>NC_142039.1:6717250-7044000 GCF_982192425.1 Myodes glareolus
AATGGAATTTTAGAAATATTTTGTTTTCCCATCTAGAAAATGAGGTTATATAAGTAAAACTTACCCCAGTACCCATCGTCAGTTTAGCTATTATTGTTAATTACTATTCAAATTAATGAAGTTAATATTCTAATTGTAAGAGAATGTTGAGTCAGTGTTTTTATAAGCTGTGTTAACATATATTGCTACTTGTTGATTTAGAATTGGGCCCATGGACCCTTTTTGTTTTCTTAAAGTTTAGATGCTTTCCTTCTGAGTTGTATTTAATTTTCAAGTGATCTTTCTTTCTTAAATACGTTAGATTATGGAACATAGTTAATTCATTTAAACTCTGATAATATAAGAGATGTCTTTGTAAAGTACATCTAATTAAAGACTAATGGAAGCAATAATGTATCCATATTTGTGGGGAAACCATACCAGAGTTGTGTAAGACCTTTAAACAATGAGAAATTGGGTGATGATTATACAGGAATCCTTTGTAGCAGCATTGAAACATTTATAAATCTAAAACTACTCTTTGGAAGTTGCTCTTTAACAGCTTTCAATGAGATGGGAATCATTTCTGATGTTCTTCTGTTTGCACATAACTGTTTCCTTCCAATACCATGTTCCTTCTGCCTGAGGTATTTCTATAACCGGTTCGTGGTAAAGCTCGCTCGTTGATGACCATGCCGCGCCTTCATCTGGGAGACCCTTCCTCTCGCCGCAGATTTGAGCTATATTTTTGCTTGCTAGGTGTGCACTTCTGTGCGGCTGACGGTTATGTGAGCACATACTTCAGTGTGTCAGCCTGCTACTATTTCACTGCTGCTGCGGTTAGGCAGAAGCCTCCTATCATGGATTTGTTTTGGTGTTTGTTTGTTTGTTTGTTTGTTTTAAGGCAGAGTCTCACTGTGTAGCCCTGACCAGCCTTGGCATTCTCCTGCCTTCTGAGTGCTCAGATTGCAGGCATGCGCCCCCACGCCCAGTTTCGTATGTCCTGTTTCTGTCATCTAGCTTCCACGTATGTCTTCTGCAGTGTCTTGTCTGTAATCAACCAACCCTGTCCAGCTGTGTAGATTTTTTTTTCCTGCATAAGCAATTACCACAGATTTTAGATTTTACAACAGACATCTTTTCTTAGCTCACAGTTTCCATGGTCAGGAGTCTTGACTGACATTGCTGGGGCCTCTACTCGGGCCTCTCAAGGCGGAAATCAAGGCTGTCATCTGGCTGCCTCCAAACACGCTCAGTTAGGAAAGGCATCTGCTTCCAAGTCCCTTTCGGCTGTTGGCAGAATTCATTTTCTGAGGTTACTTGTCTGAAGCCCTTCTTTCTTGTCTGCTGCTAGCTGTGGGCTCCTCCTCCACCCCCATTCCTGCCACATGGCTCTCTCTGACATGGTAGCACAACATGTCTGCTGGGACACAGAGTCCCATTCTGATAACCGTTGCAGTGACTTGGACTTCCAGTTCTACTGTCTGGGTCAGTTCTTGGGTGATCTTAATGAGTTGATTGTTCTCAAAATTTCCCTGCCTCTGTTCTAGTAATCTCTCACCAGATGTCAAAAATTATAAAGTATTCTAATGCGTAATAGTATTTTAAAATCATATCTAATTGTAGTTTTTAAAAGATCATGTAACATAAAATTGGGTGTTTTAAGCATTTGTCAGAATATAGGGCAGTGGCGGCGTGAATATTCACATCCTAGAACTTTCTAATCCTACAAAATGGAAGCTCTGGGTCCATGAAGAGAGTCTGGTTCCCGGAAACCACCATTCTACGTCTCCTTCCTATGAGTCCATCTGCTGTAAGGAGTACATGGAATCTTGCCATATTCTTCCTTCCTTCCCACTCCATAGTGCTGGAGATTGATCCCAAGGCCTCATACATACTAGGCAGGCACTATATCACTGAGCTGTACCACAATCGTTTTTGTTTTGAGACAAGATTTCCTAAAGTTCTCAAGGATCACAAATCCAAGGCACATCTTCCAGGCTCTAGCAGGCCATGTGAGTTAGGACGTAAAGCCCCTGCTGCTCAAGAAGCTGCTGGCTGATGACCTAGCCTCACGCCACGTTGCTATGCCCAGGAGTTAAGTCAGCTGTGTAAGGTGCCTTCATGCAACACCTCTAGCCTCAGTGCTGTGGTGGCTCGTCCTGAGCCTGGGCTGCCTCCCTCTGCAGGTAGCTGTGTGCCTGGGATCTGTATTAGTCACCTGTGTCTTAATTTTTTTTTTTTAAAAAAAAAATACCAAACAGAAACAACCTAAGGGAGAAGAAATTGGCTTGGGCTCATGGTCACGGAAGGACTTCAGTGGGTTGAGCCTGGCAAGCAATTTAGTTCACAGTGGCGGGAATGTATAACAGGGTTGCCCACATCATGGTGGAGTAGGTTATCAGAGACTATGAAAGGAACCAGGGGTCAGATATCACCTTAAAAGCCCAACCCTGGTGTATTCTATTAGCGAGGCCCCAATTTCCAAAGTTTCCTGTCTCCTACCTGCTGGAGAAGAAGCATTCAAACATCTGCTCGTGAGTGGACAGGTCAGATTAAACTGTAGCAGGACCCAAGCCAGGTGCCCTGATCTAAGAAGCTGTCATCAAGGGGCCCAGCAGGTCTACAGGAGCATCAGGAACGCTAAGTGACTAAGACTAGATTTCTGAGATCCTAGGGCCTGATTCCCAGAATTTCTCCTACCTCATCTTCTGTTGACATCAGAAGCCTTATGCCAGCATTAGTATTCCTTTTTTTTCCGATTATTGATCGATAGCGATTCTGTATTGATCGCTGATCGACCGCTATGAGCGCCAAAGGGACTCGAACCCAGGTCCTCTGGCACTAGAGCATTAGGCTCTCTTAGCCGCTGAGCCACCGCTCAAGCGGCTCAGCATTAGTATTCTTGTGACAAATGGTAAGAGCTTCATTGCTTGAAGTATCTCCCCTCCACTCTTCTCTTCTCTCTTCCCCTCCCCCATTCAACAAGGGGCCGTGTGGTCCTCAGTCAATTACAATAAGTATATAACAAGGGCAAAGAGGAAGAGCCGGTGTTCTAGTGCTGGTGATGCCTGACGGATAATAGTCGAGCCCCAAGCTCACTGTTCACGGCTGCTGACTCTTGTCCTGCTGGGTCATGTGACTTTCAGAGCATGGAACCTGTCTAGCCTGGACACTACACTGACGAATATCCATCAGGGTGATCACACCACAGGTGTCCTCAGACACCTTGCCTTCCTCCTTGGCAGGCTAGGGTAAGAACTCTTCCAGGACCTTTCTTACACTAGACCCTTCTTTGAGCTTTATCGAGAAAGCTCAGCCCTTCTCATCCAGACTCCACTGTGGTCCTTCCTGCCCTGGACCTCTCGTCTTCCAGGCATCCACCAGCCTCATTTCCTGCTCTTTCCCGAAGACTCTCTTCTCTCTGTGGTTACAAACACACTTGTTAGAGAATAACAGACTCCTGGGGCACTTGATTGGGGCCCAGCTTCTGCCTGGGTATTATGGAGAGACGCATGCAGAGTCTGGTGCTATGTTGCGATGAGCAATGGTGTTTACAGAGTTTTCCCAAGACCACCCAACTCATTTCACATGCAGTCTTCAGCTTTCCAAGCCTTGGCCTCCAGAGGGAAAGAGAAAATGTAACAACTCAACGCCCCACCCAGTTCTGAAGACATGACTTAATACTTAAAGTATTTGCAAGCCTGCACTACTGATCAACATGCCTACATCAAATGGACCATCTTTTCTTATACTTCGTGTTTTATTTTAATGAAAGGTATCTCTCAAAGCATCCTGCTCTCCAACCCTCTTGTATATTGCTGACATCTCATGATATATTTGGAGAAGTTTGAGTAAAAAACATAATCTAAGAAATAAAAGCAGACGCTGAAGCGCTTGACATTTGGCCTCCCCCAGTCTCTTGTTTTATGTATATTTCACATAAAATGCCTTTCCTTTTTAGCTCTGGATTATGAATAAAGTTTCTGATAAAAGTTTTTACCCAAGGAAAATTGGTTAGATTTTTTTTCAGTGCATAAACATTTTGATTATTTGCTTCGTACATTAGTTTTGAGAAGCAAGTAAGGCATCGTCTCAATCTGTTCAGGCTCCTATAAGAAAATACCATAAGCCAAGTGGCTTATGAACAAGGAAATTTATCTCTCACCATTCTGTGGGCTAGGAAGTGCTGGGTGAAGACACCTGCAGACTGCATCCCAGTTCGTAGATGACATCTTCCATCCGTGCACTCACAGCGTGAAAGGGACATGGTGGCTGTCAGTATCACTTTTATAAGGACAATAAACCTATTCACTTTATAAGGACCCACTTGAGGCTGGGCATAGTGGTAAATGCCCTCAATCCCAACACTTGAGAGGCAGAGGTAGGAGGATCTCTGTGAGTTTGAGGCCAGCCTGGTAGGCACAGTAAGTTCCAGGCCAGCCAGGGGTACATAAAGAGACCCCATTTCAAAAGACCAAAATATAAAAATCTTTAAATAATTTTAAAGATTTATTTTATGTTTATAAGTGTTTTTGCCTGTGTGTGTAGATGTGCACACAGGGGCCTGTGCCTGTGGAGGTCGGAAGAAGGCACTGGACCTCCAGGGACTGGAGTTAAGAATGGTTGTGCGCTACCGTATGGATACTGAGAATCGGACTCTGCTCCTCTGCAAGGGCAGCACGTGCTCTCAACCACTGAGCCTTCTCTCCAACTGCTAGGCCCCACTTCTCAGTACCAGTCCATTGGTGAGTCTATTACAGCCAATACACGGACGCGGCATGAACACTCACACCTCAGCAGGCAGCCCACAACAAAGGAGCAGTCCAACGATTTGTTGAAGGCTGTCAGTCATTATCATTGGTTGTCATAATTGTTTCTCCTTATATGATCATATTTAATCTGGAAATCATCACCTCATCTTAAATTTGGTTGTTTTGAGTTTCAGAGACATAGCTACACTTCATGGGAAGTGTGTATTAAACATGCTTTATTACAATTTAGTTTCCCAGGATGTAGGAATACACTGGTTTTTTGGATGCAGAAAACAACATGGTATAGAAGCAGAAGACGGGCTCTGACTTTTTTTGGTCTTACAGTGACATGTCTCTCCTTTTGTGTCATCATGATACCTCATTTAATGTCATATGTAAAGTCCTTATCCTGTATATGTTGATAAATACCTGCTGAATCAAATGTTCTTTTATCATCCATAAAAAAGCAAAGAGTGGGCAAGATGGTGAATGACAGGCGGAGCCAGACCATCTTGGTGGTAGGAGCCTCTATGGGATGCAGCTACACAATCACTTCCAGGTTCCCTTAAACGAAGCAGAGGTGAGCAAATGCAGCTACATCGAATAAGGAGAGGTTGTCACAAGAAGGAAACTACCGTGCTTTGTGAACTGGTGCTGACTGAAAGGAAGCAGGCTGATGGGGGAAGTGAAGTCAGACAATGGTTCAACTCGACTGTCTTGGAGTGATTACAGTTTTAACGGGCAGAACTATTGCAGGGAGACAATCTATGTAGAAGGTGCACTAGCAGACATCAAATAAAATGCAGAGCGTGTACTCAATTGGCCAGTAGACTGACACAAGGGGAACACACACTATGGTTACAGAGGGTGGCCTATGGTCCTGCAGCATCTCTACTTTCTGGGAGTCTTAGCCAGGCATGGTGGAGCATCTGGAAGGGTGAGGCAGGAGGATCTTGTCTGAGGTCAGTTTGGACTGTATGACTCTGTCGTGGAAAAAGAGGAGGAAGCAAATAAAAGATGGTGGGAAGAAGAGAAAGATGGGAGGTGGGGAGGGAAAAAAGAGAGTAGATGAGAGACGAGGAAAAGGGAGAAGAGAGATACACCGCCACAATTTCGGCAAGTGACAAAGATGTGCTGGGAAGCTCTGGGAAAGCAGGAATGTAGGAAATCAAGTCCCACTATGGGTAGATTGTGATCAGACCTGAGAGGCTGGAAAGCATGCCCCCAAGCAGGAGTTTTACAGCAACTGGAAAGGGGAAACCGAAACCCTTTGACAAATCTGTTACTCTTTGTTTATGACTCTGTCCCTGTCCATTTGTCTGTATCTACACAATGTGTATGAGGTACCTTTAGAGGCCAGAAGAGGACAATGGAGCCCCTGGAATTATCGTTAGAGGCAGTTGAAGCTGCCCAGTATGGGTGCTGGGAATCAAACACCAGACTTCTGCAAGGGCGGTAAGCCCCCTTAACCACCAGACCGTCTCTCCAGCTCAGTGGTTCTCACCCTTCCTAATGCTGTAATCCTTTAATTTTGTGGGGACCCCAACCACAAAATTATTTTTGTTACTTCTGCATAACTCTAAGTTTGCTACTGTTATGAATCATGATGTAAATATCTATGTTTTTCAACGGTCTTAGGTGACCCTGTGGAAGGGTCATTCGACACCCCCCGTCCCCAGAAGGGTTGTGATCCACAGGTTAAGAACCGGTGCTCTAGCTCCTTAAATTTTGTGTATCCTGCTTTGCAGTTGGAAGACCTTGGGCAAAGTTACTTAGCAAGGTGTTATGATTTGAACCTGAAATGACCCCCCCACACACACACTTGGGCTCATATTTTGAACGTTTGTTCCTCAGTTGATGGTAATGGTAGCATTGTCATGGGCTCCCACTGCTGGAAGGGAAGTTTGCATGCAGCAGGGCCCTCCTTCCTGCCTATTTCAATCCGCTCCATCTTCCTGCCTGTCTTTGCCATGCGTTTCTGCCACTATAAACTGATATGCTCCACCATGCCTGCCCTGCCATGACAGGCAGAAAACCTCTGAAACTCTAAAGCTAAGGAGAATCCTGACTTCCTCATTTCCACCCAGTATCGTGGTTACAGAAACAAAACAGTAACGGAGACACAGCTAGGCTAGTTACAGTGCCCGTTCTCTAGCAACAATCTTTTCCTTTTATTGATTCTCTATGGATTTCACATCCTACACTCTGATCACACTTATCTCCCCATCCCTCACATTTGCCCTCTGCCCTTTAACCTCCCGGACCCAGCAGGAATTTTTAATAGTTTTCTTTTAGGGAAAATTTTAGGTACCTGCAAAGTTGTTCACAAGGTACAAAGAGCCCCTCCCCACCTCCACCCACACAAGAATGTTCCCCTCTTATGAGCACCCTGCACCAATGCAGTGTGTTCATGACAACCAGGGGCTCGTGTTGACGTATTACCATCATCCCGCACCCACAGTTCACTCTGGGCTCACTCTTTTTATTTGTTTGTTTTGGAGGTGGAGTGTTAATGAGACAGAGTCTCACTGTATAGCACTGACTGGCCTGGAACTAGACTAGGCTGGCCTGGAACTCACAGAAACCCTTTTGCCTCGTCTCTCAAGAGCTAGAATTAAAAATGTGTGGCATAATACCTGGCCTGGGACTCACTCTTGGCATTTAATGCTCTATGGGTTTGACCAGTAATACAATGGCCTATACCTATCAATACTATGGAAATATCATAAGAAATGGTTTCTACCCTAAAAATCCTGAGCTCTGCCTACTTACTTTTTTTCTCTCTCCAACCTCGGCCAATCTACCCATAATCTTTTTAAAAACTATGTTCACAGTTTTGCCTTGTTGTGAATATCTGTCCTGTAGCTTGGATTATCTGTCATGTAGCTAGAGTGACACAGGGCAGGTGACTTCTTTCACTAAGAAATATGCACTTAAATTTTCTTCATGTATTTTCATGGCTTGAAAACTCACTTTTTCGCACCAAAAAACCAAGTCTACTGTCAGATGGGCCATAGTGGGTGTTCTACTACCTTCACTAGGACCTTTCTGTTGTTTAACAGTTGTGAGCAAAGCTGTCGTGGGCAGGTTTCTGTACAGTCATATACCGTAACTGCTAGGTCATATTGCAGAGGTCTTGGGATCCGCGACAGCTGTGTATTCAGCATAGCTAACACTTAGGAAATTCCTAGCTGATGATTCTGACTGTCAGCCTTGCCCGAGGCAGGGGTAGATGAAGGTCCAAAGCAGATAAGGTAGCTAGCTTTGTCAGGGCAGAGCTAAAGCTTCGAGCTCCTCACCACAGGTGATGCCCCAAAGGGGCAGAGCACAGAAGCATCTGGAGGTTTGGTCTGCTGACCAGGACCAGGTGCTACTTGTGATCCAAGTGGCAGGAAGGAACGTGTTGTCAGGCAGCCTGGCTTGGTGACTTAGGGCGTCCAGGTGGAAAATACAGGACCGTTTGTTCCTCCAGGTTCGCAGTTCTTCCCTCCAGCCCCACCCTCAACACAGACAGTCCTGCAGGGAGGGGAAGAAGCTCATTTCCAGACTAGTCCACCTTGCTCAACTCTAACAAGCTTGTTCAGCTACAGAACTTTCGGAGGAGCTGGGTGTTGTGGTGCACGCCTTTAATCCCAGCACTCCGGAGACAGAGGGAAGCGGATGGCTGAGTTTGGGGCCAACCTGTTCTACAGAGTGAGTTCCAGGACCGCCAGGACGACACAGAGAAACCTCGTCTCAAAAAACAAAACCAAGCTAAAAGCCTTAGAAGACTTAAAAGAATAAAACAGATGTCTGTGTGCTGCTGTTTGCAGCCTAAACAGTTCCATGACTAAATGGGACTTCATTCTGCAGGCATGGCATCCTGAGAAATAGCTGGAGATGAGCAATGACAGTACAGGTGACTCTAGAGAATCTGGTGGGCGTGAAGGAAGATCTAAATGGAATATTCTAGACGCTATCCAGCACAGCATCTTCCTCTGGTGCTCTCCTTTGGCCCTTTCTTATCCCTGCCGTGTCTAGCAATCCTAACACAAGTATACGAGCTGCTTTAAGGTTTGAATGGTGTTCATCTGGCTACTTTTTAACTTTTTAAATGTTTTCATTCATCTTTTTGAACATTTCATTGTATACATAGTCACCCCAACTCTTCCCCTTAATGTACCCCACCTCCCTACCCCCAATTTTGTGTTCTCTTTTTAAAGTTATTATTTAATGATCATAGACTCTAACTTGTGCTGTCCATACGCTTCTGGGTACGAGGTACCTCCTAGAGCGTGGTCAGTCTACCGGGTTCACACCCTTACAGAAACCTGACTCCCCCTTTCCTTCCTTGAAGCTCCCCAAAGACACTGTTTTGGTCTGGTCCTTCCCAGCCTCCAAGATTCACAATCTTTCCACCCCTTCTTTGACAATGGTCCCTGAACTTTGAGGGAGGCGGTGTACAATAGATATCCCACTTGTGGCTGAGCACCCACAGTCTCTATTTCACTTTGACCTGCTGGGGTGTTAGTTTCCCCATCAACCACCCTCTGCTGCACAGAGAACCTTCTCTGATGAGGTCCAAGAGCTCCCGTAACTTACAGGTAGCGGTCTACATGGAGAGGACAGTTTGATGCTGTGTCCGTTTGGCCGAATAATAGCAGTAAGCTCACCCCTGAAGCCTTGAGTGCCCCATCTTGAGTCATCTAGCTAGTTTTTAAAGTTATAGTTAGAAATCTTTCCTGCGTTATTTAAAGGAGGGGGAGGAAGCTGCAGAGAATTGTGCTATAAGAACTAGCCACCACTGGGCTTTGGCGGTGCATGTGTTAAGGTGTACTCTACTGCAGTCTCTCTCTCTCTCTCTCTCTCTCTCTCTCTCTCTCTCTCTGTGTGTGTGTGTGTGTGTGTGTGTGTGTGTGTGTGTGTGTGTAGGATTGCATGCTGGATGTGGAGGTGGGGGAGCAGCGGTGAGGGTGGGGTGGGTGTTCAGATGTGTTGAGAGGTTCAGCTTGTTTATCCTGCTCCATGATTTTCAAACCATAATTTAAATTAAAACAAGAAGTCTATACCACGGTTCAAAGCAGAAGGCTATCCTGCCCAGCTCCAAGGTTTCACACAAGGTTCATTGAAAGCTCAGAGGCTGGATCTGTTGGGTAACTCTGTTTCCTTTTTCCTGGAATCGTCTGGAACTAAGCGGAAGCTACACTGCTTCTGCTTTCATCCTTCTCTGTGTTCCTAGTGACCTTTCTTATTCCTGTTGGTCTGCAGTTTGTTCGTGTCACTGTGGTCCCTTTTTCTGATCCAACTGGCCTTATTTCTCAACAACTTCGCTCTGTTGACTGGGGGCTGCTCTTAGCTAACCAGCAACCTTCTTGAAGATGGGGTAGAAAGAGCACCAGTCAAAAAGGATTAACACATCATTGCCCTTAAGCAGAAAACCATTCAGATATGGGAGAAATTCACAACATGTTTACAAAGTTAGGTACATTAAATTCAAGGTGGACCTGGAGAAACAAAACGGTCCTGTATCTTCCAACTGGACGCCCTAAGTCACCAGACCAGGCTGCCTGGATAACACTGTTCCGAAGCAGCACTTCTTGATAGAGAAGGTAATGAGCAACCAAAGAAGACACCTGACGTCAAACTTGGGCATCCAAATGTATATGAATATACATGTATGCATGTAGGCACATTCATGTGAACACCTATACACAGGCACCACACAGAGATACAATAAAATAAATAAGTAATAATAATTACCCATGTGACAAAAGATGGCAAGATATGACACGAACTCCATGACTTGGAGGACAAAGGCCGTGATGAATCCTGACACCCAGGGTCTTCTGCACCCAGTGGTATCTATCAGCAGTGGTGAATTAGTTCACAAATAGGGGACTCATAGTATTTGTCAAAATTTGTGAATATTGAATTTTTCTTAATATTGATATTTGGAAAATACTCTTTTGTTAACAAGCAGACAAACCTATTTAAATGTTTTTTATGTAAACAGTTTTTATAATCCAAAGGTAATAATGTAATCTAATCTAGAAAATCAGAAACTTACCCATCCATGTTAGATCCCACCTAGATCTTTTACCACCTTGTTTTAAAAGTTCTGAAGACCAACCCAGTGGCTCATGCACTCTGCATATGAACTCTGTCACTGAACTCCACACCAGATCATATACACGTCTAAGGTGTCTAAGGTCACCTCCATGCCTACTGATCTATCCACAGCTGGCTGGAAAACCAGCATGACTCCAACATGAGTCAAAACATGATGCCCAGTACTTCTGTTGATGAAAATCGCAAACGGGGATAAAAACTATGCCCACCAAATAAACCTTTATACAGCGTCAGGACTATGACTTAGGAACTGGGAAGTCACTAAGAAACCCCAAAGAAACTCCCAAAAGAACTTGTTTCAAACCATGATGACCATGACTCAGAGTGCCACTGGAAGCTCACCAGTCTTAACCACATGCCTTCCAGGCTGCAGTCAGCCAGCTGTGGGCTGCAGTCAGCTTAACCACATGCCTCCCTGGGTGCAGGCAGCCAGCTGTGGGCTGCAGTCATCGGCGGTGGACCACAACCACAGAGCACACAGTTAACACGTATTCAGTGTATTGAGCAATTCAAACAAAGACTAAATCACAGCCCCAGTCTTAGAAACAGCAGGTGCACCTGTGACTGCACACCACGGGCAGATGGCAAGAAGAGGGTGTGCCCAGCAAGTCCTGTTGACTGCAACATGCCAGGTGCTTTTCCCAATGCATAGTGCACATGAATCGGCCCACCTCTCTGGATAATCCTTTGAGGTAAGAACTCTTTTCATGCACAGAAAAACTAAAGTACAGAGAGGTGAAATTGTTTCAAGTTCATATACCTGTTAAAAGGAACCTATGATGACGCATGCCTTTAATCCCAGCACTTTGAAGGCAGAGGAAGGTGAATCTCTGTGAGTTTGAGGTCAGCCTGGTCTACAGAGTGAGTTTCAGGACATAAAAAAACTGTCTTAAAAAAAAAACTAAATAAAATAAATAAATAGAAAACCAAAACCAGACTAAACAATAAAACAATGTAAAGGGGTAATAAATTCCCAAACATTAGCATGGTAGTTTTCAGTCCTTTGGGTTTAGCAATAGAACTTTGTCCCTGCTCCCCCCACACACATTTTCCTTTGAATTCAGTAAGTAAGGCAATCGAGACTACACAGCTGGAAGCAAGTACAGGCGCAGATAACACACGAGGCTCTGTATCCTCACTGTGCTGTGCTATCCCGTGCAGCTTAAAGAACTAAGGGACCCAATTAAGAGTCATGTCCAACCTTACTCGGCCCTTGCTTAAAAAACTGGGATTCCAACACCAGCTCAGTCATCCTCATCTGGCTTGGTATCAAATATACTGAGAAGAAAGGACTCCATTGGAGCCTTGTGCAACATCTTAACTAGAAGGTTTCTACTGTGAGCATTAAAATTTCATGTAATGAAATATTTCTGTTCTGCATGGCTGTCCATTTCCTGGAGCACAGCAGTGATGAGTGTGGGAAGCAACAAGCAGCAACGTCTGCGGAGGAGAGAGCTGGGGATGCACGGGAACTGCAAAGCAAATTGCAAGTGGCTTGGAGAATGGTTCTTCTGTTTATTTATATGCTTGGTTTTCCTCTTCCGGTTCTTCAACGGGACAGGATATTTTCAGTAGTTATTCTTCCTCAGTTTGTTTGTCGCTAAGTGATATCTAAGACGTCCAATGCTATGTGCAGAATCATGTCACCCGCTGGACTGTCTGGACCTGCTGGGTGCAGCAGTACCTGGAGGCAATTCACCTAAAGAAATCTTCTGAATATTTCTCCTAAGAATGACAGAAGTGAATGTCAGAGGTTTCCTTTAGTATTTTAGTCTGTCCACACGTCCTTTATCATCAGCATTTATATCGGGATGTTTATTTCTCTTGGCCACTTAGTTATTGTACCTTACTTCACTCCTTGCATGTGCTGCTCTCAAGTGCCACTGTGTGCTTCTTGCAGCTAGCAACACTAGGGAGGGGTGGGACCATGCCTGCTAGGTGCAGCTGGGATGGACCTGGGCTCCATCAGCTCATCTGAGTTCTTCCACCCCGTAGAAGACTGATCTACCCATTCATACAAAAAAAAAAATTTATGGGGTGGAGAAGGAGACACCCAGCTTATTTTATGGGGCCAGAACAACTCTGCGTTGAAGGTCCAGCAACAGAACACAGCAGCCCAGACAGAGGAAGCGCTGATGAGTAACCTCAGTTTTAAACAAACACCAACCCTACTTCCTTATGGCAGTTTGCATATGAGAGTTGAGAACCATTAGCTATAAGTCATGGCTACAGACATGGACTGGATTTATACAATTAAGTTTATCCCCTCCTAAAGTCTTGCTAGAATGTTTGCAGAGGAAATCATGGCCCCCCTCTTTGGGTTCTTGGTCTCCTTAATAAAAGAATTGAAGAACAGACCCAAGCAGAATTCCAAGACCAGTTTTGTTAGAGTTTCTAAGAAAAGTAAGGCAGGGAACTCTCAACTTGAGGTGTTACCTGCAGGAAGAGGATGGGGAAGAGAAGGAGGAGAAAGGCCATGCTGCTTGTGCTGGTGTGGAGGTAGACACATAACTGAAACGCAGCTAGGAAGCAGAGGGGAAGGCTTTAAGAGGAAGATAAGGAAGGATGTTCAAAATGCTGGGGAAACTCAAAGCGTTAAGAAAAGCACGCTTAGGGAAGAGAGGAGTTACGTGTGTGTGTGTGTGTGTGTGTGTGTGTGTGTGTGTATGTGTGTGTGTGTGTGTGTGTGTGTGTGTGTGTGTGATCTTGCAAACTATAGCACTAGGGGTGGGGATAACAGGAAGGAAAAGTCAACATCTCATTAAAGTACTCATCATCTGACCGTTGAGGTCTCCTTCCTAGGTGTGGTCCCTTAACCAAGTGAATGACCTGGCTGCCTGGAATGTTAGGTATCCACTCAGGCCGGGGAGTCTATTCTTTCCAATGGAGATTTTTCCTAGCTAACAGAATGAGATCAAAGAAATAAAATGTTTGTCCATGAGAACTAAAAGAAGAAAGAGAAGTCCTCCATGGTCAGGGGAGGTCAGCATTTAAGCTTTAGAAAGTAGACAAGTTGAGGAGGCTCACCGGCACTGCAGACCAGAGAAAGGGACCAGTGGAATGTCTACGGAGGGAAACATCAGCCACAGGCAAGGAGCTGAGAGAAGCTGCCATGGCATTCCCTGAAAGGCTGAGGAGCCTGCCACTGTGACCTTCAAGGGCAGACCGGAGTGAAAGCAGCAAGGTTGGTTGAAAGCCTACAGATGGAGAACTTGGATCTCTCGGTTCCCTTTTCTGTTTCAGAAAGAGTCAAAAAAAAGAAAAGAAATGAAATGGAAAGAAAAGGCCACTCATTTTCATAGTCACTAAAGCAGGGGAGCTGCAGACCCTGGTGTGCCTGGGAAGAGGCCATTTCCTAACAGATTAAAAAGGAAAAAGAGATTTTGACGTTCGGTTGTCATCAGCTTCCGTGATTGTAACAAATACCTGAGACGACCAGCTTACAAACAGGGAAGGTTTGTTTTCACTCAGGGTTCTGAGGGTGCGGTCCAGGACTAGCTGCTTCCCTTGCTTTTGGACCTGTGGTGAGGCAGCCAATTAGGGAGGGAGCACACAAGCAAAGCTGTTCTAAACAGGAGCGGGAGAGACCTTGGTGCGTCCCATGGCCCGTGAGGCCTGCGGGGAGTGACAGAACATGCCATGCAGACAGAGTTTCAGTGTGCAGTTTATTTGCGATAAAGAAAATGAAAAAGGAAAAAAATGGGAATGAGATGAGAGGGAGAAAGAAAACGGCTCGGAGAGAATGGCAAAAAGGAAGAGAGAAGAGAGTGGGCGGAGTTCGTCTCTTAAAGGGACCTTGGCACCTGCCTATAGACTAAGACCCTGGGCTGGCCAGGGTACTGCCTGAGTACATCCTGCCAGATGACAGGGCAGGCCAGCATAATGCCTGAATCCCAACAAATGCCACTGACCCTGTGTCCAGGAAATAAGAGAGAGTAGGGGGAAGGGTCATTGTGCCAATACCACTTTCAAGAACAAGGACCCAGTGACACATTCTCCTCCTGCTCAACTTCACCTCTCAAAGGTTCTACCACCTCCCAGGAACACCAAGCTGGAGACCAAGCTGGCAACATGTGGTGGTGTTGGGGTGCTTGCCATTAAAACAGTAACTGTATGTGTCTGATGGACCAGCAGCTGTCCATATACCAGTCTCTGTTTCTAGTATTCCATACCTATCAACTCAAAACAACCCAAGGAGAAAGAGCAAGAACAAAAACAGCAAAACATGAAACAGAAAAGGGGGGGGGGGACACAAGACCCTATTAGATATTAAGACATACTTTAAAACTGGGACTATAAGACTAAAATTTTAATGTGAGGAAAAGCTAATTTATTATTTCCTACTTATAAATAATTGGGAAATCAAATTAATTACTTGAGCATATCAGACTAATTAATACCAGAATCAACATGTTAGATTGGAAAAATACAGAAACTGACCCTTTTTCATGAGGATAAAAAAATAATGCTTTTAAAAACAGGCATTTCTAGACCATAGGGGAAAATAATAATTCCGTAAAGGGTGTTGGGATAATCGACTATATACACACTTGGAAGATATAACTTCCAGATGGGCTAAGGACAAATCTAATATTAAAAACACGTTTAGAAACTTGGACTAAGAAAGGTCTTTGTAAATGAGACTCGCTTGGCAGCACCCTCTGTGACTTTGAGTACAGTATTTAGTTTTCTGATGGTCCATGGTTTTTGTTGTTGTTGACATTGTGTTTTTAACAAACAAATATAAAGCCAATAAGATAGAGATAAACATTCGACAGTTGGGTGGAATAACAGAATGATTTGAAAATGTACTCTGATCCGTTAATCCAAATCTCACTAGTTATGCGGTGCTTGTGGTTTGTGGTGGCGTACAGCTATGATTATCCCTGACCTGAAATTGCATTACTCTTGGTTATAGCATAGCTGACTATAATATACAGATCATCCCATGAGGAACTCTGTATCTCTCTGTCACCAGGAGTGATAAAAATGCATTCTCCCTTGATACTTTGTAAAGATTTCTTAAGATTTTGGTTTATTCACACAAAGACATTACCAAAAAGGAGAATTAGAGACCAATCTCCTTCATGAACACTGATACAAAAATACTCAATAAAATACTGGCAAAATGATCATCCACCATGATCAAGTTGGCTTCATCCCAGAGATGCAAGGATGGTTCAACATACAAAAATCTATCATTGTAATCCACCATATAAACAAACTGGGGGAAAAAAACCCAACACATGATCATCTCATTAGATGCTGAAAAAGCCTTTGACAAAACATAGCATCCCGTCATGATAAAGGTCTTGGAGAGAGCAGGAATACAAGGAATATACCTAAACATAATAAAGGCAATATACAGCAAGCCAAGAGCCAACACCAAACTAAATGGAAAGAAACTCAAAGTGATCCCACCAAAATCAGGAACAAGGCAAGGTCCAGTCTCTCCATATCTATTCAATATAGTTCTTGAAATTATAGTTAGAGCAATAAGACAACAAAAGGAGATTAAGGAGATACAAATCAGAAAAGAAGAAGTAAAACTCTCACTATTTGCTGATGATATGGTAGTTTACATAAGCAACCCCAAAAATTCTACCAAGGAACTCCTACAACTCATAAACACCTTCAGTAATGTAGTAGTATACAAGATAAACTTGAAAAAATCAGTAACCCTTCTGTACACAGATGATAAAAGGGCTGAGAAAAAAATCAGAGAAACATCACCCTTCACAATAGCTACAAATAACATAAAATATCTTGGAGTAACTCTAACCAAACAAGTGGAAGATCTGTATGACAAGAACTTTAAATCTTTGAAAAAAGAAATTGAAGAAGACATCAGAAAATGGAAAGATCTCCCATGCTCTTGGGCAGGTGGAGTTAACATAGTAAAAATGGCAATCTTACCAAAAACAAACTACAGATTCAATGCAATTCCCATCAAAATCCCAGCAAAATTCACGGACCTGAAAAGAACAGCACTCAGCTTCATATAGTAAACCAAAAAACCCAGGGTAGCCAAAAACAATCCTGTACAATAAAGGAACTTCTGGAGAGATCACAATGCTTGACTCTGATACAGAGGCTTCTGTAAAGCAAAGGACGTGGTCAACAAGACAAGACGGCAGCCTACAAAATGGGAAAATATCTTCACAAACCCCACATCAGACAGAGGGCTAATCTCAAATATACAAAGAATTCAAGAAATTGGTCATCAAAAGAACAAATAAACCAATAAAAAAGATGGGGTACAGACCTAAACAGAATTCTCAACAGAGAAATCTAAAATTTCTGAAAGACACTTAAGGAAATGCTCAACATCCTTAGCCATCAGAGAAATGCAAATCAACTCTGAGATTCCATCTCATACCTGTAAGAATGGCCAAGATCAAAAGCACTGATAACAACTTATGCTGGAGAGGATGTGGGATAAAGGAACACTTCTGCATTGCTGGTGGGAGTGCAAACTGGTATAAGCCCTTTGGATTTTAGTATGGTGATTTCTCAGAAAATTAGGAAACAACCTATCTCAAAACCCAGCAATACCACTTTTGGGTATATACCCAAAGGATGCTTAATTGTGCCACAAGGCCAGGTGCTCAACTATGTTCACAGTAGTGCTGTTTGCCATAGCCAGAACCTGAAAACAACCTAAATACTCCTCAATTGAAGAATGGATAAGGAACATGTGGTACATTTACACGATGGAGTTCTATACAGCAGAAAAAATAATGACATCTTGAAATTTGTGGACAAATGGATGGATCTAGAAAACATCATATTGAGTGAGGTAACCTAGACCCAGAAAGATAAATATCATATGTAGTAACTCATAAATGACTTTTAGATATAAAGGGAAAAAAACAGCCTACAGTCCACAATCCCAGAGAACCTGAACAACAAAGAGGACCCTAAGAGAGACATATACTGATCTCATCTACATGGGAAGTAGAAAAGACAAGATCTCCTGAGTAAATTGGGAGCATGGGAGCCATGGGAGAGGGTAGGAGGAGAAGGAAGAGGAAGGAAAGGGAGCAGAGAAATATATATATATATATACATACATATAGATAGATAGATAGATAGATAGATAGATAGATAGATAGATAAAAACAAAGACAAAAACCAAATAAGAAAAAAGACTTTGGTTAATGTATGGATGTGTTTGTGTATGCTACAAGAGTTCAAGCTCTTCTGGAGGCTGCAATAGAGTGTTGGATGCCTGAAACTGCTTGTGTGATCCTCTAGATGAGTGGTCTGAGAACAGAAATTGGGTTCTCTTTGAGTGTTGCAAAAGCAATTAACCGCTGAGCTGACTCTCCAGCCCCCTTTGGTACTGTTTTGCAAGTTCTTAGCTACTATGATCACTGCTTGTGAATATGACTGAACCACCAGTACAAAAAAGTCTAGAATTCTGGGTATTCAGTGACCCTTCTCTCTCCTGGGTCAGACTGCTAATGTTATCTAATTTAATGGCTCACTTTCAGACGCTCTCCAACACTGCGCTAAGGGAAAACACTTTAGCAACACTTCTATTTACTTTGGTTCTTCAGAGACAGGGTCTCACTGTGTAGCTCTGTCTGTCTTCTCTCTCTCTCTCTCTCTCTCTCTCTCTCTCTCTCTCTCTCTCTCTCTCTCTTTGGTCACACAAAGATTCTTCCCTGGCACAATTGTCATTATTGTGTTTGGGCTATTTCTCCCTTTCCCAAGCAACCAATCCCCTGACAAAGTGACTCTACATACTGACAGAAATTGCTGCCTATAGGCAGCAGAATCCAACACAAGACAGCTCAAGAAAATTCCTCCAGGAAGTGGCTTGAGAGACCACAAACTCTAAGGCTGACTGTAGCCTCTGGCAGAACTGATCTCTCTACTCCACTAAGCCCGGCCCTCCTTGACCCTATGGGATGGACTTTTTCAGAATGAGGGAAGTCCTTGTCAAGACAAGGGAAAGACTGCTAGACTACCAAACGGAATAGCTGTCTGCATCAGCAACAGAGGACATCTCCAGCTGCGGCTCGGCACACATACAATTGTCTTCTCAAGTTTGTCGTTTCCATCTTGACATTGCAACAGCACCACATTCTTGCTTTGGTCATGAAGAGGATTGGTTGAGTCTGTCTGCTTCAGTTCCTCTGATGTGCGTCTGTCACGAGGCAGAGGCAGAAGCAAAGGACAAGTTCCACTTTAATTCCTCCCCAAGTGATTCGTGCTATGTATACTTAAAAATAAAAAGCAAGTATTTGCTGGCTTGTTTGTGTGCTTGCTTGCTTTTTGAAGTTTTCTTAGGACACAGGAATGTTTGATATTTAAACATTGTAAACAATGAATGATAAACTCACTCTTAGACGATTTAAATTTAGACAACAATCTCCCTGGTTCTCATATTCTTGGAGCTACAGACAGGTCCTGAAGCTTGATCACTCATGTCAGAAGACCAAGTCTTTCTTGACCCCAGGGTCTGCTGCCGTTGCTCTTGTCATCAGATGAGGGGCTGAATTTCCAAGGACGGAAGACAGTTGAGGGCTCCATTTCCTGTGAAGTCAGAATCGGATTGTTCTCCACTGCAAGCCATAGCTTGGGTTTGTTAGAAATCACTCCTGGAGCTCCCAACCCTCACCTCAGAAAAGCCCACAAGTGCCGTCTTTCCCTACGTGTCTGCCCCAGGACAGTACTATCTATGGTTTATTATGTTTGTCTATCCTCCCTCCTGCTGTCCATCCCCCGCTACAGTCTTTCTCCACCAGCCAGTCATTAGCTGGCGTTGTCTCAAGAGCCTGCAGGAAAGTGGCTCTTGGTAACCATAGGCAACCGTGAGCCCTTGCTTGCTATGTGCGCTAGCTATGTGCACTGTATTTGCAAGGCACAATCTAGCCATTAACCAAGAAGATGGGAAAATGTGCTTTTCAAGTTTTCTTGTGCATGAAAGTCATTGTCTTCCTTTTCTCCCCGCTCCCCGATTTTTGCAGAATGACCGGTCCATGGGTGAGATGCAGATCATAGGAGGCGAGGATCTCTCAACACTGACTGGAAAGGTTTGTTAATGTAATTTCTCTGTAGGCGGGCACTTCTGGGGACGTCTATGTGACCCTCATGTCAGGCCAGAGGTTCAAATGCATTTCAGCAGCTCTCCCGGGTTTGCTAATTCATGCAAATAGACGTGTGAAACCCTTTAATAAGGTCTCCTGTCCCAAACACAGCCTGTGTGTAGGACACGCTGCAGGCCAAACCCTTGGAGCTTCCAATTGCAGTCTTATTTCAGACAGCAAAACCCTGGCCCTTGCTGGCCTTCTTTCTATTCACCTCAAAGGCACCTCTACCCCCAAAGAAGCTTTCTCTTTCGGGGTTTCTGTCTATTGATTTTGCATCAAGCACTGTGGTGAGACGTTTAAACAGGTTCATTGAGACGTACAACCTACTGTTGGAAGGCGTTTCTTGAGAGTACAGTTTTTAACCATTTGTTGAAGGGCTAACAACCCCACTCACCCACACCCCTACACAAAGAATAAAACCTACTAGATTTCGGGGGGGCTGGCGGCAAAGGAGAACCATATTTTAATTTGGAGTTCTAAATTTGCCCTTCACTAATTATGTCGTGAAAGGACTATTTGGGTTCTAATCTGAATTCTGGGATTCAGAGGAGGGCAGTTTTCTGAAGCAGATGATCCTGGAGTGATTTGGGATGCAAAGTCACTGAGGGGGAAAGCAATTAGCAAGTGTAGAATTTGTTTCTCTTTGACTATCCTGATCTAGCCCGACATCTCCCCCCACCCCCCACCCCGTGCACACCAAATAAACAAAAACAAAAACAACTTCACCTCTCTAAGTAGATTGGTCAGTCTGTTTCACACAGTTTAATCTCTCATCCTTGGCAACTGTTACTGTTACACAATTCCCCAGATGGGGAAAAGCAGAACAGCAGCCACATTTAATAAAAGTACGTATCATAGTATTTGGAACGCTACTGAGCTGCCTGGACCCTGACTAGAAAGAAGCTTCCTCTTCCCCGGAAGACAGCCTCGTGGTTTCCAGGAGCAGTAAATTTTGTTCGGTGGCAACTGCAGTGAACTTGTTAGCATTGGCCCGTTGCTGGGCATCTGGTGTCGCTACGTTGCAGCAGGAAGGCCTGGAGAAGCTAATACACAAAGCAATTTCCTGAAATCCATAGCTTTCAACACCCTGGAAGGGTGCGTTAAGTCATTTAGCTTTGTTCCTTCCATACAGTTACCACTATACAAAGCCTACATCTTGTCTGTGCTTTTGCTGAGAGGACCGTTAAATGACAACCCAAGGATTCTGTTTGGGTTTCCTCCCTCCTCCTTCCCATTTTGTTCTGAAGTGATTTCCCTCATGGACAGGCATAGGTGTGCCCTCTGAGCGCTAGCGGTAGGGGTTGGGGATGGGATGGCTTCTTACCAGCGATGTAGTAAGCAGAAGACCGGGCAGCTCTTGGCGTTGGTGTCTCCTGCTGTAAACTACTGAGAGATCAAAGCAGGCGCGAATCAAGAGAAAGTGGACAATTAGCCAAGAGCGCATACAAGCAGGAGTCAACACCAGCTTCCTGCTGACTGGGCCGTTTCTTTCGGGCTATCCGATGCTATCTAGTTATATCTATAACCTCCTGTTTATGAAGAAAGATTTCCATACGTTTAAACACGTGCCAAGTAGAACCCCTTGGGCCAAGAACTTCTAAGGTAAATCAACAATGACTAGTCACTGGGCAACTGACAGACTCACTTGATTTTAAAGACTAAACTTCAGGAGCAGAGGGAAAAGCTAGGTGAGCCATGGCAGACCATCCCCCAACCATCACATCTTCAGCTAGCCTGGGTGTTTATCTGCATTTTATCTTCCTGGCTGTCTTCCAAGTCTTGACCCTTAATACTCAAAATATAGTTCAGGTAGGCAAGTTTTTCTATAAAGAGTCAAATATAAATATTTTAGACAGCGTGGACTAACAGTCCCTGTTGTAGCACGAGAGCAGTGATGTGTTCCGATACAACTTTGCTCACGTAAACAGGGATGAGGCCCTACTGTGGTCCTGGGGCCGCAGTTACTTCTAGGAGTTTGCTGGCTCGAGGTCAGCAATGCCTAGGTTCTGTTAGACCACCTAGGAGCTTATTAGAAACTCAGAGTCTCAGCAGCCACACCAGAGCTCCTGACAGCAACTTCTAGATGGGTTCTTCTCACTTGGAGCCCTGCAAGACGCTGGACACCCCACCCCAACCCGCCACCTCCACTGAACCAGGCTGAGCCCACCTTGCTTTCCTGAACCTCAGCCTTCAGCTGACTCTCTCTAGCCTTCAAAAACTCATTCTCCACAAACTCACCCAAGGGATCTTAAAATACAAATTGGGCCAAGTCTCTTGCCAAATGAAACCTTTCAGTGGCCTCTTAATTAGCGGTTGCCAGACTTAACAAAAACAAACAAAAACCAAATAGCCCAGTCAAATTTGAACTTTAAATATTGAATAAAAGTTCAATATAAGTATATAGTAAGCATATTTTCTGTAGCTGTGCCTTGTGTGGTATTTGGGACATACTTACCCTAAGAAATTATTCACTGATTACCTGACTTTCAAATATAATTGTATGTTTGTGGGTTACCTAGCAAACCTTCACCTAAAATTCTGTAAATATGAGCCAAATTCCTGACTACAATAAGTCCTGCTCGATTCCTGCTGGCACCACCAGTCTTACTTCACTGGCCTCATGGTACAGAACCCTCACCAGCTAAATCTTTCTGCCAACCCCCTGGAAAAGCTGCGCCTTCTTCCTGGAACCCCACTTTTCTCTTCCTGAAGACCAATATCTGCTCTGTACAGCATTCCCCTGCAGGCGTGGGTACCTGCAAGCCCTTCTACCGTCCTCCAGCCCAGTATACATCTAGATGCGAGCCCAGTCCCTTAGAGCCCTTTCTACAATCTACAAGTTAGCACTTACTTAGGAGGCCCTTTATTATTTGCCTTTCCCTACCAGGAAGTCAGCGTGAAGTGCGCAGAGACCGCTGTGTTCCCCATCTCATCTGCAGCATCACACACAGCCTGGTCCATCACAGGCTGGAATAAACGTTGGAGGAGCCAAGAGTGCATCATCTTATGCAGAAATCAGAAAGACAGTTTCAGTTCGTTTTGAGCAAGGACATGGCAGAGGGAAATGCTAAATCTAAGCCAGTTTGGCAAGGCTTCTGGTGGCAAGTGATGGGATCCAGCTTGTGTTTTAAGACCACATTGGCAGCTTTACAGAGAGTGGTTTGGAGAGCAGCGATAGCTAATGAAGGTAGCTATGAAAGGACACATCAAAGCAGCTGATTTAGGGTAGGACTGGAGGAGAAAGGTGCTGCATGTCCAAGAGAAGGCAAAAGGCTTCAGTATTAATGAAACTTAAAAAGGAAGATGGCAGAAGTAAAAACTGCATCACTCAGGTGGGAGAGGGAAGGTAACTGGAGGTGGGGTGTAGCCGTGGTAGAGTGCTTGCCTAACTGGGGCTGTAGCTCAGTGGTAGAACGTTTGCTTCAGTGCGGGTATAAAAGTGGTTTCCCTAGCCCTGGGTGTAGCTGTGGTAGGTAGAGTGCTTGCCTAGCTGAGGATGTAGCCCAGTGGTAAAGTGCTCGTCTGGCTGGGGATGTGGCCCAGTGGCAGCTAGAGTGCTTGCCTAGTATTCACACATCCCTGGGTTGAACGGCAAGTACTATTGGGGGGGGGGGATTAAAATTTTCATTTAACTTTAGGGATGTCCTTTTTCTTATAAAATAAGGACCTTGTGTTCTCAGACTTTTTAGGGCTGTAACAAAACACCCAAGAAGACAGCTAAAGAAGGGAAGGATTCATTTTGGCTCACGGTTTCAGAGATCCCTATCTATTTGGCTCCACTGCCTTCGGGCCTGTAGTGCAGCAGAACATGATGATAGAAAGGCATGGTGAGAGGTGAAGGGAGGGTTGCTCACCTTGCCGGGAGGGGCTGAGTGAAGAGGCGGAGTCTTCCAAAGCAGGACATACATCACTTATTGAAGATACGCCCCAGCAACCTACTTTCTCTAATAAGGCTCTACTTCCAAATAGCACAGTGATGAAATTAGGTCCTCCTGACATAATCACCTCTCAGTAGTGCCACCGCCGGGGCACAAAGCCTTCAACACAGGAGCCTTTGGGGAGGACAAGTTATATTCAATCCTTCACCTGTTCAGTCTTGTCTGCCCAAGAAGAATTTTCAAGACAACAAAGAAATCTCATAAATTTCAGAATCTCTTCCCATTGAAGCAGACTCTGGATGAGCCAGGACAAACTTAAGAGAATAAAGCATCCAAAGCCTAATAGCCCCTTGCTTTTGTGACTGAATCGTCCAAAACTATAATAAAGTTTGCATTGGGGGCAAGGTTGTTACAAGTGGTCATCTAACTTCTGCCTTCTCATATGCTCATCATACAGACCATCAGCCAGTCAATAAATGTATGTTTATCATGTTAACACCCTACCAGGAATTAGATAGGGCTTCTCTCATACAGAATAGTTTCCTGAGTCATTCCATAAATCCCTTTCCTTGGAAAGAAGAAGAAAGAGAAGGAGGAGGAGGAGGAGGAGGAGGAGGAGGAGGAGGAGGAGGAGGAGGAGAAGAAGAAGAAGAAGAAGAAGAAGAAGAAGAAGAAGAAGAAGAAGAAGAAGAAGAAGAAGAAGAAGAAGGCAGGAGTAACATAGAAGAAGGAAGAGGAAAGAGAAGCAGACTTAGAATGGGGGGGGGAAGGGAAAGTAGGGAGGCCCAGGGCTGGCCCTGCATGACTAAGGAAACAAGTCAGGAACTGAACAAGGAAATACACAGCTGAAAATGTAGCTGGGTTGGGTTTGTAGAGAACACTGACTGACTCAATAAAGAGTTAAACTTGCTGAGTTTGGACAGAGGCGACATCATGGAGCTACTTAGGGGGGAAAGAATATAATCGTGGTATATTGTAGAAAAGATCAATCAACTAACTAACTAATTTAATATAAATAAAAAATAGAGCGTAGGAAGTGCAAAAGAGAGGAGGGGCAGAGCCACCCTGAGCACTTACTTGCCTGTGTGTGCAAAGCTGCAGACAAGGGCTGCAGCAAGAATGAAGAGGGAGGCATGGAAATGGTTCCTAGATTTGTTTGTGAAAGACAGGGCCTCAGAAAGCACATGGCAACCCCTCCCAACAGCTCTGGGACCTCTGGGGTCCTCTCAAGATGCTGGAGTTCAAATAAGAGAAAGGATTCTGCCTTTCCCTCTCCTTTTCTTTCTTGCCTTCTTTCACTTTCAAGGGAGGCTGGCTGAGTCACAGTTCTAACTAGGTCATTGCTGCTGAACAAAATGAGCCCTCACCGCTTCTGTTCCGTCACCTCTCGCGCTTAAAAGCATTTACTCGGTGAGCTTAAGCTGTCCGCGCAACACGCTGTCGCTCTTATTTCCTTTATCCCCAAGTCGATTTAATCCTAGCACTTCATAAAATGTGTGTATCCATTAAAGCAGGAAGACTCTATTCATGTTGGAGAGAAACCCCTGAAAGGGTGAAAGAAACCAGGGAAGCAGGGAAGCAGGCCCAGATCTGGCAGCGCAGAAGCACAGCTGTGCAGGTTCGGTGCAAGACTTCAGGGGACAAGCGCCCCACCCCCAAATAAGTTTCTAATCAAATGCCAGAATGAAGCATTGAAACTTGCCAAAATCCAACAACCCCCCCCCCCCAGTCCGTTCCCCGGCTGCCTTAACTGTTTAAATCATTCCTTTTTATTGCCTCTGACTAGGCTGAGAACAATAGTGGAAATGCCCACTGATGGATGACTCTGGCAACTTTGGGAGTTATCGCATAAAATGAAATGTTGAGCGACATTCCTTTCTCTGTGGGATTCACAGTCGCGCTCCTCCTCACGGTCAGCAGCCCACCCTCCAGTCCATCCTTGACGTGCCAATCCCTCCGAGGGTGACCACACCCACAAACCCCTGTCGCGGTTGCTGAGACAGTGTGGTGTGTTGATTGCTTTGTGTTTTCAAAGGTTAAAAGTAGGGACAGACAGCTTCAGAACATCATGTATATTTGTATAATTCTTTCCTACCTTCTCCCTTCTTCATTAGGAAAACTCAAGGCAATGGGCTTTGCTCAGACCTCCGAATAGCAGCAAAACAACACACTGGAGTCTGGAGTCCCTACAGACTTTACGCCTACAGCCCCCGCAGATTTTTACTGGCTTTCTGGGAGGAAGTGAGCTAGGTGTGAGGAGATGACTAAGACAGTAATTGGCAAACATCTCAGATTCAGCGATCACGGTTATCAGATGGGAAGCGTTTTGGAGGCATAGAGAGTTCTGAAAAAAATCCCCACGGTTGCCCACTCAGAAAGTGGGGATTTTAGTGGATTGTTCATTCAGAGCAGATTAAAAGCAGTAGATGGTGATGGAAGGCCGGTTAGGGAAAACTGCAGATGACCACGTCTCATAAGGAAAATGAGCTGCAGAAAGTGAAAGAAAGGAGCCAAAATTATTCATTTACCACACAGAGTTCTCCTTTCTTTTTTTGTCCTCCATCTCCTTCCTTCTTTCCTCCCTCCCTCCCTCCCTTCCTCCCTCCCTTCCACAGTCTTGCTGTGTAACCCAAGCTGACCTGGAACTCATGATCTTCCTGGCTCTGTTTCCCAGGGGCTCTGCTTAGGTGTGCACCACCACACCTTGAACATAAGCCTTTCTGGACTGCCTTTTCCTGTCAGCTAGTGTTCTTTGCTTACCAGAGAAAATGTTCTACTATTTGTCTCTCAACCCTTGAGTTCAATCCTGGTGCATGAAAAGGAAAGGATCGGTTTCCTTAGATACCAACACAAATGCTTCCAAGGTTGGGACAATTACATCTTTTATACCTTGGGCCTTCATACACCACGGCAGAGTGGAAAACAAGAAACAGAGAGGGATAAGAGACTGATAGCAGATTATAACAATCTGCTATTAAGACAGCTAATCCATCCTTGCAATGATGACCGTACTTTATTTTTGAGGGAATAACACATGATTGTATCATCTTTTATTGGGCCCCACCTTAGCATTTGCTGGTGATTAATTTTCAGATGCAGGAATCCTGGAGAATACATTCAAAACACAGTAGAATCCTATGTGTGGTCTTAGACTGAAGACACAAATTACAAAGGCCCTATTAGGGACAACTGGAAACATTTGAATATGTAGTTGACTTTATATGATATTAAAAATTTATCATTTTTGTTAGATGTGAGATTTTGGTTACATAAAATAGAGAATGCTACTGTAATTTCAATATTTTTTAAAACACACATACATTTAAATTCTTTAAAGTTAAATACACACCAAAACTTTTAAAAAGGCCAGGGTTGGGGTATGGTTTTCTGGGAGATCACTTGCTTACCTTGTGTGTTTTGGGGAAAAAAAGGAAGGAAGGGGTATAGAAGGAAAATCTTTAGGTTTTCTGTTTTCAAACATGATTTGATACATTTAAAATACAAATTAACTATATAAAATGTGTTAGTAAATATATCAGGCTAAGACAGGAACACTTGCCTGATATGCAGGAGGTCCGGCATTCAACCTCAGCCTTGCAAAAAAAAAAAAAAAACAAAAAACAAAAAACATGATGCATGTACTTTTATGAATGTAAAGTACTTACATATATGAGAAATACAGGCAAACCAGCCAGGAAGTCAGTGCAGAGCTCACAGTGATGGCCTCTTCCAGCTGCAAGTGGGGAGAGGGGAGCTGAAATGGGAGGTGACAGTTTTCTTTAAAACTGTTCAAACTTAACAACGTACCTTATGATCAGTACACATGCAAGCCCCACTTCCTACAGTCTTAGAACTGGGGTTAATCTTTTCAAAGATGACTTCTATATTACATAGTTTTTAGATGGAAGAGGAAGGGGGAAAGAGAGAGACAGACAGACAGACAGACAGACCATTCTTTTCAGGGCTCCCTAATTAGACAAGAATGCATACCAACATATTTTGGAAAGAAATTTTTGTTTACATAATTGAACCAAAAAGGGATTGTGAACAAGGAAATTCAATTAACCACAGCATTCTCTAAGCACCCTGGTTAGCTAATAGGCTTGGTTAAGCCTCAGTCAAACTGAAAATACATGTCCAAGTTAAGTGCTATGAATCGAGAGCAAAGGTCATAGCAAGCCATGTTCAAAATGCTAAACAGATTCCTGGCAGCGGGAGTCTTAGAGGACATAGTGGACTGAGCCCCACACATGACGTCAACGTCCAGTGGTGTAGAGAGAATACAAGGGCTTTGAGAGAAGATAATATAGCCTTTCATCTTGATGATAAAATTAATACTCTTTTTCTTTTCAAGAGAGGGTTTCTCTGTGTAACAGTCCTGGTAATCACTTTGTAGACCAGGCTAGCCTCAAACTCACAGAGACCTGCCTGCATCTGCCTCCCAGGTGAAAATTAATATTCGTAATAAGTAGGTTTAATAAGAATGTGATACCTAAGAGAAAAGCTCTTCCAGACAGGCATTTCTACACATTTGACATGGATTGTAAAATACAACTTTCCCAGTTTTCTTGTATGGGGAGATAGCTTGTTAATGTTTTTCATTTATTAAATCTCCTATGTATCAGATATAAATAAGAAATGTATGCTTTGATCTGATATCACAGTTACTTAATCAAGGATTAATGAAAGATCAGGAATCTGGGACATGTGCCCACACACATTGACACAAAAAATAAATAAGTACAAAAAATTTAAAGCAT
Organism: Myodes glareolus; assembly: GCF_982192425.1. Classification (NCBI taxonomy): domain Eukaryota; kingdom Metazoa; phylum Chordata; class Mammalia; order Rodentia; family Cricetidae; genus Myodes; species Myodes glareolus. The sequence continues at coordinate 6,745,831 of NC_142039.1, forward strand.
AAAATAAAACCTCATTACTTTTAAGGAAAATTCTTCCCACTTAGTGACTGCAATAGTATATTACCATAGTCATAATTTTGTGGGCATTATTTGCTTACTAATACCAATCCAATCAGTTGGTTTATTTTAATTTATTGATTAAAAACTAATAGTCCCTATTCTTTTTTTAAAAAAAAATTAAAAAAATAATTGTTGCTTCTGCGTGCAGGCAATACAGTAGGGTCTGGGAATACATCAGTGAACAAGACAAACACAGTCCCCTACTACATGAAATTTAGAGTCTAGTGGGTGAAGAAGCTCTCTAACAAGAAATGGAATAAAACATAATTTGTTTCTTAGGGGAAGTCGATGAATACCTTGTGAGCGTGCAGCAAGGGATCTGACGTGTCAGTAAAAGCCCACAGCAGGCCCCTCAAAGCTCTTTCAACTACCCCCCCCACCCCCACCCCAGCTCTCTTTCTTTTGGGTTGAAAATTTAAGGGTAGGTACAGCGGAGATTTGAGTGACTAGATGGGAACAGGGCTGTCACAGTTAAGTGTATGATATCTGCTGAGTTCCATTAATGATGTAGCTTATGTCGGCCGGCTTTCCTGCAGGTGAGCTTGGGATCCCAAAGATGGGAGACAGGGGGACATGGACTACTGAGATGTCATAATTTTGTGGATAGTCGCTTCAAACAGGCATCAAGGTCTGACCTGAGCCTGCTACTAACCTGAATATAGACGATAAAATTGCAATGCCAAGTAATCCCATGGCGATGTTAAAATGAATCTGGGAGACTTCCGTTTCCCCCGATGGTTTGGGCTTTCAGGATGAGAAGGATCTACTGAGCACATGATGAAATTCTAACTGTAAGCAAAACTTGGCATTGTCTTGTGATCCACGCTTTTTATTTATTTATTTAATCATATTCTGAAATGCTTTCCTTTTTGTCTTTTTTTCCCTCCAGAATGTCCTCATTGTTGAGGTAAGCTGACCATTCCTTTTCGATATCGGAAGAGTCTAAAGGAGAGTTTCAAAATGTTGGCCTTGTTTATCAAATCGACCAAGTATCAAGTCCCCCCCGGCATGTGACTCTCTAAAGGTGGTTAACAGAGGCCAACTATAGACGCTGGATTCAAATGATCCCAACAGTTTCCAATGCCTATGTGGGAGTTGGTCCTGTCTTATAGCCAATCTCACAGACATCTCAGTCGGTTCTTTCATGATTTATGAGCCAGACATTTGGAGGGAGAGTAAACCAGCTTGTGGAACCAGCCAATACATTCACTGCTATTTATTGAACTGGAAAACCAACTAGAACTCTCCTCACCTAATGACCTCTAATGCCTTTAATCCATTCTCAAGCCTCAAAAATCATAAATTCAATCAATCAACATGACAGTCCAAGGGAAAGTTATGGAGTTTTGGTGGTGGTGGGTTTTTTGTTGCTTTTGTTTTTCTGTTAAGAAAGATGCAGAAAGGCTGTCTTTTGACCTCAGCAGACCCCCACAGTAAATGGTCATGGTCCCTCGGGAGCACACCTGTCTAATCAGCTACCGAAATTCAAAAAATCTTTCTGTTGTCAGGCTTTTGCTCCACATGTTCAGTGTGTCCTTCTCTGTGCACAGTTCCGGCTGCACACAGCTCAGGGAGTAGCCCCTCCAGCCAAATAAGTCGCTGGACCCTGGCTAGACTGGGACCTGTCGTGCTCCTCTCCAACCCGTGACAGCTGAGTTCTGTCAGGAGGACAATAGATTGCAGCTGCCAGTTCTGTGTAATCGTGCATCCGCAGCTCGTCAGCAGCGGAGACCCCGTGTTCACTGCAGCCGAGGAGCTCGGAACCCCTGGCTGTCACCAGCTGCCGTGCAGACACTTAGTTTCCCAGCCACGGCATCCCCTAAGGAGTAGGGAGGCCAAGGCGTTTATCCTCTCAGTGTATTCAGACGTACATCCCATGTCCATGAAAATTCATGTGTCTCCTTTTTTGTGAAATGTAACCTCCAGGCCAAATTTAGTCCCTGACTGTGCATGCAAGAGTCTGGGTCCACTCAATGAGGACGGACCCACATGCTCCCCAGAGGCTGAACCGAATCCTTCAACACAGCTGAAGGATGCAAGAAGAATATTCACCAGCACAATCTCCAAATGATATGCCCACGAACACATAACTGATTCTGCTTTCTGTGTGGACTCCTATGGGTTGGCATTTGAAATGAATGTGCATTTTATTAATAAGGAACAGCTCTGCAAATGTAAAGAGCAGTATGCTATGCAAATTGCCTTGGTGAACTTTCTGCTTTTTGCAAAGGATGTTGTTGGAACTGGGAGGACCATGAAAGCGCTGCTCAGCAGCATCGAGAAATACAAGCCCAACATGGTGAAGGTAGCCAGGTGAGTCAGACACAGCACAACTCAGTGCTCTGTCCTCCCAAACAAGACCAAGAGGCGTCCTCTCCCAGAACACTGTCCCGAGCCATTGGCCCTGAACCTGGGATGCTGGGCTTTGACCTCCCTGACAAAACTCATCTGATTGCCAGCCTGAGGGAGACAGGGACGAGAGAGCAAGGCCTTCAGCAGCAGCCTTGCTCCACATGCTACCAGGAGCAGCCAGGCCAGCCCTCAGCAGTTGCTCGGCATGTTCCTTCATCCAGCCAGCGATGCCACACTGCAGCTGCACAGGCAGGAGTTAAATCAGGCCACAGTGGCTCGTCACAGGCCTGGGGGTGGGGGTGGGGCAGGGGAGTGCACAACTTAACAATGTTTAATTCTCTTTGCAATTCACATCCTAATTTATTGGAGTAGTTAAAGTCTTTTTTTTTTTTTTTTAATGGCAGTTTGTTGGTAAAGAGAACAGCCAGAAGTGACAGCTTTAGACCTGACTGTAAGTGTTTCAGGGTTTGGGATGGTTTTCTGGTGCTGGTGGCGTTTCAGATGATGCTAATAGTCCTACAAACTCTTTGCGTTCACCACCTCGTGGTGGAGGTTCGGGCTCCTCAAGGGTGCACATCTCATAATTGCATCTCTCACAACAACCCCATTCTATGTATTGGATTTATTGGTTGATTGATTGATTGATTGTATTTTAAAGAACTTCACTGGTATGTAATTCAGTCCAGGCTACTATCAGCTTAGCTACGTAGCCCAGGCTGGCCTCAAACAGGCATCTACCCTTCTGTTACAGCTTCCTGAGTACTGGGATTACAGGTCTTCCCCAGGATACCCTGGTGCATTGGATACTTCTACTGTTACTTTTGTTGTTGTTTTATTTTGTTTTTCGATACAGTTTCTCTGTACAGCTTTGGAGCCTGTCCTGGATCGCTCTCTCTGTAGAGCTGGCTGGCCTGGAACTCACAGAGATACACCTGCCTCTGCCGTCCAAGTGCTAGGGTTAAAGGCGTGAACCTCCATGCCCAGCTCTACTGTTATATTGTATGCAGTTGACCAGTTTTAGGGTGGAAATGGCCTTACTCCCCTAAGACCAATTCAGATATTCAGGGTCTCTGATTGGCAGCTATTTGCACCAATCAAAGAGACACTGCAAAGCTTTAGAAGGATTATCCTGCCCCCTTCCAGACCCTGCACATTAATGAGACATCTCCCTGCTACCGCCAATAAAAATTCAGGAGCACAGAGCAAGAGCAAGCAGAGCTCTCGGTATGCCATGTTCTTACATGACCACAGACATGTGCTCTGGGGGACTTTCCTTGTCCAGAGTGTCTTGCTGTCCTCTTCACAATAAGATTGGCTCTGTTCCCAGGAGGGACAGACAAGCCACTGAATTATTTTTTATTCTAAGCAAGAGATTTTTTTTTTTTACTTACTTAAGGCAGACTTCAGCTAAAATTCTCTAACTTGCGTTTGCTCTAAAGCTCCTAGGACAATTTGGTTCCAATTCTCATCAGCAAGCTAAAAAAAACATTAGACTAAACATAGTATGGAGAGGTCATGAGCCAGGGTCTCTTCGTTCTAAACACAGGTGTCCTCTGCTGGGTTCCTAACTGCACACCAGGTCATCTCTAGGCAGATAGCTCGAGCCCATGGCCTGTTCCTCTCGGCTGCTGGCCTTGGGAGTGGGTCTGTATGTCACTATCATTATATGCAGTTACTAAGCAGAAGTTTTGTGAGAAGATTTTCAATCAACATTGAAAACATAGGGCTGGAGAGATGGACCAGCGGTTAACAACATAGTGCCCTTGCAGGGGATCCAAGTTCACCTCCTGCATCTGTATGAGGCAACTCACAGCCACATGTCACTCCATTTCCATGGGGATTGGATTTGTCTGGGCTCCACAGCCACCTACGCACACATACATACATACACACACGCACCACAGAATTAAAAATAAAGCCTTAAAAACAAGCAAAACAAAACAAGCAAATCCACTTAAGGACAGGCATGATGGCATGTGCCCATAATCTTAGCACTCAAATTACTAGACTGCTAAAGGATTGCAAGTTCAAGGCCATCCTGGGCTTCATAGTGAGATCTCGTATCAAGAAGACACAACAAAACAAAGCCAAATTCAATTAGTTATTAATCTCTTGTGTCATTTTATAAGAACAAAATAAAATAAGAGCAACTAAGACTGGGGATGTGACTCAGTGATAGAACACTTGTCAAGAAGTATCCTAGGTGCCCAGCAGCACACACACACAGGCACACACATGCAGATGCACACACACAGATATTCACATACACACAGATGAGAAAGACACAGACACCCAGAGACACTTTTTCCTTTTTTAAAACCTTTTTATTGATTTTATTGACCTATACATTTTTCTCTGCTCCCCTCCTTTCCTCTCCCCTCCTCTACCCTCTCTCATGAGCCCCATACTCCCAATTTACTCAGGAGATCTTGTCTTTTCTACTTCCCATGTAGATTAGGTCAATGTATGTCTCTCTTAGGGTCCTCTTTGTTATCCAGGTTCTTTGGGATTGTAGACTGTAGGCTGGTTTTTGTTTCCTTTAGTCAAAAAGTCACTTATGAGTGAGTACATACTATATTTATCTTTCTGGGTCAAGGTTACCTCACTCAGTATGATGTTTTCTAGATCCATCCATTTGTCTGCAAATTTCAAGATGTCATTATTTTTTTCTGCTGTGTAATACTCCATTGCATAAATGTACCTCATGTTCCTTATCCATTCTTCAGTTGAGGGGCATTTAGGTTGTTTCCAGGTTCTGGCGATGACAAACAATGCTGCTATGAACATAGTTGATCATATGGCTTTGTGGCACAATTGAGCATCCTTTGGGTATATGCCCACAAGTGGGGCTGTCAGAAATCAGAGGGCCCATTGCTCACTGGCAAGTACAGCTTCTGCAGGGTTTGTGAATGCCGTGCTTTGAGGCAGACTGTCTGGGCTTCTTACTGGCCCTCTTCGTATGGTTACATGACCCTGGCAAGCCATTTAATCTTGTTGTGTTCCATTTTTTTGTCTTTTAAATGGGCATATCAATAGCAACTGTTCTGGAGACTAAATTAACTTATCTTGTATGCTGTAAGAACCTGGCCTGGCACATCATAGCTTCTCACAGTGTTAGTTGCTATTGCTTAAGAGTGTGTGTGTGTCATACGGACACCTGATTTTTGACAAAGAAGCAAAAAATGTAAAACGGAAAAAGAAAGCATATTCAACAAATGGTGCTGGAATAGCTGTGTATAAACAAGGAGAAAAATGAAAATGGATCCATATTTCCTATTCCATAACTTCACAATATTCGGCCTTCTACACGGCTTTGGTCTTCCGTTTTCACAGTCTGATTTGTCACACTTTTGTAGGGACTCCATTGCTCACTGGAAAGTCTATAATTGTTCAAGTAGGGTTTCCTGGAATCTAATTCTGTGTGTTAGCTAGCTCAGAATCTGTTTCCCCTTTCTAAAGTGCCGAGACAGCATTTTTGAGCGTCTTTGACTCGTTGTTATATGTTCAAATGCTAATGTCTTTCCTTCTGTCCTTGCTTCTCCTCTTTAAATTTGTTTCTCTTTGTTCAGTCAGGATCTGTCTGGGAACCCCGGGCTGGCATCTAACTCAAAAGCCTCCTGGCTCAGCTTCCCAAGTACTGAGATTACAGAAATACACCACTGTCCACAGTTCTTCTTGGGTTATTTTTCCTAGAAACAGCAAGTTCAAGGAATCAAAAAGGCCATCTACTTAGTGACCCCATAATGCAGGCCCCTAGAAAACTGATCCTTCTAGGACTGTCTGTAAGCTGAAAACATTAGGTCATAGATATCAAAATGATGGGCTGTGGTGGCACATGCCCTTAATCCCAGCGTTTGGGAGGCAGAGACAGGCCAGCATGAGATGGAGGTCAGCCTGGTCTACAGAGGGAGTTCCAAGACATCCAAGGTCTACAAAGAGAAACAGTGTCTCCAGAGAAAACAGCAACAGCAACAAAACAAATAAAAACATGAAAACCCAGAATGGTCGTGACCATGAAGATCACTATCTGTGCTCCCAGTCCACTGGCCGTCCCAAAGGCAGTGTCATGTAGCTAGGCATGCGTGCCCCTCTTCGATCGTATTATAATAAATGAATTTACAAGATTCCAACATACTGAAGCAAATTTGAAAACCACTGGCCCCCACACATTATCCTGCCTGATGATCTCTGGGAGAAAACTGCTGTCTGTTTCTTCCTTAAAAAAAAAATTGTTTAACTTTATTTTATGTGCATCGGTGTGAAGGTCAGATCCCCTGGAACTGGAGTTACAGACAGTTGTGAGCTGCCGTGTGGGTGCTGGGAACTGAACCGGATTCCTCTGGAAGAGCAGCCAGTGCTCTTAACGACCAACCGAGCCATCTCTCCAGTCCCCTGTTGTTTGTTCCCTAATAAACATCATTTTCTCAACTGTCTTCTTTTGTTGAACCTGAGTACCTTGCACCCATTTGCACCCGTTTCCTCTCGGTCCACGCTCATCAGAGAGAAAGAGCTAAGCAGGATTCCCTGCATTGTCACTCGGCACAGAAATGACCCTCAGCATCCTCTCCTTAGAGTTCACAAGCTCCTTTCCTTTCGTTTTGTCTCCCAGGTTTTGTTTTCCAGTCCGTGAACATAGTGGGAGAATGGCTCCCCAGTTGTTGCAGCCGGCACCTGGTTACATATGGCAGTGGCATGAGGCTTTCTGTTTCAATGGGCCTTTGTGCTTTTGAGACCATCTCCTTAGACATTATGACATTTCCATACCGCTTGTTGTGAATAAAGTCACATGGCTACCATACACACACTTCTCATCATCTGCTGGTCCTCCTGAACTCTCTCTACTCTGTACACTGCAGGCCCATTCCTCACACATGCTTGCTTGTTTGCCTTGTGTCCCTAAGCCCCCAAGCCATCCTTCTGGGTTGGGCATTCACTGGATTGTCTTGCACAACACTTCTCACTTCTGTTTACCTTTTAAGTGCCAGAGCAGCATACAGCAATAATATGTTCTCAACTTCCTTCCTTGTCCTTTGCGGCTAAGATGCTGGATTTGAGATCCCAGATGTCTTTGTGGTGGGCTATGCCTTAGACTACAATGAATACTTCCGAGACCTGAATGTAAGTATTGCATACAAAACCCAAATTCTCTATACCTAAGACGTTAATACTAGCAGCAGTTTAACAGATTACTAAAAACAGTAGCAAAATGTAGCTGTACTTTGTGATGGGAACACTTGGGGAGAAACAGTTAATTCTTCCAATCCTTCCAGTACCCCACAAAGTGGACTATCAGGATGGTGGAAACAAGTCACACTTCTCTGTTTTCTGTGCTGAGAAAAGGGAAGCAGAACAATGGCCCTATACTGGTTTTTGTTTTTTGTTTATTTATTTTATTTTATTTTGTTTTGCTATAATCATCAAGGCATCTAGCACATTCTATGTGAACACGTTTGTTGGGAATATCATCAAGGCATCTAACACATTCTATGTGAACTTTTAAGCTGAAAATAGAATTCTGATGCCTTTTTACCCTCTATGGTTTCAGCACATATGCGTGATCAACGAACACGGTAAAGAAAAATACCGAATATGATGAAGCAAAACTCCTCAGCGTCTCTTTTCCAGATAATATGATTCTTCTACTCAGGAAGCCAGAGTGTAAAGTCTGTCTCCGTGGCCATCTTCACTCAGTAGGATAGAAAAGACTTTTAAAAAATGAGTTTTTCTTTTCGGATATTAAAATGTCAATACCAACGGTTCTTCGGGAAGAGAAGACTGTGCCTGCTTTTGACTCCTTCCAGTTTGAACATCTCAGATCCCAAATCCCACGCACCTTCATGCTCCCGAACACACCTGCTGCTTTAGTACAGTCACTGGTCACGGGCTCTTCCTGGGAAAACTCCCATCCGATTACTCAAATATTGTTCACTTAACTCCTCTAATGCTATGTGTCTTTATAACATTTTACAGTAATAAGAACCTGCAGCCCCCTTCGCTTTAGCCCTGAGCCTGTAGAGTAAGAATGCAGCTAAGTTCCCTCACTAAAACTGGAGCCAAAGGACAGCTTCCCGGGAGCGTCTGTTTGCCCGGCTGTGACAGGACGTTATTATCTGCTTTGACAAAGCCTTTCAGGAGTGCGGGTACAATGAACCTTAATGATGTTATGAAATGAACCTTCACTGTGTGCTCTTGTGAGCTTCCTATATGTGATGACAGCATGTCATGTGTGCATGGATGTACTCGACTGTGTTTAGTACTCTGCATTTTAATTAGAAAAAACACAATGGCAGCAAGGCCTGCCCCCCCCCCACTGAGCTGAATCCTTTTATTCACGTGGGACATGAGCAAATGTTGGGATTGAGAGGCGGAGGGTGTTTTCAAAAATCAGCACTAAGCAAGTGTGGATTTTTCCTCTTATTTGCATGGAAGAATAAGACAGTTAAATGTTGTTTTAATCATGAACAGAGGTCGAATTATTTGACTAAATGTCCTTATATGACTCCCCACACAATCCAGGGTGCCAGAGGAAGCAAGCACACATACCGAAGTTTTTGTGCATAACACACACACACACACACACACACACAACACACACACAGACCTATTAGCACCATTATACGTGACACTTCCTTAAGGATCTTAATTAAAAGTAAGCTCAAGAGTTCACAGTGCTAGATATATTGCCTCCTAAAAGGAGAAAATGCATAATGAAATAACTAGTCTTTGTTTGGTTCTGAACCATCTATGGCATATTGTTACATTGTAGAGCCCTTTAAACTAATAATAAAAAAGACATGGTCCCCAACTGCTTTCATATGCTTTCAGTCATTGAAATATGTGGGAGCCAGGAGCCTGGATGCATGGCTGTGTGCAGCTATCCCATGGGCAGCCTGGATTAAATCCAAAACATGCACTCAGATAAGCAAACGTCAAGCCAGGAGCCATCTGCCACTTTCCTGTTGTCCTCCCTAAACCTGCTTTGTGAGGACAAGGAATTCACGTGTGAAGGAAGATTTCCTGTATATCTATTCCCGTCTCAGCCAGAGAAGAAAACAGACCCTGCCCAGATTCCCCAAGGGGGAAGCCACAAAGGGAGTCACTTCTGGCTTTGTTCCGTAAGCACATTACTGATTAATAATCGTGTAGAACGAAATTCATAAGACTCACATTTTATATATACTTTACCATTACACCATATTTCTACCCAAAGGCCTAGAAAAACAGACATACACTTGGTTTGGAATAGAAATTTATCCATGAAGTAGGCATATTAGAAACGCTTTCCTAAAAATCTTGCATTTTAAGTAAGCATCATTATCATTTGTGACAATTGTGTTTATTCAGATTAGAAAACTGATCTGTCTCAAAATTGTGAAGGCTTGTATATTTAATCATCAAAAAGAAAAAAGCAGTAACTGCACAGAAGTTTAATCATTTCTACTAGTTTTTCATATCAGACTATTTTGACACGGATATGGGAGAATGTCGTCTTGGGAAAAACATTTTTTTTCCTGTTGCAAAACTCTGACTGGGGTTTATGCTCCTGAGTTTACTCACATCACTCCAAAAGCATCAAATCTGCTTAGCAACACATCCAGGTGTTTATTTAACAGTGAGCACTTGTAGGGTCTACCTCAGTTCCCCTTCTGCTGTGAACCCTCACAAGAGTGACTTAAGGGAGGAAGGATTTTAGTTCCCTATTCCAGGCTGCAGTCCATCCTGGCAGGGAAGTCAGTCACACCCCCAGGAACTCGAAGGAACTGATCGCATCCACAATCAACAGACAGACAGAAGAAAGCAGGCAAGTGCTCAGCTCAGAGTTTTCATTTCAGACAGTCCAAGATCCCCTGGCCAGAAAATGACCCCACCCACAACTAAGATGGGTTGTCCCACATCAATTAATTTAATCAAGATAACGCCACACAGGCATGACCAGCTCCCGAGATGATTCTAGATTCTGTCAAGCTGACAGCACTAATTGCCACAGACATGGAACGGGACTGGGACTGCATCTCCATAGTGGGACCCTTTCCTGCCATGCTCAGCCCCAACACCACAAAAACAGAAAGGGGGGGGGGAGTGAGAAAATATATGTGCTACTCTATAATATTTGGACTGTTTAATCAATAAAGTTATTAATACTTTGGAGTTTTCTAAACAAATTAAAATGCCTAGTTATAAACTGGCTGGAATTTATTACACTTTCAGCTTCATACTCACGAGTAAGAAGTCGATAAACCACTCTCTTGGTGTTCTTTGGCTATCTCCAATGGGTTGCCATATTTCTGGTATTCTGAAACAGTGAAAAGCAGCCTGTCGGAGTAGTCTGGATGCTCAGCCCCTGTGCTAGACACTTATGTCTTCCCAGTGAAAGAGCGGTCACTCATTCCCTCCCAGGTGTCAGGGAGCTACCCCTCCCTCTGGAATAAAAATACTGCATTCTAGAAAACCCTGAGCTCACTCTCCACCCAACTGTCTAATTTGGAAAATTTAGCACTTTGAGAATTTTTCTTAATTTGCTGGTCATGAAATTCCTTCAGATCCCAAGACAATAGGAGAGGATGAGTGGATAGGCAGATTCCAGGAGAGAAGGAGGAGATTGTGGAAGTGGTGACCATGCCCTCATGCAAAGGTGTGTAGGGATGAGAAAAGGGTGCTCTTGGGGGGAGGGGGCGCTGCATGTCAGACTTTAGGGTTGCATCTGAACCCTGAGGAGAGAAGGCTTAGCCAAAACAGTGAAACTCTCCACTTTACACAGCACGAGGGCACCTGTAGTATGTCAACGCTTTGATACAAGGAGGGGCTAAGCAGCAATTACACTTTAGGACCTATGGGGTGTATAGTGCAGGGAGAAAGGGCGCTGTGAAAAGACAGTTCACACCAGTCACAATGGGCCACACTCCAGAGGCTTCATGCACTACAGACACCATGCCCAGAGGAGCACGGGGCAGGACCCTTGATGGAAATGGGAGAAAGCCTGGAGCAGACAGCAGTCTGTCTGCGCTGCTGAAGCAGCTGCTCGAACTCCATGCTCACCCAGCCAGGATCCTTGCTAATAGCTGTGGTGGCCCCAGAATGTGGTCACGTTTACCGAAAAGGTGTCTTTTTGTTACCTATTCAAAGTTAGGTTGGCTGTTTTGTTCTTGATGCATGCAGTTTCTAACTAGATGTAAACAGCTTTCTCCCCCAGAGCAGACTTTTCCTCAGAGTTGAAAGGTGAACATGAAGACTTGGAGGCACGAAAAGGGGAGGAGGGCAGAATCCTAATCTTCACAGGGGAAAATAAGCCTGAACACATATCACCGTGGCCTCATTTTTTTCGGGGAGGGGGGTCGGAGACAGGATTTCTCTGTGTATCCCTGACTGTTCTGAAACTCACTCGGCAAACCAGGCTGTCCTGGAAGGTTCAGTTGAGAAGCCGGGATAAGAAGAAACAATGACGATTTCAAAAGCTAGGGGATGGTGTTGTGATGTATGACAGTGGTGAGTAACTCCATCAAAGAAAAACAAACAACAAGAAAGGACAGGGGAGACACTTGTGCTTTGTTGTTTGCTACAGACAGTGACACAATCCAGAGAGGAGGAATCGCTTATTGCTTTCTGTGGTGGCTAATTTTATGTCAGCTTGACAGAAACTAGAGTTATCTGAAAGGTGAGACCCTCGATTAAGAAAATACCTCCGTAAGATCCAACTGGACGACGTTTTATTAATTAATGGGAGAGGATCCAGCCCATAGTGGGTGGTGCCATCCCTGGACTGGTGGCCTTGGGTTCTATAAGAAAGCAGGATGAGCAAGACGTGAGGAACAAGCCAGTAGGCAGCACCCCTCCATGCCTCTGCATCAGCTCTTGCCTTCAGGTTTCTGCCCTGTTTGAGTTTCTGTCCTGACTTTTTTCAATGATGAACTAAAGAAGTAAGTGTAAGCCAAATAAACCCTTTCCTACTTAACTTGTTTTTGGTCATGGTGTTTTATCATAGCAGTAGAAACCCTTACTAGGGTACTTTGTAATAAAACATTACCAGACTAAGGAGCATAAACCAACAATTGGTATTTATTTGGTATTTTTTGCATCTGGAAGGGGTATGGTCTAGGTTCCTCTGCTTCATGAGGTCTGATGCTTCAGATAAAAGACCTAAATTTTGAGAGCTTCAACCAAGTGATACTAAACTGCCCAGTGGGGCAACAATTAGCTGCTCATGATTAAGTTAATGGTAAATAAAAGCAGCAATATACGACCCCATTCAAGCTAGCTACGTCACTATGGCTCAGTAAGCTGGGGTGGTGTGTGGTACCACAAAGGGCAGGGCAGACGAGGACAATTCCCTGCTCATAGAAAGTCACATAAACACCAAGGACTGAATGTCTAGCTGTCACTGCTGGCTCTCGGCTAGATTAGCTGAGAGTATCGCCCATGTGCCCTTCTGGAAGGCCCAGTCTTCCTCTAAACATGGTAGCTGAGTGATAAAGGTAAGGGGCGTGGCTTGCGTTGGATTTTATATGGCAGGCTCACTTCTACCACATTTGTTATTTATTTATTTATTTATTATTTATTTTTAGTTAGGCATTACAAAGGAAGGTAGAAGACTGCCATAACCTGATAGAAGAATAGAAACATATTAAAAGATCGAGGGGCATGGGTATAAGTTGCTGTGACTACCTTCAAAAGTCAGCCCCCTCGGGAAAGTTATATGTTGTGGTGGTTTGAATAGGTTCTGTAGTAGTAGGCTGATTGTTTTTTCCCGGATGCCCGGCTAGCTTTGACCCAAAATAACCACACAGAAATTGTATTAATTAAAACACTGCTTGGTCCATTAGCTCTAGCTTCTTATTGGCAAACTCTTATATTAATTTAACCTATTTCTATTAATTTGTATATCGCTATGTGGCAGTGGCTTACCAGCAAAGATTCTAACCAGCATCTGTCTCAGGCAGAGGATCCATGGCATCTCTCTGACTCTGCTTTCTTCCTGTCAGAATTCACTTCCATCTTCTCCGCCTACTGGTGCGGGAGAATTATCTGTATTCTGTAAATCATGCTTTAAATAAATGCTGATTGGCCAGGCAGGAAGTATAGGTGGGTCAACCAGATAGAAAGTAGAGGCGGGATGATGAGAACAGGATTATTCTGGGAAGCAGGAAGCTCCCTCCACCATTCCTGCCCAGACCACCAAAGAAGCAACATGTGTACTGCCAGCTAAAAAAGGTACCAAGCCATAAGGCTAAAATAGATCAGAATAATGGGTTAATATAAGTCATAATAACTAATAAGAAGCCTGAGCTAATGGGCCAATCAGTTTTATAACTTATGGAGACCTCTGTGTGATTTTCTTTGGGATTTGCCGGGATACCGGGCGGGACGGAAACCCCAACAAGCTAGCCGGCCTTCATGTTACAGCCGACCTAAATTCTGCCTTATCAACAGGCCAAGGCTGTTTCTTTATTCATCAATGAAAGCAACACATAGACAGAAGGACCTCCTATACCAAGATAACAACCCTCATAGATTCATGCCTTTGAATGCTTGGCACATATGGAGTGGGAGCATTAGGAGGTGTGACCTTGTTGGAGTAGGTGTGACCTTGTTGGAGTAGGTGTGAACTTGTTGCAGGAAGTGTGTCACTGTGGGGCAGGCTGTGAGGTCTCATATGCTCAAACGCAGCCTAATGTAACAAGGCCTCCTGCTGTCTGCTGATCAAGATGTAGAACTCTCAGCTCCTTCTCCACACCATGTCTGCCTGCATACCACCTTGCTTTCGCCATGAAGATAAAGAACTGGACCTCTGAAACTGTAAGGCAGCCCCAATTAAATGTTTTCCTTTACAAGAGTTGCTGTGGTCAGCAGCATGGTGTTGGCATACGCCTTTAATTCCCTTTAATTCAAGCACTTAGGAGGCAGAGGCAGGCAGATCTTTGAGAGTTTGAGATCAACCTGGTCTGCCTTCCGGGGGGGGGGGGGGGGGGGGTGGAGTAGTGGGGGGTGGGGAATGAGTTGCCATGGTCATAGTGTCTTTTTGCAGCAAAAGAAACCCTAAGACAAATGTCCTGTGCTTTTCCTATTAAGATTAGTAAAGAAGTTGATTATTCAGTGGTTATAAAGTGTGGATAAAACATATCTACTTATGCATGTTCTGTGTGTGTGTGTGTGTATGTGTGTGTGTGTGTGTGTGTGTGTGCATGTATGTATGGGTGATTATCTTAGGGTCACTATTGCTGTGATGAAACACCATGACCAAATATGTAAATATGAGATTTGCATAAAATAATTGGAAAAAAATCAAAGTCAAAATTCAAGGACCTTCTACTTCAGTAAGATTTCTAGGAGTGCAGGGCATGCAGAGATACTCCTTCTGAGTTCTTTCACTTGCCCGTCCCTCCACCAGGGGAAGTACAGTGGCTACTGGGCCTCTTTACATCCGTGATAGCTATTCCTCCTCTGGGGGTGTTACTCCAGCCCATGTACCAGACGACTCGGAAAGCTACTAGTTTTAAGTGGGGCCTGGAATAGGAGGTTCTATAACAGGTCCAGGTTGCTGTGCAGGCTGCTCTACTACATGGTCCATACAATCCAACAGACCCGATGGTACTTGAAGTATCCACGGTAACTAGAGATGCAGTTTCGAACCTTTGGCAGGGCCCTCTAGGTGAGGAGGAGGCCTTTGGGATTTGGGAGCCAGGTTCTTCCCTTAAAAGGTAGCCTTCATGGAAGCTAAACATTTAACAATTCACCACTCAGTTACAGTGCAACCCGAACTGCCTGCCCATCACGAGCTGGGTGTTATCTAACTCACAGAAGTTAGACGGCTGGATACGCCAGCAACAGCCCGTTATTACATGGAAGTGGTAAAAATGGCCGGGCCTATAATCTTATTCCTGGAAACAGTGACCCCCAAATCACCTTAGACAACAGGCTACTGAGTACTAATCATCAGTTTTACAGCGGGAGCTCCTCGGTGCTTCTAATCTAATATGAAGGGATGGTTGCAAGGAAAAACAAAAACAAATAAACAAAACCCAAAACTGTCTTTATTTTAACAAGAGCAAGTAGGGTGTGCCATGTGAACAATATTCACAGCCTAGAAAATAGTTTGTACCGCACAACTGCAGGATGGCCGTGCAAGTCTTAGGCGTTCACAGAGGATTCTGTCACAAATGTCACATGGCAGGCAGACGGTGGAAGAATCATGCCTCAGGCTCACCATGCAGGTTCACAACCATCTATCACTCCAGTTCCAGGGGATCCAGTGCCCTCTTCTGATATCTGTGGAGGTAGGCATGGGTGCCATACTCACACATGCATGCAGGCAAAACGCTCATACACAGAATACATCTAAAATATCTTAAGCTGTAAGAAAAAATGAATGATCCAGTGTAATCCCACTCAGAAGCATATCGTGTGGTACACACACTAAACTATTATTCCGTCAAGTGCATGTTACCTTAAAGACCGGACTGGACACGTGACAAGTCCATTGTATATGGCCGGGTGACAGCTCCCGTGGCAGCCATGCGTTAAATGCTTCTGAAGCTTTAGGTCTGGTTTTCAGACATAGAAAAAGAAACATAAATTTTAGTATTTCATCCCTACCCACACAGTATTATGTGTCCATCTTGAGAGAGAAATAACATTGAAATCTCCCACATCCATGCTAGAAAGCTTTTATAGATGCTTGCTAATTGAATACTGTGTGGTAATAAAGGTGGTTTGCTCTGTTGACCTAACAACAAACTTGACTTTCTAGCATCGTGTTGGTAGTTTTGGCAACAGCAGACTTTAAAACTACAGAGAAAGCCAGGCAGAACAGCAAAGACAAGATGATCCCAAGTCCAGGGTCTGCCTGAGCAACTTAGTAAGGCCCTTTCTCAAATAAGAATTATGAAGCTATAGCTCAACACTGGGATCATATGTGAGAAGCCCTATGGTCAGTTCCCAGTATCATAAATAATAAATAAGAAAGACAGAAAATGGTAAGGGGAAGCGCAGGGTCTGTAAAGCAAGAATACAAGAATTCCGAGGAGATCTTAGGCATGATAGAGAGCCAAACAGAGAGATTCCTGTTCTCCCTGGAAAGAAAGAGATGTGGTAACCTGGTTTATTCCGACAGAAGGAGGATATTTTGTCTTCATTCACTGTCCTGTAAGAGACTAAAAGATAAAACCTAGGGCTATAATCATAACTCAGGGTCAGAGTGCTTGGCTGCTATATACAAGGACCTGGCTTCTATCCCAAGCACCAAAAAGAAAAGAGAGAGAAGAGGAGAAGAGAGGAGAGGAGAGGAGAGGAGAGGAGAGGAGAGGAGAGGAGAGGAGAGGAGAGGAGAGGAGAGGAGAGAAGAGAAGAGAAGAGAAGAGAAGAGAAGAGAAGAGAAGAGAAGAGAAGAGAAGAGAAGAGAAGAGAAGAGAAGGAGAAAAAGAAGGAAGGGAGGGAGGAAGGCAAGGAAGGAAGGAGGGAGGGAAGGAGGGAGGGAGGAAGAGAAAGACAAAGAAGATTTTCAGAAAGGAGCCCTGGGTTGTCTAATAAGGCAAGAGGTGGGCATTGCAGAAGTGCTGGCCAGTGGGGACCTGTTCCTTTAAGACATCAGACCACACACCCCTGCAGCTCTGTCTGGGACAGAGAGTTGAGGCTATGATTCCACAGCTCTTAGTTACCCTACCAGGCTCCTTCCTGTTCTTTCTAGCACATGCTATGTTGAACTAAGTAATGAGTTATGAAACCTATCAGCTCACCAAAAAACTTATAAAAGTCCAATACTTTCTTGGTCATAGGGATTTGCTGGGCCGGGGTGTGTCTCAGAAGACCCCTTAGCCTTGGCTCTGAAGAACCTCCTCATGCTCCACCCCCACCCCTCCCACGGCATGCTCTGTCTGGAAGTTCTCTAGGTTTTAAAGGGAAACCTCCCCTTTAAGGCCCCCATTAAGCGGTCTTTAACACGTTGAACCCTTTTCTGCCTGACGTTCTCTCCTGCCTACAGGTGCCCCGCTTGGACACCGTCCCTTCTGCTGAATCACGTTTCTCATGAGAACTGTGTGTCAGCCTCCTTTCCGTGTAAACTCGCCTGCTGCTGCACTTTTAGAAACCAGGCTCGACCTCCCAGAGTCCTTTCAGCTCTCTTAAACTGGCAAGATCTCTGAATGGACAAAGGTCAAAGGCATTTTTCTTATCTCTAAAATATGTGCGCAGATCTCCACTGTGATGATTAACCTTGACTAAATTTAGGACTTCCTTGGAGATAGCACTCTGGGCTTGCTTGTGAGGTTTTTCTAGACAGGTTTAAGCGAGAAAGGAAGACCCACACTGGATGTGAGTGACGATCCCCTACACAAGGGCCCTGCACTGAGTGTAAAGAAAAAACCAGGCAGTGGTGGCACATGCCTTTAAGCTGAGTACTTGGGAAGCAGAGGCAGGCAGAGCTCTGTGAGTTCGAGGCCAGCCTCATCTACAGAGCAAGTTCCAAGACTGACTCCATAGCTATTGAGAAACCCTGTCTCAAAAAATCTGGCTGTGTGGGCAAGGTGACTGACCAGCTTCCTTACACTCCAGTTGTCTGCGTCCCCTCACACCCCATGAACCATCAACAGAAATAAACCCTGACACACCTACACACATTTGATAATAAAGTACAACTAGGTCTATCCAAAGCTGAATGCCTTCCAGAGTTCGTTAGATGGGTTGGCTCTAATTTCAGTTGTTTGCTTGGCGTTTGAGCACACACTGTATACACAGCTCTGATTCACTTACTCAGCATTCACACTCAATGTCGTTCACATTTATAACTTAAGAGTCTGAAATTGTTTGGTACAGAATCAATTTTCCTCATTTACAAGCTGCTTATCACATATCACAGCGAGCTGTAGCTAACGGAGCTGCTAAGCTCTGCGGCTCTCTATGACTCATGAGCTTTTTAAAAAACTTGAGTTCAACAACATCTGGCCGCTTATATAAGGAGAGGGATGATCTTCACAATCAGTGACTTTTCTGGACGCCGTGTTTCTGCACCTGGCAGCCTTCCACTTCCCTCCGAGCGGCTGCTCTCTTTGTGTAGTCAAACAAGCATCTCCATTTTCCCCGTGAAGATTAACACATGCGGGAACTTGGTCAAACAGCGCACCGTAAACTTGTGCAGTGACTGATCCCTGGGTCTCTGATGTTAATCTGCTCTTAAAATGAAAGAATGAAAACTAGAAATAATTGGAAATGAATTCGAAGAAGTAAAATCCCCGTCTTGTACACATCAGGGAAGAATGTGGTGGCCTTTTTGTTTCTTTTGATTAGGGTTATATTCTTGGGACAGAGGGTCATGCTGTAGCTCAGGCTGACCTCAAACTTAGAGCCATTCTTCTGCCTCAGCCTCCCAAGAGCTGGGTGTACTGTTTATACACCTTTTTAAAAATGCTATTTCTTATGGAGAAATTTATATTAGGAAATTTCTGGGGTCTCTCTGATCGCCACTGCAAAGAAGGCAAAGTTCACGCTTTCCAAAGTGCATCCCCAGGCAAACTAGCTTTTTGTAGCCAGATGTTTTATTCATCCTTTCTGTCTCACAGTTCCTTAGACAGGAATAAAATATGCACAATATTCATGTGATGGAGGGCCCTAACAATGTTCCAGGATTTTCTCACATTCATAGTTTAGTCTAGTCTCTCTTTAATCTTTGAAATGGCAATAGGGAACATAAGCTTGCTGCTGGGAAGGAATTGCACACATTTGAAAATGCTTTTAAACCTTTCTATCATTATTACTTCAGGCAGAAAAAGAATAACATGAACTGCAAACACTATTCTCCACATGTCTTTAAATCCACTTTTTCAGGGGGTAGGGAGGGATCCAGTGAGAAGCTCAGGAGTTAAAAAAAAAAAACAAAACCTGTACTCAAACTGTAACATTGAGATGATAATTGACTCAAGATATTTAAAAGGATTCCAAATGACTTTGAAATAATTTGCTAGCATCCAATTTAGGATGTTCATAAGTTAATATTGATTATATGTTCATATAATTCATATGTTCAACAGAAACTATTTTTTATTTATCTTTCCGTGGAACTAGTTTAACTTAATCACAGATGGATGCACCAATTTTGATGGTTAGAAAGATTTTAATAAATATAACTTTTCTACATCCTTTGCAATATTTACTACAGAACATTTCACTGAATACTAAACATTGTCATCAAGTTCAAAAGGAAAACAATTTTGTTTAGAATAATTCATTTTGTTTTTGAAGGAAATGAGCGTAGACACTACAGATGCTGCCGGCAACATTCTTTGAGGTCTTGGCAGAACTTGAACTATGTCAGTGATTTTGTAAAGCACCATGAGCCCCTTTCGTGATGCCCCTTACCCCTTAGTGAGACCTCAGCTGTACTCATTCTTCCCTGCGGTGACACAGCACCTCAGTTAAGAAATTATTATTTCCTAGAGCATCTATATTCATAGAACAAAGTTCACAAATAGCTAAGAAATGGAAACAACCCAATCATCTGTCAAAGGTGTTGATGGATGAATGAATAAACAAATGGGAGGCATATACAATGGAGGATTCAACACCCAGAATATAACAACAGCAACAACAAAAGTTGGGGATGTTGCTCAGTTGGCTGACTACTTGCCCAATATACACAAGGCTCTAGATTAGATTTCCCAGCACCACATAAATGGGGCATGGTGACACACACCAGTAATCCTGATACTTGGAGTGGAGGAAGGATGACTAGAAATTCAAGGTGTCCTCAACTACACGGGGAGTTTGAGGCTAGCCTGGGTTGAAGGAAAACAGAGACTGCTGCATGCAACATGAGTGAGCCTTCAAGAAAATATGGCGAGTGAAATAAACCCAGTCACAAAAATACAAATACTATGTGATTCTGTTCGTATAAGGCATCTAAAACGCCTATGAGATATAAGCAAAGCTACAGAAAGCACATAGAATGGCCATTGCCAAGGGCCAGGCGCGTTTAATGGCTATGGTGTTTCATTTCTACCAATAAAAACACTTTAGAATTTTGTGTGCATGTACCTAACGCTACACACTGCATACACTAGAAAGACTTAAGATGGTAAATTTGGTATGTGTTTGCTATCAGGATTATAAAGAAATATTTCCTCGGAAAGGGTTTTAACTCTCTTGAGTTTTACGCTTCGTGTTTTCTCACAGGGGTGACAAACAAATGGAACCCTGTTGTTTCAGGGCAACCAAAATCCACATATGTTGCTGAACTTCAGCGATATCAAACAATTCACTTTGTCAGCATCTTGTGGGATTTTATAAATTCTCAGCTTTGGTGCAGGAGGATGCTTGACAATGAAACTGGAAAGCCATCAAGGGCAGTGCTTCTCTAGAAAGCTGTTGATAGCCGCAGGAAGCTCACTTCCTCCTTCTCTGGAGAAGTCTATATTCTCAGTGTTCAGAAAAGGGGATGGAAGGCCCAGTTCTGCAGAGAGAAGAGTGAAGGAATACGGATTTAATCAACCGAGTCTTCTGAGGTGTGCAGCTGCTCTGCCTTCTCTGATGCGCTGGGGTCTGACTCTGTTGTGTGGGTGTTTAAGGCTGAGTCCAAGTGACTAAGATCTGTTTCAGATGCTCCCACACGCAGCATTTAAGAACCTGGCATTTAGCTCCGTTCCTAGTCTGCAGCTGGTGCTCGCAGGCTTCAGGCAGCTGAAGAAGTCCCCTTTGTGCTGGAGTCTGTGCGCGTGGAGATAGGTGATTGGGTGACTGCACCCACCTCCCCTGTGATCCTCTCCCCTCCACACATCTCTTCTCTAGGCAGCCTACTGTTCCAACTCCTCTTCCTCCCCATCCCTAGACCCTCCGCTCTTCCTGCCCACCCCTAGACCCTCCGCTCTTCCTCCTCACCCCTAGACTCTCCGCTCTTCCTCCCCACCCCAGACCCTCCACTCTTCCTCACCATCCCTGACCCTCTACTCTTCCTTTCCATCCCTGACCCTCTACTCTTCCTCCCCATCCCTAGACCCTCCTCTCTTCTTCCCCAGCCTCTTTCCCTCCTCTCTTCCTCCTCCTTCCCTCATCCTTCCTCTCTTCCTCCCTTTTTGCTCCTCTTTCTCTCTTGTGACAGGAGTGGAATCTGGGGCCTCAGCATGCTACCACACACACTCTACCATCAGCTACCCTTTAGCCCTTTTCATTTTTGTGGTGAACAGCTTAGAAGGCATCTTCATTTCTGAAATACACTAAGCAACTCAATTGTGTATTGTTCCTAGGGTCTCGGATGTGTGTAAACTTCCCAGAGTTTGACACTAAGGAAGATTTATAGGACAAACTCCAGACTTATAAAAAAAATATACAGATCGCTCTTCTGAATTATATCCAGAGGCTCCATGGCTCCTTGGTAATCCAGCTTGTCCCAGGCTTTGTGCCTGCCTCCATTCTCCCCTGCCACATGATCCCAACTTAACCGTTGTGACAGGAGGGTGTAAGTCACCCCTTCAGCTTCAGGTACTTCACCCAATTTGCCCTTCACCCACAGCATCTCTCCCCAGCCCAGAATGTGTCTGCATACTCTAACTGCATGTTCACCTGTTGCATGGCAGCAAACTGAGCAGAATGCCCTCAGTCTCACTGTGGACGTTATTAATGAATCATTTTGCCCCTCTAGAACTCCTACTTATAATAAAAGAACTAAGCCAAACCAATGTTTTTCTCCATTGTTAGGGGTGTCTTCTGGGATAGGAGACAAGAGGTAAGGGCACAGGTTTTGGCAACAAGCAGACCTTTTGAGTATGGGTTTTCCACTGACTAACAAATGGCCTAAGAAACTGGGCTTCAACTAAATGGAACTTATTCTTACCCCCCAGTGCTTGTGTAGGATTAAGTGAGATAATATATGTAAAGTCCATGCTAGGCGGTAATAATCAAGGACATTACATAAAATATGCAACTATATGGTTATAAATATAAACATTTCATCTTGGCATTTTCCTATTACTTTCTCTGTGTATTCTTTTTATCTTAGTTCTTGCATTTCAAAAAATATTTTGAACGCCTAGCAAGCATTTCTATGGAAGGTGTCCAGTTTGGTGCTGAAATGTCTTCCAAAGGCTCATGTTTTGAAGGTATGTTTCTTCAGATGGCACTAATGGAAGATTCTGGAAGCCCTTGCGAGATTTTGGCTAATTGGGCATACCCTCCAAGGAACTGTGGGACTCACCTGTCTCCTCCTGTCCCTGTATGTGTGTATGTGTCTCTCTGTATGTCTCTCTCCCTTTCTCTATCTCCACCATTCCTGCGTGTCTCTCTGTATGTCTCTCTCCTTTTCCCTCCCTCCCTCCCCCCTCTCCCCCATCCTTCCTTGGTGCCTTGTTCCACCACACACTCTGACATTAAACACTGAACATGGACTAAAACTTCCAGAACAGAGAGTCAGGATAGACGTTTTCCTTTAGAAGCTCTTTGTCACAGGCATCTTGGTACAGAAGTGAGACCCTGACAGATGTGCTAGGTAAGACTTCTTAAAAATGCAGAATTTGAGCTTTTGAAGATACTCTTATTCAAGTTATGGTTGAAACAGTTATGAAGCTGGTTTAATATGAACAGATGGCCTCTTTAAAAAGTACAAATTGTTTTGGCAATCATCTTTGAACTGATTATAATCTTAAACTTTTAAAAAGGAGTTTCAATTTGTAATCAAGAAATCAGAATGTTTTGTTACATCATCTCCACACAGGGTAGAAACCCTGAGTGAGCGCCTCTGCCCTGACTAGGTCAGTGTCCCTGTTCAGAAGCCTTCAACAGGAAAGTGCACCAGCTGACAGGGGAACCAGAAAGACTTTTTAAAGGGTCTTTAGACATATGTATTTTTTATGCGTATTAGTGTTTTGACTGCATGTGTGTATGTATGCCATGTGTGTGAACAGTGCCCACAGGCCAGAAGATGGTGTCAGCATCCCTGGAACTGAGTTACAGATGATTGTGAACTGCCATGTGGGTGCTGGGGGCTGATTCTCACTGCAAAGTTAACAAGTACTCTTAACTGCTAATTGAACTCTCCAGTACCAAGAATTTTAATCTCATCATACACAATCCTATGAACAGTTAGGACCCAACCGCCTCCTCCTTCCTTTACCAATGAAATGCCAAAGCCAGGAGTCCAAGCTTCTGACTTCTACATCACTGGTGCCCAATCTAGGTAGCAGTGGATCCTCCATAGTCCTCACTCTACTTACTTTTACTTTGCTTATCTGGAAACCCAGACAGACAAAAGGTTCTCACTGTGTAGCTTCAGGGCATAAACAATTAATAAAACATAAGATATTGGTAAAAAGCCAACTTTAAGATGCCTAAAATTAATATGGGACAAAGAAGCTAAGATCAAGAGCTGTCCTGAGATGCTCACCCTCATGTTGAACTGCCCTTGTCCCTGAGGCAAAGCTGCTCAACTACCAGCCTTTGGAAATGCCCACTGCAGAATTAAACATTCTTGGAATTTCTATGCAGTTTAGAGAAGTATTTTTCAGTGCAAGATCCATTAGGTAAAGTCACATGGTGAGAAGAAGCCCTAGAAGGAAGTGTAGTATGCTGTTCATTTATTCCTGTAGTGGTAGGGACACTAATGGTCCCGAGAGTGGTCCACACCCTCACTCCCAGGTGATGCTGCTGCTGCACCTAGCAGAGAGGGATTTTCTGGTGATTAAAGTGCAGATTCTGAGACAAGGAGGCTCTCTTTGTTTATCCAGATTGACCCAGTGTATTCACAGGGGTCCTTATGACAGGAAGAGTGGGAGATGGGGCAAAGACAGAAAAAAGATGATAGGAAAAGGCATCAGATTCATTAGCAGAGGTACTTGAAGATGTGGCATGATCAGCTTTGAAGATGGACAAAGGGCACATGAGCCAAGACATGCAAGTTGTCTGAACAACCTGGAAAAGGCAAGACAAGGAGGCAAGCTCCATACTGAGCTTCTGAAAGGAGCATAGGTCTCCTGACAACTTAGTTTTAGCTTTATGAAAAACACTTTGAATTTCTGACTCCCAAAACTAGAGTGATAGATAGATAGATAGATAGATAGATAGATAGATAGATAGATAGATAGATAGATTAGATAGATGATAGATAGTTACATGCATACATAGATAGATAAGATGGATGAATGCATGGATGGATGGATGGATGGATGGATGGATGGATGATGGATAGATGAATGGATGATGGGTGGATGGATGGATGCATGGACAGATAGACACAGATATTGCTGTTTATTGATATTGATATGTTGTGTTTATGAGGTGTGGGGGTATGTGTTCATATTTGTACATGTCCATGTGTGCCGTAGGGGGTCAGAGGGCAATCTTATGGGTCATCCCTTAGGCACTGCCCCCTGTTTGGTTTTTCAGACAGTCTTTCATCAGCCAAGAGACTCACCAATAAATAAGTGAGGCTGACTAGCCAATAAACCCCAAGGCCCCTATTTCTGTCTCCGCAGTCTTGGGAATACAAGCTTGCACCATCCCATCATTCCTGGCTTTTTTAAATCATGGGTTCTAGGGATTGAGCTTAGGTCCTTATGCTTGCAGTCAAGCTCTTTGCTGCCTGAGGGATCTTCCAGTTGAAGATATTTGAGTCTCTTTGAATGAGAAACTGATATACCCAGTGCCAGAGAAGCACAGATGCAGGACATATTTTTAGACCAGGCATGGTGGTGCGCGTCCTTAGTCTCAGCACTTAGGAGGCAGAAGCAAGCAGATCTCTGTGAGTTCAAGGCCTGCCTAGGCCTACAAAACAAGTTCCAGGCCAGCCAAAGAAGCACAGTGAGACCTCGTCAAAAAAAGAAAGAAAGAAAAGAAAAGAAGAGAAGAGAAAAGGAAAGAAGAAAAGGAAGGAAGGAGGGAGGGAGGGAGGGATAAATGAAGGAAGCAAAGAAAGGAAGAAAGAAAGAAAGAAAGGAAGGAAGGAAGAAAAAGGAAAAGAAAAGAAAGAGAAGGAAGGACAAAAGGAAGCAAAAGAAAAAGGAAATTAAAAGCACATTCTTCCTTTGATCATTTGTTCAACAAATACGTATTAAGTTGCTCAGAGACATCAGGTACCCAACACTTGTTAACTGCCCACTGTGTGTCAAGCAGTATGTTAGTGTTTTGCTTGCATTTCTCCTATCTCCAAACCTATCCTGTTGATACAACATGGATCTCCACTTATCACCACAGCCATTATCTTTCCCTGATGATGACAGTGATCCTTCTCCCTTATTTCACAATGGATGGTTCTCTGCACTGATGCTAACATTGACTCATTGGGGACACTGAAGCTGAGCTATCCTAGGGTAAGCCTAGGTTTCTTGGCTGTCTTCAACTGTCTGGAACTAGACTTCATTCGTTTTTCCTCACAGTACTGTCCCTTTAGCAAAGAAGCTGCTACTCGGCAAAGCTCCCTTTTTCCGTGTGCATGCGTGTATCCGTGAGTGCATATTAATGCATAGGAATGCAAGTGCATGCCATGGCACTCTTGCTGAAGTCAGAGGACAACCCTGGGACAGTCTTACCTTCCCACCATTCTGAGACAGGATCTCCATTGATTTTCTGCTGCATATGTTGGACTAGCCGACTCATGAGCCTCTCAAGATTCTCTTGTTTCTGCTTCTTGTCTCCCAACAGGAGAGCTGCCATTACAGATATGCTACCTACCTGGCTTTTATGTGTATCCTGGGGATTTGAACTCACGTCCTCATTCTTGCATACAAAGCACTTTTACCTATAAGCTATCTCTCCAGCCCTATGTCTTCCATTCTTTCTCTACTCCTACCATGATCTTCTCAGGAACAGGACCTCCAGACACATAATCACTTGTGCAGGTCCTTGGAAGTAGTGTCTGGGACTGGCAGCTCCTAAGTGAGCCTGACCCCAAACTATCGTAGAGACAGGGAGAGATGTGTATGGGAAACCTATCTGTTCCACAACCTCGAAACTTCATTTAACGGTAACCTGGATGTTCAGTGTTGGTTGTCCTCACATCACCAAAGACACTGCAGGTCACATACATGTCCTTACCCTGGACATCATTTGTCTTCCCACACCATAGCCAAGCTGGCATTGGAAGAAAACAGGATTGGAAGAAACAAAGGGATAGCAATAAAGAAAAAAACATACAGCCATTTCTAAATGTAACAATTCCTGAATTTTAGCCATCTGATGGTAAGAAATGCTTCTTAGGAAAAAATATCAATATTCTCCAAAGACATTGTGCATAGTGAGCACCCGATACATGCTTTGTTACAACTGAGTTGGTTTATTTGAAAAACTGACTTACTGGCCTGGCTTATTGTAACCTAGATGCAGCCTTTGCCCCAGAAGCAGGCAGTTTTGTTCATTCTGCCCTTCAACAAAGATGGGGTAGATCTCTTATTAAAATGCAGACCTTTGGATCAGGCATGGTGATCCATGCTTATATATAGTCCCACCACTATCGAGGCCAAGGCAGGAGGAGGACAAGTTATAGACCACCCTGAGCAACTTAGTGAGACACTGTTCAACCGCTCCACCTCCTACCCTAATGCAAACACTTTCCTTACTCAAGTACCCTTTGAACTATCTTGGATCCTTCCTTGTGAGTCTAGAACAGAAGGATTGGGCATCCCTTCCAATGAGCCCCAACTTCCTCTGTTCCAGGAGTCCTTGCCTATGACTTCTGCAGATAAGAACTAGCTGAGGGTAGCCTGACAGGGTCTTTCAAAGTGTTAGCCAGTGATGTTCGCAATGACAACAGTTTGGTTAGGTGGTTGTGGTTGCACATACCTGTAATTCCAATACAAAGAAGGCTGGACAGAGGACTGAAATCTCAAAGTCCGTCTGGGCTGCACGGTGAGACCCTGTCTCAACAAGTCAAATGAAGTCCAGAAACCATACAGCACCATTGTAGACCTGTTATGGTATAGTCTTAAATGTTCCCCAAAGGAACATGTTCCTCATGTGCCAGAGGCTTGGTCCCCAGTCTGCAGTGCTATTGGGAGGTAGAAAAGAACCTATAAGAGATGGGGTCTTCTTGAATGAAGTCAGGCCTTTGGGATCATACTCTTAAATGAAGATATTGGGTCATAGGTCACTTCTCTCTTCCTGGCCGGCCATGAAGGAAGCTGTCACTACCTCCATGATGTATACTGTAACCTCAGGTCTAAGGCAAGGGCACAGGGAGCAGAAAATGACAACTCTGAAGCTGTGACTATAAATAAGCCTTTTCTCTTCTTAGTTGCCCTAAGTTGTCTTTAGATGTGTCCCCACAGCTATGGAAAGCTGACTGACACCTAGTCTACAGCGAATCTGCCTTGGCTCCCAGCCAACAGAGAATGAAGACCGGTAAATAAATGGGTGCCTACTTCTCCTCTCAAGTGGGTAACTGGAGAAAAAGCCCAGGGACCATTGGCACCTTTAAAAAGGCATGAAACATGTGTTGATTATTTACTGTTTCTGGGGATATTTTCAGTGACTTTGAGAATGTAGGTTTCCTCTAGAACTATTGGGACAAAACATATATATATATATATAAAAGCATGCCTGTCATGTCCTTAAAGACCAGCACCATACCTGGAATTCAGTAGAGTTCTCTCATCCTCTGGCACTGATTTATGGCTCTCAGTTAACAGTCTCAGGATCACTGGTGGGGCTAACTGTGGTCTTCTGGGAAAGCAAGCAAGGAATGTCTCTGTTTTGCCTAAAATTAGCCTCATCCCTTACCTATCAAGCCAGGGCAGACTCTTCAGTGTCTCAAATGACAGACAGTCCCTACCTTCAGGTATGACAGGAATGTTGTAAAAGTTGGTTTGTCTTCATGAGGTCATTCTCATTGCTTGTTGGTACACGGTCTGCGGCCCAGCCACACAGACCAGTTTGCTGCCTGGGATCAGGGCCCTCCCTTGCTGCTGCCTGGACCGCGGGCACGATTGGTATTTTGCCATTGGATGCTTTTCACTGTCTCTAGATTCACAGGTCTCTTTGTGTGCTTCTGAGTTACCAGCATCCCAGGTAGATCACCCTGGAAGCTGGTTTTCTGTTCTTACACTTACACCAGAGTCTGCATCACGCCCATCAGTGCAAGCTCGTGTCCACTGTGTACTCCCAGATTTAAACTCAAGTTTCAGAATGGGAGGGATCTTATCTTGGATATCTTCCCCATGATACCCCTGCCGACCACAGGCACTGGGAAACACTGGGACTCTCCGCGATTTAGCCAAGTTCATGCCTTGGCAGCTTAGATTGTAAATGTGCACCAGAAGCCCCTTGTGTTTGCATTCTCTGTGTAAAGACTGGCATTCACTGGGTTTGTTCTTTCAGGGAGTCACAGAGTAGACTCAGTTTGGCTCCATCTTAAAGTCCCATGGGTGGTATTAGTATGGATACCACGGTTATTGTTCCTCTATCTCCCACGACAGTTCCCACCCCGAAGCACCATTTCTGTCCCTGCAGTGTTTCCTCCATCCTGCCTTCTCTCTTCCCATTGTCACTGTCGGACCCCCCCGCCCCAAGACTCTCCCAACATCATGACGTTCTTGATGTTTGTTAGCTGTCCAGGAGATGATAGCAACACGACAGGTGGCCAGTCAGCAGTTGTCCTAGACCCATGACCTTCTTAAGGGTTTGTCTCAGAGTAAGGCAGGTTTGTTGGGATCCCGAGTCCCAGTGCAGCCTCCCCTTACACTAACTCTTAAAAGAACACCGTTCCAGGCTCTTGGAGACTTCTTGTCTGTCCTATGATGACCCCGGAACTTTCTAATGGCAATGGCAGAGTTGACCATTTCATCACGGACTAGGAATGGGTCACCCACACTAGCGGAATGCTCCTCAACAAAGTGCTGTCCTGGGAGGCTCTGCTGTGCCTTTCATAAGGCTCCTGAGCTGTGAGTTTGGCTAAGTCACCAGGGACTGAAAATGGTGCCCCTTCACAGAGTTCTAGTGAAGATTCCAAGAATCACACTGGGCCAGCAACTCAAGTGCTCAGCCGATGCTTACTGACGTTGTTATATTAGGGAGCCTCTTCCACTCCAATTCTCCACAGAGCCTTCATCCACATGACCATAGAAACTCAGACAGGCTAGGGCAGAGAACCATGGAACAGCCAGCAACTTGCTGAACCACACAGAAGCCTGCGATGCCTCCTGATCGTATTGTTTAGCACTGATGGTGAACCATGCACATTTAGTGTCAGCAGGACTTAACATTGAAACAGCTTCGAACATCTCTAAGGTATTTTTACCACATAACTTTATATGGACATTAAAAATTACAATTTTAATTATATGTTATGCTGCAGAAAAAAGAAATAAAAGGAAAAAATCATTTCCCATGTCTCTTTCTAGGCAAGTCTTTCACTCCCATACAAAGTGGACTTCTAAAAATCATGGTCCCTGGTGAAGGGTCTCTTGATCGGGTGGAGCTGACCAGAGAAGCCCACTGTTGCTGCAGGAAATGGATGCATTGTGTAGCAGGCGATTCGTTTCCCCATTGTCTCCCAGGCACGGGCCTGTGTGGGAATGTTTGTCCGCTAGCACACACAGCAGCCATTGTGTCCTCTACGGCATCCTACATGCAGCTGTGAACACTTGTTCCCCGGCCAGTTCTGGGCTGCGGAATTTCACTCCGAAAGGAACTCTGTGAACCACATACCACGGCAGGGCCCTGTTTTTCTCTGGGAATGTCCTGCACTTTCCAACATTCCTCCTTCTACTTGGCCAAGAACAACAAGTAAATAGGTCTCTTTGCTGTATGTAACTCCAGGACATTCAAAGGTGAAACTTTAGGGGAAGGAGTTTCCAATCTGTACAAAGAGCCTTCATTCACAACTTTCTGAGTCAAAGCAGGGAATGGTGATGCCCACACGGCCGGGTGTGGATTTGGCCTAAGGCATGAGAGTTTACTATACCAAGCACTTTTGGTGCCACCATCTCTGGGGTCACACGTTGTCCCTGTATAAACAGCATCTAGAGGATGCTCTACCTGGTCATTTGACACCACCCTAGCCAGAAACCTAATCTACGGTGTGTCTCTGAAACCTACATGCTGTTTTTCCACATTTTCTTCAGCTCCTCTGGCAGGAGTCTTACATTTAAATCATAGAACAGAAGATAGTGGTTTGCAGGGCTTGAAACGTGTGTACAGGAAGACAAGGCCATGAGTTCACAGAGCAACTCACAGCTACCACCTCTGTGAATGAGACTGAGGTGTGGATTAGCACACAGTCTTAGGAACACTGGGAATTTATTCTTGGACACAGCATCCACAGTTTCAGTTGACAAATAACTATATCTGAAGAATTGTTTTTTTTATGCTCAAGATATGAAGCATCTTCTCAAAAGGCTCAGGGCTTGAATGCTTGGTCCCCAGCTGCTAGTTGACTGAGAGGCGACTGGATCGTGAAGGCTCTAACTTCATTTATGGACTATTAGGAAGGAGAGGCTAACTGAGGGCCCCTGAGGTGTCTCTTTGAAGGCTATCTCTGCCTGCTGGTCTCTTCCTATGTTGGTCTTTCTGCCTCCTGTTCAGCATCAGGTAAGATCCTTTGGTTACTACGTGCTCCCGAGTGCTATTCCGCCTCATCACACATGAGGCCGAAGCTACAGAGCAAAATGACCACAGACTGGAGGCTCTGGGCCCGGGAGCCACCACGTTCAGCACAGTGCTGATTGGGTTTTGTCAATTTGACATACGTTAGAGTCATCTGCGAAGAAGGAACTTGCGTTGAAAATTGTCTCCATAAGACTGGCCTGGAGACACAAGAGCAGGGCGTGTTGTTGATTAGTGAGTGGCACGGGAGGGCAGTGCCACCCCACAGCAGGTGGTCCTTGGTTAGATAATAAAGTAATCTGGAAAGGCCACGGAAAGCAGGTCAGTAAAGAAGCTCCTCCGTGGCCTCTGCTGCAGATCCTGACTCTGGATTCCTGCGCCGCTGAAGCTCCTGCCTTGGCTTCCCCAGAAGAGGTAAGACAGAAGCGGAAGATGAGATAGACCCTTCCATCCCCAAGTTGTTTCTGATGGTAGTGTTTATGACAGCAACAGAAAGTAAAAGTAGGCCAGCCTTTTGACTGTCTTCTTGGGTATTTTGTCTGGGTAGAAACACTGGCCATAAGCTATGTATGTGTACATATACCTGAATGTTTGCGTGCATATCAAACTGTGAGTGTATTCTCATGAGGGAAATCATATAAGAGTTGCAACTTTTAAAAAATTGGTGGTAAATTTGGAGACAATGTCACTAAAAATGTCACAAGGGGAGTGTAAACACATAGATACAGGCTATTCATTTTCATTTTAAACGTGACTGGTGTTCATGGCCAGTGTGAGGTATCAGTGAACTTCATTGATTCCCAAGCATCTTCTCATGGTCTGAGGCCTAGCTGGGGCACATGCGCAGCTTCTGCACAGCACTTAGACACTAAGTTTTACTCCATTTTCTCTGGTACCAGCATAAATGGCCCACTGATGGTAACTACTTCTGAAGAGATTGCTGTCTTTGACTGCGGATCCTGAAGACTCCAGTTCTCTACAGTTTTGTCCACAGGGCCTCTCCACCTCCAGACATGAAGGCCATTTGTTCTGACCACCAGCAACACAGTGTAAGGATGGCGGTGGAAGGGATACACCATGACCCACCTCCTTTACCATGCCCTTTTTAGGTAGGAAAGGCTGCTCTTGATAATCAAGTTTCCCCTCTTACCCAGAGCCCCTCCCTTCATCTCCGGAACTCAGAGAGGCCCTGAGGATACCACATGGAGGGTTTATTGTGCTCTCTTCCTACTCAGCCTCCTCACCAAGCAACCTTGGGTTCCACTTCTTTTTAGCAGAGCAGACAAGGAGGGGGCAGCAGAGAATGAGGTTGGGATTGACTAAAGCAGAGGTGCTGAGGTGGTTTCCCTGCAGGACAGGCTGCTTGAGTGACAGCCTGGCTTTCCTCCCAAGTGTCCTCAGAGCAGGAGACTGAACTGCTTATAAAAGGAGGGAGGGGGCAGGCAGAGGTGGCAGTTGCCTTTGATCCCAGCCCAGGAGGCAGAGGCATGAAGCTCTCTGAGTTAGAGGTCAGCCTGGGCTACAAAGTCAGTTACAGGACAGCCAGGTATACAGAGAAACTCTGCCTTGAAAAAAAATCCAAAAAATAAAGGGAAGGAGGGTGGTGGTGTTTTGAATAAGGAATCGCTCCCATGTATATGAATGCTTAGTCCCCAGGGACTACGGACTCTTTGAAAAGATTAGGAGGTGTGGCCTTGTTGGAAGAAGTTTGTCACTGAGGGTGGACTTTCCAAAGCCCTTGCCAGGCCTAGGCTCTCTGCTTCTTCTCCAGGACCAAGAATTCCACCATGCTCCCCACTGTCATGACGATGGACTAACCCTCTGACACTGTAAGCAAGTCCCCAATTAAATGGTGTCTTTCATAAGAGTTGCCTTGGTCTTAGTGTCTCTTCACAGCAACAATGACAATGACAATGGTAAACTAAATTGTTAGAACTTACTGCTCATTTTGTTTTGTTTTTGGGTTCAGGGTCTCACTCCATAGCCTAGACAGATCTCAAATTTAGGATCCTCCTGTCTCTACCTTCAAGTGCTACAATTGCAGGCAAGCACCACCATGCTTAGCTTAATTTAGCTTACTTATCTAAGATAATTATCCTCTTTCAGGTTTCAGCAAGCCTAAACAAATTTACAAAAGAAAATGTGAAACATATTCATAGAAAACAATCCATTCTTCCAAGCATATTTACAAAACTCTCCACCGGAGATCCTTCAACGTTTTGTTCACACTTTCTGTGACCCACTCAAAATTAGAAATGTGGAAAGCTTATCACTTTCTCACCTGTCTTAAGGATACCACTCAACAATTTTCACATAAGCTTAAGTAACAGCTGGGGACGCTTCCAGCAGACTGTAAACAGTAACATTTGATGTTAAGACTTCATGTCATTTTTACATGTGTCTGACCATTCATCCAGATCATTTAGTGTTCATTTCCAGCCACTGAAACACACAGGAAAAGTATTGCTTCTATGTGGAGATGGAATCACCTGTCTTTTTCTCTGTTCCATTTTACTCATATCATTTTATCCTAATGTAACTTTTTTCTTGAAAGTCCTTTATTAACCACACTGATATACTTTTTTGCAATGAAATAGGCTTGTAAATTGTGCTTATGGCTGGAATTCAAAAGGAGATTTGGAAATAGATTGATGTTTTAAGGAACTGAAGCTCCCCTAGGAAATTATTCAGCAGTTTAGGTCAACATCATGCACACTGTGGCAGAATCTTGCAGCACAGGGAACAAAGCCATTCCTACCAGTGCATCCTTAGGGAGCAAGCTTCGGCATCTTATCTGGGGAAGAGAAGGAGGCTAGTTAAAATGGAGAACACTGTTAGCATGGACATTCTCAACAGGACCTTGGGTTAGCAACACTTCATTGGTCTAGAGTGTAAGAGTGTACCCTGATGGCTACAGGAAGGTTTTGTTAGGCCATCTCTGCAAAGGGAGTCACAGACAGGATGAGGTTGAAGCCCCGGGATGCAGCAAACAGCTATATCCACCAGATCAGCACCCACTCTGGTGGTAGTTACCCACAAGGAGTGAGAGAACGCGCCCTGTGGGCAGCAACTCTATTGGCAGGCTCATCAGGATGCTTTGGCTTTCTCAGTATGGTGTTGGCACAGCTGCTCTGAAGAAGCAATGCATTCGGTGCTGGCCAGTGGCTCCAAGAGCAGCAGGCAGCCCCAGCTCAGGAGAGTGTCTGAGGGTAGTGCCTTTGCTTCGTGCCTGGTTGCAAGTTACAAGGTGACGTTTCACGGGAAGCCAAAGCAGGAGAGCAAATAGTCAACACTTTAGGGTTTTATAGGTAGAGACACAGGAAACACCAACTAGGCATCTCTTCAGAAATATCTACCATACATGCTCAAGAACCCCAGAGATACAATGACAGAAGGATGTGCCAGGACCAAGAAAGCTGGACTAACTATGAAAGTTCCAGCAAGGGAGAAGGCACAATCGAATTAAGTAAACATAATATTATTGCGGATCACACCAGAGCCAAGCGTACAAGCAGAAGAAAAAAAAACAGGAACAAGCCTGGCAAAGTTAGCATTCTAATTCTTATGGAATCAAAAGGGTGAAACTAGGAGGAACCTTCAGTTCCATCTATCACCATTTAGTTGAGGGGTGCACAATGGCTGGTTTTAGCAACACCTTCAGAGAACTTGAGGTTATACAATGTCAAGGTTATAGACGGACTGAGTATTTCACTGATGTTTAAAGCAGTGGTTTCTTCCCCTCTGAGCAAAATGGGATCATGGCGTGTGGGGTGGGAGGCAGACAAGAAGAGACTCTGTGTTCCAGAGAAGATGCACACTACAACACTGAGGTCCTACTTCCAGCAAATCTCCAAAGTGAAAATCTACAGGCCACTGAGCCTGAAGCGGAAAATGTTCTAGGAAGAAGCTGCTGCATTGCTGCCTTTGTTGTTTTGTTTTCCCACGAAGATGAGGAAAAACTCCTTACTGTAACAGTACTGAGCTCCAAAAGGTTTTGGTTCCTAAAGTCAAGTCCGTGTGCATTCCCAGAAGCTCCCAGACCCTGTCTCACACAGACAAGTGCCCACCCCCCGCAGTCCTAGCCAGCTGTGGAGGGCACCCACCAGCACAAGGGTCTGAAGTGCAGGCATGCAAACCAGGCGTCAGGTTCCCTTCCTTCTCTGAATTCAGCATAACAGACTTCCAGACCAAGATCAATAAATTGGTTCAGCTCTGTATTATTTGGGGGGGTCTTTTTGAAAAATTATAGTCTATTCTTTTCCCTTAATGCCCTCTGTATTACCCAGGACACTGGCTAGGGCTTAGTGAATACTATTTCACACAGGACACTGGCCAGGGCTTAGTAAATACTGTTAAATTTAAATCAGATACCCATGACTCAATTGGCAACCTAAACAGGCTTTACCAGGAGCCATTTAAGACAGCCCTGAAAATCTTCCTCTCTGCAGCTCCTTCCACAGTGAATAGTATAATCTCTATGTCTCCACATAATCTGTGGTGTAATCTCACAGGACCTGTGCATTCTGGTGTTGCCTGGACCAGATCCCTCTTATTACCAGAAGCTGCAGATATATTTGTGGACTCGTAATTATGTATAATTAGAAAATTATAAGAAGGAATAAGAAAAAAGAAATGAGAGTAGAAGGACTCTGGGTGGTGCTAAATTTTACATACACTAAAGCTGTTTTACACTAGAACTCTGGGGGTACTCTGGATCTAAGGACCTTTCCAGAATACCACAGGTCCTTGGGGAAAAAAGTTGAAGTTAGGCCAACTGTGTGTCTGCTGGTGTTCGCTGACTGCTGGCCCTGAGAGCAGGCCCCACCTCCCCCACCCCCATCCCTACTCCCCTGCTTTCTACCTGCCTGCACTCTTGGGCAAGGGTTGAGTGTGGCAAGTCATTCAGGGCAGAGTTTCTCACCCAACTCCAAGTGAGTTACATTCTCCCAAGCATTTGCCATCTATTTATAGAGAAGGAAGCAGATGAGAAAGAGGACTTCCTGAAGACAAGGAAGAGGAAATGTGGGGTGCCGAGCATTCATGTAAGGCTCTTGACCCATCCTGCACCCTTGTAGAGAGTGGGGGCTTTGTTAGGCGATCACCAACTTTACCTGGCAAATACTGACATCATATATGTCTTCAGAAAAGTCCTTCATGTGCTACTTGATGCCTCGTGACTAAAGAGTAAGCCAGTTGCCTAGTAATCCAGCAGGAGCTCTGACTCCAGGTGTTCTTGTTTGTTTTGTCTGCAAGGGGCTTATTGAGAACCAAAGCAGCATTCCCAACAACCTGTCACTTAAGGGGGCAGCAATAATCATGACAACCACACATACTATGTAAAATGGGTGAGCACAACTTTGTTTTAACATATCCTCAAAAGTCGGTTCCTACTGTGCTCCCATTTCTCAGACGAGGCATAGGACACATGAGAGATTAAGTATCTTGTACAAGGTCATAGGACTAACAAGTAACGTAGATAGAATACAAACATAGGTGATTTAGCTTCCAGGTCAGATTTAGAAACAGTCACCCCAAAGAACTCATAGATCTATATTCCTTGCTCAGCCCAGGCATGTAAATAGTAAATATTTATTTCTTATCAGTGAAGGAAAAGTGGAGACATCAGTAGAGGACTGGACCTTGAACCAGAAGGGAAATCTGGAGTCTGTACTGTTTGCATCATTGTCTGCCAGAAGGAGGGAGTTAAGTGTGTAAAGAAAAGAGAAATTGTATGCTCCAGTTCTTTCCGTTTCTGATGTGTGACTCTGCATAAAATGATGGCCACCTCTAGCTTCAAAGACTCACTCTGGGAGTCCTTTATGGTTGTGGTTACATATGATGGGTTTAACACAAACATCTAATAATATCAGAAATAAAAAATAAAAGTTTAAAATATCAAATGAATGATATGCTAACATCTCTTTAAAGAAATAATTTTAGTCCCACCCCCCTCTTCAACCCACTCCAAGACAGGGTTTCTCTGTGTAGCCCTGGCTGTCCTGGAACTCATTCTGTAAACTAGGCTGGCCTCAAACTCATAGACATTGGTCTACTCCTGCTTCCTGAATGCTGGGGTCAAAGGCATTCACTGCCACCACCACCCAGTGATTTATTTATTTTTATTTTATGTGCATTGGTATTTTGCCTGCCTATATGTCTGTGTGAGGGTGTGGGATTCCCTGGACCTGGAGTCACAGACTATTGTAAATGGCACAGAGGTGCAAGGAACTGAACCTGAGTCCTCTGGAAGATCAGCCAGAGTTCTTAACTACAAAGCCATCGCTCCAACCCCAACATCTTCTAAGAAAACAAAACAAAAAAAGTACAGAAAGGGTAGGGGAAACAGCATTCAGAATAGAAGCCATAACTTTGTCCACAAGGAAGGACAATATAGAAAAAAGAGTTAGTTACACACACACACACACACACGAGGGGTAGGGGAGGGTTGTTCAAGGAACAAACTGAAAACACAGATATGTAGTCTCCCACCTGGTCATCTTCTGGTTCCTACAGAACAGAATAACCTACAGTAATTATGGGTTACAGACTAAATACTGCAAATAAACAGACACAATAAAAAAGAGATTCTGAAAAATCAGTCCACACAAAAAGTATCAGGAATCAAAACAACATTGATTTGTTCACAATAATAGCAGAGTAATCACAATAATAGATTTTTTATTTCTAGATAAATTTAAGGGACCTTTTTTCAAAATTCAGATTTCTAGATAGAGATTTTAACCAAGTATAAAGATAGTATCATTTTAGATATTTAAATGCTCAATGTTTTACCTTTCATAGGATCTTGCTTTAGAAAAAACTGCTGAATATTGATCTTTGAAAACTGAAAAGATCTGTAAATGGAAGGAAATTGGGGTTCCACTGAATGTCAGCATGCATGGGAACTGGTCTCTGTTACACAACGGCGGGGAAAGACTGGGTGAGGAAGAAGACCCAGATTTAAACCAATAGCAGCAGACAGAACCCAAGGGTGTGCTACAGAACTATGAAAACAGTTGATGATGACTGTACAAGCAAAGAAAAAGATATTGGGGTTAATAATTCTAGGAACACTTTGAAAATGGGACCAAAAAAAGGAAGCATGATTATGTTATGCTGCTTACCTTGAGACAAAAAGGCATTAATTTACATAGTTTGGGTAATATAAACTCTGTTGATTTACCCCTAGGAAGAGGGGAAGGGAAGAGGGGAAGGTGCGGGGGGCAGGGATGTGAGGAAGGGAGTTCTAACCTCAGGGTGTGACAATGGGTCTTTAAATTCCAAAAATAAAAAGCCCAAAATGGAAGTCAAAGCACGTTACTTTAAATTATTGAAAAAAAAAGTCTAAAGATGTAGCTCAGAGGAGGAGTGCTTGCCTTAAGGTGAGTCCACGGGTTTGGTCTCCAGCTTTGCAAGAAAATAAAATTAAGACGGAAGAGCGGCTCACAGTAGAACACATCAGTAATCCCAACATTTCAGAGGCCGAGGCAAGGGGATCACACATTGAAAGCCGGACTGTGCATAAAGTGAGACTTTATCTCCAAAAGATTACTCTAATTAATGTAACTGTGGAGAGAAATGTCACAGGAAAGTATGCTGGACAGGCAGGTTCTGAGAGCAGGATAAAGGCTGGGCAGCACTGTCTGCTTTCTCAGCCTGGATGCTCTGCAGTACGACAGCGGCTCACTTCATTGCTGGCCTGGCGCTCCCGGGTGGAGCCATCCTCCGCCTTCAGCCTCCCGAACAACTTGTCTTAAAAAGGACTTTAAAATCCTGGGGAGATGGATCTGTGGCTAAGAGCACTTGTTGCTCTTCCAGAAAACCATGCAGGTGACTCGTTACCACCTACCTGTGACTTCAGTCCCAGAGAGACTAATGCTGTCTCCTGGCCTCCACAGGTACCTACACATGCTCAAATACACACATGCACAGACATACATACAAATTAAAAAAAAAATCTTTTACAAACTTATCTTGGAAATACTATTAGATTTCTAAAAATAAATGTTTGAGTTATTTTAAGAAAAATAAAAATGAGTTTGCTTTAGCAGGCATCTGGGGCTCCCTGATGGTGTGTCTGTAACACTTGCATACACCATTATACAAAAGGAGAAAAACCAACATCCGAAGAAGAGGAAGGTAGGCAGCAGGCTATTGTTGGCTTTGTTACTGAAATAATCACATGGCAATTTGGTAGAGAATTCAAGAGACAGTCAAGGTGATTTGGAGAGTTTACCCTTATGCCTATGTATATATAATAATATTATATCCGTGCATACCTATTTATAACAGTTAAATTGTGTAGGTGTATATGCTACATATATTCCAAGTGTTGGAAGAGCTTGATGTCATGGTAACTGATGCCGATATTGTGAACAATTTTGGATTTCATGGCTTTTAAATAAACTCATTTATTATTACTGTGTTTTCTGTTTGCCTTCTGTCTTGCACTTAGAGAATTATAACACTTAGAATTGGAAGGGACAGGGAATTAGATTACATGGTTAGCTGAGCACAGATGCCCGAAATTGACAGAATAGATTATATGTTTAAAATGACAAACTTGTAATATGGCTGGAGAACAGCAAGGCATGTTCTTGTGGGTCAGAAAGAATGAATTCCTCAGGAAGAGAAGGCAGGCGGGAGTGGATCAACAGAGGAAGCTCTTCTCAAAACTCCACAGGATTCCTAGGGCAGTCTGCTCCATTGGGAGAGAGATGAAACCCACGTTTACAGTTCTCTCACTTAGAGTCTTGCATCTTTACAAACAGCAAAGGCCTGTTATAGAAAGGAAGTTCCACTCTAGACTCCTTGAGCCTCCAACCACAAGTTGGAGGTGGTGGCAGTGTGAGCAAGAAGGGAACCTATAGGAAAGAGTGGGGGTTGATGGTTTCCAAAGTGCATTAGGATGATTGCATGGGGTAACCTCTGACCCTGACCTACCAAACAGAGGTGGCTGTTCTCAGAGGGGCAGAGGGACTGTAAATGTCTGAAGAATGTTTTGTTGGTTAGGTTTTGTCTATGTGTGTGTGCATGCGTGCATGCGCGCACATATGCATTTCACACAATCTGGAGTCCTTTGAGAATAAGAAACCCCAAATGAGAAAATGTCCCCATCGGATGGTCTGTAGGCAAATGGGTGGGGGATTTATGTGCAAAGGCCCAGCCCACTGTGGGTAGGTTCATTCCTGGACAGCGGGTACTGAGTGATGTCAGAAATCAAACTGAGCAAGTCATGGAGAGAAAGTTGCTAAACAGTGTTCCTCCACAGACTCTGACGCAGATCCTACCTCCAGATTCTGCCTCGAGTTCCTCGTTGACTTCTCCTGATGATGAGCTGGAACCTGTAAGCCAACAAACATTTTCCCTCCCTCCCAAGTTGTTTTTGGCTATGGTGTTTGTCACAGCGATAGGGAGGGAAGCAAACCACGGCTGGTGCCTTAGAAAGGTCCAGTAAGGAAAAGGGGCATTCTCATACCCAAGAGACAAGGCAGACCCAGCATCTGGGAAGCAGGTAAAGCAATGACAGGCTGCGAGGAGACTCCACGGTGAACATGAGTTCACAGCTGAGAAGGGTCAATCTGAGAAAAGCGAGCATCACAAAGCAGAAGGTTTTATTTTCTGCAAGTCTTGCATTAATACCCTCAGAAGGATAAGACAGGGTGTTGTGTACCTGAGACTAGAATTTTTTATTTTAAGAGAAAACTACTAAGAGACTTGGCGGGGGGGGAGGGTTGAGATCTGATCTGCACTTCACTTCGTTTGTAGACAAGGGAACACCCCCATGACAACAGATGGGCCACTCTGTTATTGGAAAGCTTACATGTGTAAATTGAATAGTTCTCCACACAGCATCTTGCCTCTTGCCCTTCAGTTCTTGCCCTGGACCAGTTGTTAGAGTCAGAAAGTCACTTTCCTTTTCTTAAGAAAGCATTTTGGGGCTGGGCAATGGTCATGCACGCCTTTAATGCCAGCACTCGGGAGGCAGAGGCAGGCGGCTCTCTGTGAGTTCGAGGATAGTCTGGTCTACAAGAGCTAGTTCCAGGACAGCCAGAGGTACACAGAGAAACCCTGTCTCAAAAAAAGGGGAAAAAAAATGCCTTTTTGATACTTGCTTTTGCCTTCGTGGTCTTGTCTCCAAGCTAAATAGTAACTCATCCATGGGCTTCTCCCCGACAGCTTTCTGAACTTTCTGCTAACTTTGTTCCAAAGATCGTGTAAGATTGTCCTCAACATCTAGAACAGAGGCCGGTCCAGAAGGCGCACGGTTGCCTGTGCTTCAGATGTTTTGCTTTATTTTTCACCATGATATTATAGCTTCCTCTGATTATGCAGCTACTATTAATACATGTGAGTCCACATCAGCCTAGGGCTTTTCCCGAAGAACCCCAGGAAATGAGTAAGCTGCTCTGTTTCTCTAACGTTTTCTGTTGGGTTCATCTGTTTGGTAAATATTTATGGACTTCAGCCCGTGCTCCAGAGACAGTCCTAGGTGCTATTGGGACTCCTAAGGTATTTGAAGCAGAGTCCCTGCTTAAGGAAGCTTATTATCTGGTAGGACAGTGACGATGTGTATCTAAATAACTTCCAGGGTGCAGGTGGGAGGATAGAGCCTTGAGCGGACAGGCATACACAAACTAAAAGCAGAAATGATTCCCGATAAACAGTTTTGCAGAAGGGTGGCATCAGATGCCAGCACAGATTCCTTCCCAAGACTTGGGTCTTGTTATCCCAGCTTCCTGTTCCGGGTGTGTCCTCGGTTCCAGTGAGCGCCTATTTGCTCTTACTACTCTCCTGGGCCTGAAGATCAGCAGAGAAGCCTGACATTCAGAATCAGCCACTCAGTAATCTCATTTCCTCATGTAAGCACACACATACACACTGCAAATTATAAGTGGGGGTTGAATGGATATGTGCACATCCGTGTTATAAAAACCCTATTCACATAACCAAGAGGCGGAAGCACCCCAGTACCCACTGACAGCTGACTAGATGCACAGCACGTGGTCACACACACAATGGAGCATTGTTCTGCCAAGGCAAGGAACTTCTGACACATGCCACAATAGGAATTACTCCTCAGGACGTTATAGGAAGGGAGATGAGCTAGTCACAAAATGACAAACATTAAATTATTCCACTTCCATAGTATTCATAGAGGTGGACAGACAATGATGTTTGCCTTGGGGCAGGGCCCTGGGAGAGTGAGGAAACAGTGTTCAGTGGCTACAGAGCTTCAACTAGAGAAGATGAAATAGTTCTGCTGTTGGGGTCATGTTAGCTGTGCATCCGTGTGAATGTGTGTCCATGTGTATTTGTATGCACACGTGAAGGCCGTGGGTGGTCCTCCTCTATTCCTCTTTACCTTGTTCCCTTAAGGCAGCGTCTCTCACAGAACTAAGCACTGCTGTCCTGCAAAGTTAGCAGGCCGTGAGTTCCAGGGACCCTCACATCCCTGCCTCCCAGCGTTGGAGTTACAGTCACAAGGCCACAGCTGGCTGTAGCAGGACTTTTTGGACCACCGTCGCCCAAATCATGACACAGAGACTTACTATTAATTATGAAAGCTTGGTCTTTAGCTTAGGTTTGTCCTACTAGCTTTTATAATGTAAACCAACCTGTTTCTATTCATCTGCATCCTGCCACACATGTCTTGCTCCCTCTGCGTCTGGCTGTCAACACCAACTTTTTTCTTCCCAGAACTTTCTCTGCCCAGAAGTCCCACCGCTACCTCCTCCCTAGTTATTGGCCATTTCATTCAGCCATTTATTATAGCAATCCCAGTGACACATCTTCATGCAACGGCTCTTAGCATGAGTGCTGGGGGGCTGAACGTGGCTCTTCACGCTCACGCAGTAAGCACTCTCACCTGTTGAGTCACCCCCCTTCCCTGGGAATGAACTTAAATATGGTCAAATCGCATGTGTTAATGTGTGTGTGCGCGTGTGCATGTGCGAGTGCGCAACTGACGTTCAGATGCCCTTTGGGGCCAGAAAAGGGTGTTGAATCCCACAGAACTAGAGTTACAGGTGGTCGTTAGGCAACTGAGTGGATACTAGACATTGAACTCTGGTCCCTGGAAGAGCAGCAAGTGCTCTTAACCACTGAATACTCTCTCCAGCCCCTTAAATGGTAAACATTACACTCTGCATATTTTACTGTTATAAAGAATCATCCTAACCTTGCTCTTTCGATATTATAGGATTCCATTATTCAACTCTTATCCACAACCTTGCCCTCCCTTCTGAGTTGTAGGTTGACTTGAAGGTACTCTTTACATAGAACAAGTTCATGGCTGCTATGACTGTGATGTGGTACCAGCTAAGGAAGAAGTTTGCTGAAAGAAAGAATTGTCTTCAGGAGCCATGACCAACAAACCAAAGCTGGAATCCTCTGGGGTGAGGCTCACATTCCACTCATGGCCTCACCTTTCCATAAACCTTTATGGAGGAGTCCCATGAATCCAGGAGGAGTCTTTGGCTGTGTCTGGACTGAATGTAAAATGAAAATTCCCTATCCCATATGAAATAATCTACTTTCTTCTCGGGTAGCTTGTGTCCAAGGAGAGTTCCTCCAGCATCTATCCCTCTGGTCCTAGAAAATGGTCTCCCATTCAAGGCAGCAGCCTCAGCACCTAGTGCTAGGATTTGAGTTGGTAAACAAGCCATCAGCCTGGGAAGGAATGGAACACTAGCAGCATGAGTAGGACTCATTAATCCGTGCTCAATGGGTTGCTGAATTTTACTCATGTATGATGTGTTTGGTAGAATTATAGCTTGCCGACTTGGTGAGTCTAGCTAGCCAACTTGCTCTAGATCCCATCTCTGCCTCCCAAGGATTGGGGTTAAAGTGGGCTACTATGCCTGCCTGATGTTTACATAGATGCTGGAGGTCTAAACTCTGGTCCTCATGCTTGCATGACAAGCCTTTTATCCCCACTGTTACGTCATTTTATGTTAAGACTATTCCACTACTGTCATAGACTCTTAGGCCAATGCGTTACGGGAGGCCCTGGTAACATGACTTAGGCTGAATTTTCTCTTCTCTTCCTCTCAAACTCAAACATTGAAGGACTAACACCAATATTCAGAATACGACTATAGTTTCATGTAGGAATATCAAAGGGGATATTAGCATTATAGTCCATTAGGACAGCTATAAGAAAGTGCTATAGATCTAATGGCTTAGAAACAACACAATTTATCTCATAGTTAGAGTGGCTAAAAAGTCCCAGATTAAGGTGCTGCAGACTGTGGGCATATATCCTGGCTATACACAGCCCCTTCTTGTGGTGCTCTCTTGTGACAGAGCGGCAAGGGTACTCCCTCAAAAATCTTTTGTAAGAATATTAATATTTATGAGGGCTTGATCCTCATGGGCTAATCAATCATGTATTCATCTCTCTTTTTATCGCTGTAATAAAATGTCTGAGACTGAATAACTTTACAAAGTAAAAAGCTTTAGCTAGTTTGCAGTTCTGGAGGTTTAAGGGCATGTTACCAGTGTTGAGTGTGTTTGTTTGTGCCTATAATCTCAACACCCAAACAAGAGTGAGAGACTCAGGCAGATCTCTATGAGTTCGAGGCCAGCCTGCTTTATGTAGTGAGTTTCAGGACAGACAGCCAGGGCTCCTAAATGAGACCCTGTCTCAATAAAACCAAAAACTTAAAAAAAAAACAAAAATATGATAGCAGCAAACAGCATAAGGGACTCTGGGAAGAACCCCCCTGCGAACGGACGCGCAATGCTAAGAGGACACCGAGAAGGGAAGACCACGCTGTCAAACAGGAAGCAGGGGAAAGAAGAAGGGGCTTGCTGTCATGAGAGCCAAACAGCTCACAACATCTACTTTCATCCTTTCCAAGAGCAGTGTCTCCAACGATATCAGGACTTTATACTACTCCC
This sequence comes from Myodes glareolus, assembly GCF_982192425.1. Lineage (NCBI taxonomy): Eukaryota > Metazoa > Chordata > Mammalia > Rodentia > Cricetidae > Myodes > Myodes glareolus. Next base: position 6,790,648 of record NC_142039.1, read on the forward strand.
GTCCCACAAAACAGGCTCCTCTGCTAACATAGTGACCCGAAGCAGCAAACATAGCCTGTGAGTACTAAAGAAACATATCCAAAACTCATCTGGACCCTCTTGCCTTCTGAAAGCCGCCCCCTCCTAAGCCCACCTCACTGAGAGGTAGGCTGGGCCTAGCAAACAGGTGCGCTCAAGCCTTGCCCAGTTCACCTCACTTACAAAGAAAAATCACACTCCCTTCTGCAGCATTTCAAGGCAGTAATGAAATCTAAGACCTTGGGACTGAATTTGTTGAATTTCTGAAGGAAAAACAAAAACAGAAGAAAAAATAGCAGAGCTAATAAATCATCCCAGCAACACTGTGGGCTTTAGGAAAGAAAAGGAATGGAGGAGACGGTGTGGGTTGCACCATGCTGCAGCCCAGACAGCTGCTGGTCTCCTGGGAAAGCAGTGCGGTTTTCTTCTTATGCAGGAAGGTTCCCTGGAGCTGGACTTGCCACACTACATCCAACACCCACCATTTCCTCAGCACCGACAGTTCGCTCCAGCTACACAGTTGAATGAGGACATCATTCAGAGTACGGTTTACATGACCACAAACACTCTCCTCCCAGAAGGAACACCTCTGGCAGTCAAAGACTAGGTGGTTAGTTCCATAGCTAACCTTATGTTAAAAGGTTATGAACTTATGTTCATAGTCCCCATATGAACCTTCTCCATCACCTCTGGTCACCTGACTGCAATCCTGGGTCCCAGTGCCTTCCAGTTTGGGCATGTATCCAAATCAGCCTCAAGATTGAAGGAGCTCCTGGGTTCAAGCATCAACCATCCTCATCCAAAGGTCCCAATGTACTGACCAAAATTCTGACCCATTTTGCAAGCTGATCTCTCAATTTCCAGAGACGATTGCACTGTGTGCTTCTCAGTTTGCCATACCCTGCCGTTCCGTTTGCCCATGGCTACTGCACTTTCCACTCTTCCCTGGACAGTACCATTCCATTCATCTGAGCAAGCCCTGTAAATTGTTGTACTTGAGGATTAGAGTCTCTCCCTAGTCCCCAACCCAATGCTGACACTACCCTTTCAGACTATTAAGAAGCCTCTCCCTGCCCAGCTGAGCAAACCTTTTATAGGAACGATGCATGTCCTTTATTGTTCAAATCTAGACAACACTTAAATGTTTCTCCCTTGTTCTCAACTTACAAGAGGAATTTTTACACCACACTTGAAGGCCAAACAGCGACAATATTAATTGACAGCTGGGCAAGAGATTGCCCTTGTCTTCTGTCAGTATCATCTGTCTGGCAGGCCAAGGAATCCAGCCTGATTTCACACCCAAGTCCACGTTAGATGCACTAGAAAACATTGTTCACAAAACACAAATGTAGCTGACTGCTCTTAGCTGAAGCCTGTGAGTGATTGCAGAGGAGACACACACGTGCGCACACACACACATACACACACACGTACACATGGCTTGAGGCCAGAGGATAACTCCAGATATCAGTCCTCCATCAGTGCCCATCATCTTAAAAAGAGACAGAGACTCTCACTGCCTTGAGATCATCAAGTCGGCTGTGCCGGCCAGCCAGTGAACTGCAGGGACCTGCTTGTCACAGACTCTCCGGTGCTGAGACAAAAGCTTGAGCTTTCAGACATGGCATTTTTCATATGAGTTGCAGGGACCACGCCTGTCTTCATGATTTGAGTAACCAGTCTCAAAGAAGACTTCTTCTCAATGAAGAAGTCTCCAATCTTCATTTATGCTCTTTAAAAATTTTCATCATTTTGTTTTGTTTCAGTGATGGGGTGCTGCTTTGTTACCCAGATTGGTCTCAAACTCTGAGCCTCAAGTACTCTTCCTGCCTCAAACTTCATTTTGGCTTGTCGTCTTTGGGGGTGGGGTAACCAATGAAGTTAGCTAAGTCACACTACTTTGCACACTCTTGAAGCCCTGACCGGCTCCTAGGCTGAAGAATATGCTTGCTCTGGTCATCACACACCCGTTCTCTTCATCCAGCCGGCTCCAAGCTGCTGCAGTTCTTCAGTGGCTTTCTCTGCCCTTCATTTTGTCTCAAGCATTCTTACTCTGTGTTTCTCCCTGCTCAAAGTCAGACCATTGTGTGTGCGGAGCTGACTCTGCCCAGGGCTGTGCAGGGTGTGCTGGGAGCAGTGTGGACTTTGTAGCCCAAAGAACTGCCCTTGGGAATACTAATTGCATGACTGATACATTGGGGAGGGGGAGGCTCAGGGACAATGGCAGTGCTGCCTGAGAACAGAACCAGAAAGCACATCTGCAGGAACGGCAGCCAAAGCAATCCTTTTCTCTCTCCTACGTTTTCATGTCCATTGGCTTCCATCCTCTCTTAGGCCATTCTAGGAACAACCATTTCAAGAGCCTGAACAAAGCAGGACCAGCCAAAATTTAAAACACACACACACACACACACACACACAGAGAGAGAGAGAGAGAGAGAAAGAGAGAGAGAGAGAGAGAGAGAGAGAGAGAGAGAGAGAGAGAGAGAGAGCGCTCAGAATCAAGGTCTGTTTTGTCAAGTTCAGGATTAGCTGAAAAATCCCTGCCTTTCTGGTCTTGTCCCCCCACCCACCCATCATGAAACACCATTTTCCCAAGACATTCTTGTGGTACGTCATCATTCGCCAATCAGAGAGCCCAGTGGGGTGATATTTAATTCATGTCTGTCAATCAGGACACAAAGAAAAGGCCTTCAGCTGGCCAGAGAGAATCCTGTGCTCACCAAACAAAGAGTCGGCAGGGATCTCTGGGCCCCGCCGCCAACCACTCTCAGGGAGCGGGCTTCACGCTACCAGCCCCTTGTGTGGTTTCAAAATAATTGTGGCTTTGGAAGCTGCAAGGCAGATGAAAGAGATTAAACAGAGCATCCCTGCGACAGTCGGGATGAAACTGGGACTCTGGTGTTTGAGCCCCTCAGTCGCGGATCAGCATGTCCTTGGCATCAGACCTTCGCGTCCCATCCAAATATTTGAATTTTAGAGACAGCAGAAGTCTGACCCTCCCGACTTGTGGTTATATTAGCTCCATGATTTTTAAACACACATATCAGCAAAAACAAGTCGTTAAGATAAGAATCTTGAGTATGAAAAGAAATTTTTTGAAGCCTCACTTCCATGCCTGCCATTGATCTTTGGAAGCCGGAGGGATATGAACAATAAATAAATGAAATGAAACACTTCCGTTGCATGTGTCGGCAACACAAACACAGGATTCAAAGCAGCAGATGGGCGACAAAGGAACCCGTCCTCATGTTCAAACTTAGCTCACTGAGGACTCCCTCCCCCCACCACCACCACCCCGGCGCCCCTCCTCCCAGTCAGACTGGGAAGTGCGGCAAGCCTTCCCGCCTCCTTTCTCTCCACAACAGCAGTGGGTCAAAATACTTGTGCACTTGACCCTAAAAACAGTACCCGGAGCTGCTGCTCGAGGTCCAACCCCTCTTTTCTTTTTACTGAGAGAACATTTATTTCACACCTTTTTCTTTCAAATTATGTTTACCTTACTCGCTCATTTTAGAGGTGGCAACAAATGACCAAGCGTGAGGGAGGGTGGCCGGGAGATGAATGAGGAGTGGGTGTGAAGGGCCAAGGGCAAACGTGAGCCGCCCAGAAAAGATCGTTTTTTCATCTTAGCCCTCCCGACTTCTGGCTGAGACGGGCAGGAGCTTAAACGCCTTGATCTTCAATTTCCTGTCTGGTGAAGTGGGAAACACCTACTCGCCATATTCTCATTACAATTAAGCGAGATCACTGGAGTGAGAGTTCTTGGCAGGACCTGGTCGCTTGGAAGCCGTGGTTTCTTCCAGAACACACAGGAAGGTTTAGAGCTGTGTGGAATGAATAGTCTGCGTGCAATCGGGCTGCCCTGGACCGCCAGCTAGCTCAACACTCTTCCAGGTAGTGGCTTTGCTGGCATTGTTATTAAGCTAATGCCCTTAGCTTCCTTTCTTGCTGGAGCAGCAGCAAGAACGGCTCCTGTCCTGCCGATTATTCACTGCTGTTACTGTGAATATTTGGGGCCCAAGAAATTTCAAGAACAAGTTAGCCCCTGTGATGGTTAATCTCGACCGACACCTTGACCAGATTTAGAATCAGCACAGTTTTTCTTTTCTTTTCTTTCCTTTTATCTTTACTTTATTTTGTTTTTCATATTTTGAAACAGTTCCTCTGTGGCTTTGGAGCCTGTCCTGGAACTAGCTCTTGTAGACCAGACTGACCTCGAACTCACAGAGCCTGCCTCTGTCTGCCTCCTGAGTGCTGGGATTAAAGGCGTGTGCCACCAAACAAACTGTGCCTCTGGGTGTCTCAGTGAGGGTCCACAGCAAAGGGAACAAACACAGTAGGGATGGTGGGTTGCATTCCTGGGCTGAACAGAATGGAACTATAAACAACACCAACATCCATCTCTCTCTGCTTCTCTACTGAGGACACCATGTGACCAGCCACCTCACACTCCTCCCAGGGGACCTTGTATCCCTTCAAACTATAAGCCCAAATACCTTCCTTCACTTAAATTGATTCTGGTCTAGTATTTGATCACATCAAATATAAAAGCAATTAACACACTGTGTTAGATTCAGGCAGGGCCTTTTATACACTATGCATGTCTTTAGTTTAGACTATAATTAAAGTTTCAAACAGCTGTAGTCCCAACTACTTAGGAGGCTGGGGCAGGAGGATTGTTTGAGACTAGTCCAGGGTCAGCCTGGGTAACAAAGTTTTTGATAAAATTAAAAGCAATAGGCAATATTTAGACTAGGTATATAACTCAGTGGTAAATCATTTCAATCATAAGCACTGAAAATAAAAATTTACTTCAGCTTTCAACCATACCTGCCTTTTGAAAGGGGAAAGTGAAAGTGGTATTAAGGTTACAAAGATAGAAGTGGTAGCTGGGCAGTGGTGGTGCACGCCTGAAATCTCACTACCAGCGAGACAGAAGTGGGAGGGTCAGAAGTCTGAGGCAGTGGGGACTACAAAGGCAAGCTCCCCAACTCCTCCTCAGTTGTAAAATGTTGATTTTTATATGTCATATAAAATATGACAATATTGTTGATTTCTGTTCTCATTCTTTATGTAATCTCCGTTTTTGATTACTGTAAAATGGAGATAGGAGTACATCCTCATTTCTCTGTCCTCTGAGCCCCTAAAATGTGAGCACAATTGCTGCACACACCTGCTTCCACTGTGCCACCTGCCACCATGTTTTCTCGGCCACTCCTCCATCAAGCTGCATCTTGCTGGGTATTTGGTCAAAAAGGTTTAGTTTCGTCTTGTTTTTGTTGTTGCTGTCGTTTGTTTGTTTGGAGTAACCAATGCAGAACATTGGTAGAGAGAAGGGGGATTGCTGTGATGATACCCTAACTATGATCCCCAGGCCTTTAGAGCCAGCTTGTGGAAGGAATGTGGAAGAATTGGAGCTATGGCCTAGAGAAGTCCTAGTGCGCTGCGAGCAGTGTTCAGTGAGCCATGCTGACCCTAACCTGGAAGGCAAGAAAGCAAATAGAGTCGTAGAGTGGAGGCTGAGCTCATTAGGTCTCTGAGGGGAGCAAAGATTCTCCTGGGAATGGGGCCAGAGGCCATTCATGTTATACTCTGGCAAAGAATCATGTTCTGTTTCCTGAAAACCTGAATGAGACTGAATTCAGAAGCAGTGGATTAGCTTGTTAGATGGAGGTAATTTCAAGACAGCATAACATTTAGACTGTAGGGTGGTTTTTACCACACTATATTCTTCCAATTTATACTGAAAGAGATCAGAAAGCCAAGCATGGAGCTGTGAAAAATGAACATAGTTAAAGTTTAGGATGGGGCAGTTTCAGAAAAAATGACTGTAATTTCTAAACAGATCAGCACTATTACAGAGAAGCCTCTGACTTCATACCAGGACAACAGTGTTGTAGGACAATCTTTTTGCACACTGTAAAGATGGTCTGTCCCTAAGGTTCCTGGTGATCAGCTTAATAGATGAATAGCCAATAGCTAAGCAGGAAAGAATAGGGGAGACTTCCAGAGGAAAAGAGTAACTTGGGGTTAGAATCTAGGCATGCAAGAGACATCAGGGAGACACTGAAGAGACCAGACATACAGTACAGAGTAGACCAAACCAAGTGGCAGAGTGTAGATTAATAGAAACAGGTTAATTTAAGTAATAAGACCTAGCTGGGGACAAGTCGAAGCTAACGGCTAAGCTTTCATGATTAATAAGAAGCCCGCATATTGTTATCTGTGGGTTGTAAGTCCAAGAAAAGTTCAGCTACACAATAGGGAAGGTGTTTGTGTGGGAGGATGCACACATGAAGAGTTCCAGGGTGCAATCGGACGATTGATCTGAAAGAAACAAACATGGAAAAGAAGAAATTTTGGAATACCCTATTTGAAAGGTGTCTAGGGAAGTGTTTTCCTAGACTCATCTACAAAGGCACCAGGGGTCATTGCTGCTGCAATGCAGGCTGTATTTGAACTGGTGTTAGAACTTGCTGGTGGTGTCCACATTGCATTGGTTTTGCAGGCATGCAAGTGAGAGAATCATGGAGGCTTGCAGCAGCAAGCTTCTGAGGTCCGGCGACATGGCAGCAATGTCAGATTCCCTCATGGAAGACCTGAGTGGGCTGTGCATGGAACAGTGAAGAAAACCCTGAATGTCAATGGAGATGTTAAAAATTTGGAAATAGCAGGCGGTAATACTGCACACCTTTAATCCCCGCATTCAGGAGCAGAGGCGGATGGATTTCTGAGTTTGATATCAACCTGGTCTACAGAGTGAGATCCAGAACAACAAGAGAGAAATCCTGCTGTCTCTAAAATAAAATAAAATTAAATTAAATTAAAATAAAAAAATGGTAATACTGGAAACACGGGTGTCTATTGAGGGACACTTCGGGTATGGTGTAGAATAGACTGAGCAGAGAGGATACACGCAGCCTAGAAAATAGAGCTTTAGGGGGAGGGCTACCTATCCAAGGCTGGCAGGGCCCAGGTGGAGATACTGAATGTGGAGCTACGAGCCAGCCTCCTGGTGTTGATCTCGTATTTTTAACCTATGCTTGCTATGCTCCTATGTCTCCCATTGGGTACGTTCACTCTGCCACTGTATGTTGAAAGTATAGGACTTAATTTTTAATTTATAGTTGCTCACAGTTAAGATTGGCTTGAGTATTAGAAGAGATTTTGAGCTTTTAGAAACTTTTAGAAATAGTTAAAACTATTAAAACTATTAAGAAGATTGGGAATCTTCCAATGAACTAAATGCTTCTTGCGTTGTGAGATGGCCACAAGCCCTTGAGGATTGAGGGTGGAATATTAAAGGTTTTCGTTTTCGTTTTTGTCTTTCAAGACAGGTTTTCTCTATGCAACAGAGCCCTGGCTGTCCTGGAACTCACTTTGTAGACTAGGCTGGCCTCTAACTCACAGAGATCTGCCTGCTTCTGCCTTCCAAGTGCTGGGATTAAGGGTGTGCACCCCACTGTCCAACTTGGAATGTTGTAGTTTTAAAGTGATTTGTTTGGGTGTAAGTTAACAAGATGTGGACTTTTGATGGCTAATCTTCACTGTCAATTTCAGAGGATTCAGAATCACCTAGGAGACACACCTCCAGGCACATCTGTGAAGGATGTGGGGAGTTAACTAAAGATAGGAAACCCTCCCTGAATATGGATGACATGAACCCATGGAAGCCCCACACTGAATACAATGAAAAAAAGCAGTGATCCAGCTGATCACCGGCCTTTCCCCTTTCTGCTTTCTGGTCTACTGAAATGTGGCAAACAGTTGTTATATACAGAACCAGCAGCCACAGAAGCCCCTGCCACCATGCTTTCCACGCTATATTTCTTCAGTGAGGCAAGATAAGCATCTTTCTCTTTGAAAATGGGGAGGATGACAATGGTCCATATACAAGATTATCATGAGGCTTAAATGAAATGATCCATCCTGTCAGAATAAATCTCAAACCTCAAATCCTAGTATAAAAGTGTGTGTATGTATGTTTGTATGTTTTCTTTTGTGTATATGTATTAGTCAGTGTTTTCTAGGGGAACAGAACTTACAGACACACACACACACATATACTGTATATATGTATGTGTGTATGTATATATATATATATATATATATTATTAAAAATGGCTTACAGACTGTGTTGTAATCGAGCTGGTCAATGATTGTCTACCAATGGAAGATCCAAGATTCCAGTAGTTGTTCAGTCCATGAGACTGGATGTCTTAGCTGGTCTTCAGCATATACCAGAACCCCAAAGAAGTAGACTCTCATGTCAGTGGAGGAATGGACTTGCCAGCAAGAGTGAGAGCCAGTAGGCAGAAGAGAACAACTATGCCATTTCTATAGGCTGCTATCAAAAGGTGTGGCTCAGATTAAAGGTGGATCTTTTCACCTCAAAAGATCCAGATTAAAAGTAGGTCTTCACCAGGTAATGGTGGTGCACATCTTTAATCCCAGTATTTGGGATGCAGAGACAGGCAGATCTCTATGAGTTAGAGGCCAGCCTGGTCTACAGAACTAGTTCCAGACAGTCAAGGTTGTGACACAGTAAAACCCTGTTTCGAATCCACCCTACACACATACATACACACACACACACACACACACACACACACACACACACACACACACACACACAAAGTGGGTCTTCCAGGGCCTAGAGAGACGGCTTAGTGGTTAAGAGCCCTATTTTCTTTTCCAGAGGTCCTGGGCTCAGTTCCCAGCACCATTATGGCAGCTCACAACCATGAGAAATTATAATGCCATCTTCTGATGTGCAGACATACATGCAGACAAAACATACATATACATAAAATAAATCATCTTTAAAATAGATAAGTAAATAAATAAATAAAGGTGGGTCTTCCCACCTTTTAAGAAAAAATCCCTCGCAGGTACCCAGCCACTGGGTTTAAGTAAATTATAGATGTAATCGAGTTGACAACCAAAAAAAGCCATCACACGCATGTATTGTATGTATATATGTATGTATGTGTGTATTTATATATATCCAATGTCATGCATATATAGTATGCATGTTATATGTTCCAATGGCATATATTTATAGTGTGTATATGTGTATGTATGTGCATGCACACACATATATACTCATATAACATGCATACCTAACCTATGTGTGTGTGCCCTATGTGTATATATATATAGTATATGTGCGTGGTCTATGTGTACATATATACTATATACATACTATACATTCATGTCCTTGGTTATAGGTATATAATTTTTTAAATCATTTTCTGAGTCATAATCCTCTGGGTTACCATGAAATTTAACTTTAGACACTATTGGGGATTTCCCACCCATATTCCAGTGCACAATTTAAGTGTCTTACATAGATGTCATCCTTTAATATCTACCAAGATGGTTCCAGGACCGCTTCAGAATACCAACATCTATCATTGTTCAACTCTCTTATATAAAACAAAATATAATCTACATCTACCTTTCTGTATATTTCAAGTCATCTCTAGGTTGCTTATAAAATCTAATAAAGTAGAAATGATATATACACTTTATCATTTCATATTATTTGTAAAATTATGCAAGAAAAGTGTCTGCATATGTTCAGATTTTTACAAAATGTCTTCCATCCATGACTGGTTGGATCTACAGATAAAGAATCTGAGTACAGAGGGCTCATTTTCTAGTGTACAACAAGGGATAGAGGCATGGGGATTCTCCTGGGTCTTTGAGATGCATGTTGCCTTGACGCATAGGGGCCTGGCAGTAACTCTTCTGCCATGTTTGAACAAAAGGCCCCTGAGAGAAGACTAGGAAGTTCAACATGCTGATATTGTCCCTTTGCTGAGGTCTAACCCCTCCCCAGTCCCTGTTCTCCATGACTGAAGAAGTTCTTCATAGTCTAGAGCTAGGTTCTTCATAGTCTAGCTCTGGGACCAGACTCTGGGGTTTGGAAGGCATCAACACCGAGAAGCGCCTGCGGCTCTCCAAGCCTACAGTCATCTCACCAGCTCTCTGCAGGAAGCCCATTGTCTACATTTGATTCCTGTAGACAATTCTTGAGACCTGAGCTGTCTCCCTTCAAGCCCTCCTATAGGCTAAACTTAAACTAACTTGGGTCTCAATCAGTGGAGCTTCTTCTATGATGCCTCCAGAGTTAGCTCTTCCTTCTCCTAGCTACCACTGATGTACCGCAATACTGGCTTCATCCTACTGCACATCCTAAGGGAATGTATGCTTTCTCTACTCATTTGAAAACAGTGTCAGCTCTCTTTGTCTCCAGCTAGTGCTGGACCCAGCAAGTATACAGTTTAGGTTTGGTAAGTCAATTTTCTCAACAGCAATTGTATGCATTTAACTTTCTCTCCTAATAGTGCTTGACCTCGGTGCTTGAACCCATGACACTGCTATGCACAGTTAGGTCTGTGGCCACCAGTGACCACAGACAACGTGAATTACATGGCTTCCTAATTGCAGATCCTGGGGGGTAAAACAACTCAATTGTAGTGTTAAAAACCTCTTCTTCATAGTGCAGAACTCATTTACAGATGGTCATTCACTCTCTTCTTAAATAATCCCCAAGGCTTTCACATTAAGTGGATTCAGAAGTGCATCGTGGGAAACACTAGCATGTGGGTAGGCATTATGAGAATGTCCTGGCATACAGCACCTGACTCACTCTGTGGATGAGAACAGAGCAGTTCAGAACACACAGATGCTGGGAGGAAGGGACATTCTGTTTTTCATGAAGCTTATTTTTCTTTCAGATTACAGTCCAGGCAAATAAGGAGGCTGGGTGGCCCTGCTCTCGAGTGCCCTGTTCTGTTAGCTGGTTCTGACTACAATCCTACAGGTAACAGAACCAGAGCCTTCTGCTCGCTCTTCCAGGAGCCGCTGTTATCACCACCAAGAGTTTTGGACTCGAACGGTTTTTGGAGATGAGAAAGAAGCAAAGACAGTGGCTCTTTGTGTCTCTCAAAGGCAGCACTGTTTCCCTGAACTGGCACAGCTCGCCGTCAACGTGGTGCCCTTCATGCGAGATTGTTTGACTACCCTGGCACATGGACTGCCCAGTGCCAGTCCTCGGCAGGGAGAAATGCTGGTGTCTCTGGCACTGCCTTTGCAGAGCAGCAAATAGGAATACCTTCCAAAAGGGGACTGTCAATTACCTGTCATACTTTCTGCTGCTGGCTTGTTTGTCTCCTGTAGCTAGTTGCCAACTAGAAGTGGAGTTGCAGCCTTGCCTTGTGCTTAGAACTGGAGTTGCTAAAGGCCCCTCTCATGTTCCTCTATTTGGAGTTCTTGTCCCAGGCCCACATCACAGCATGTTAATCTGTTTAAAAAAAAATAGCTGTTTGTTGATGCTACCACAACTTCCGGATCCCCCTACACCGGTCATTCATCGGTACAGTTAGCAAACACTTACTGGGAACAGATTTGATATCACCTGCCTCAGCCACCAAAGTGCACAATTACACACCTGGTTTCTTTAGCAGCCTTGCCTGTCTCTTTCATGTTTTGTTTAAAAAGGTGAAAATGGTGTTCATGGTGTTGAGATAAACAGACCAAACTCAAGAAGACAGATAATGTTTTCTCTCAGACGTGGACTCTGCACTATATGTGACGTATGTTTCTTGGGGGAAGAGAACCAGCAAGAGGAAGGAAGGGCACAAGACAGACATTAGATACAAATATTGACAAAGTACAATGATATACATATGTGAAGATGTCATAATGAAACCCATTATTTTGTATGCTAGCTAATAATAATGATAATAATAAATAATAATATGTGACTCTTAATAGAGGGAAGGCTATCATTGTTGGTGCTAAGTCCTGTGGGTCCCTTGTTGGTTACAGAAATACCAGGGACACAGGACAACACTGCCTCCTTGAAGCATCAAATAAGCCCTTGTTTTCTTAAGTCTCTGAAATTCAGGGTGCATTTGTAACTAAAACATGAATCATTCTATCCTAATTAGCATTCTTGTACTTAGGTCATAGCTATCCTTTGTTTTAGTTTCTGTCTTATGTTTCTATGGTGATAAATCTTGATTATTTTTCCTCTGGTTCCATACTGTTTATTGAGCTGCATTTATCCTCTCCGATGCTTTTCCAGTGGGTTTTATTTTCTGAGAAATAGTAGCATCACAAAAATCTTTCTTGAATGACTATCAATAGTGGAGTAGTTGGAATACATACTTTATTCATTACATTTGGCAAAGAGAAAGTATAGTTCTTTTGAGCGGGTCCCCACCCTTCAGCTGTAACTCATTACTGTCTACCTAAATGGCCTCAACTAGCCAGAAAGCAAAGGTTTCCCGTTACACATGACATCCATCAGCCAGTCTCAGCAGTGAGCTCCCTTCAAAATTGATCTAACTTGGAAGTAACAGTTATGACTCACTACTGAATCTCTTCATGCTTCCAAAGTGCAAAGGCACAATGGATGTTACGATTAATCTCGACCCACTGCGTCTTTCTTAGGTGTGCTTCAACTTTTGTATTTATTTCTCTGGTAGGATGCTGCTTGGGGCTATCAGCTCTTGAATGTCTTCCTCAGTAGGTCTGAAAGTCCTTCATCTGCAGGCGTAGGCTACATTAAGAAGATTTTTAAAAATACTTTTTAGAACTGTTATCTTATTCTGTAGTGCCACCCAGAAGCTGAACTATGTTAAACAATGTTTGAGTAAATGCTATGGTTCAGAGAGCAATGCTGATTGAAATCAGTACCCCAACTTCCACATGGGTTACATTCTGGAAGTTTATGGTCTGGTTTTTGGAACTTAGGTGACATTTCCCAGAGATAGTTCTGAAATTCATCATTTATTCTATCTGTTCTATCCTAACTACTCAAAGGCAGTGTAATCGTGAGAGCAGGTGAAGCATACTTTTTCAGTATGCTAACTATCTGAGCTATTTGTGCAATCTAATCATTGTTTATAAAAAATGTTTGTCGAAACTAGTCTGTTGCTATCAAAACAATGGTTACACACTGGTTTGGGAAAATGTTTGACCTCTGACACTCTCCATGTAAAGGAAAGCAATGTGGAATCCACAAGAACATATTCTGGTCACTCACAAACGTGTTTTTCAAAATAGTGAATGGCCTGTGCATGTCTGATCAAGAGGGCGAAAGCGTCAGAGCCTCTTTCAGGGGCTCTGGTGGGTTTCTTGAAGCATCAGCTGCAGTTTGAGATGCAGAGTTAAGACCAAAAGGTTGTTGTAAAACAGATGCTTTTAATTTCAAAGTTAATTTTATGCAATAGTTTTGAGAGTGCTTGAAGCCAATTCATGTCACAGCAGCATAATACAAAAGTGGGTCATGTGCGCTGGATCGTTATTCTGATCCCAACGTAAAGCACTAGGGACCACTGATAAGAACATCTGTCAAATGAAGTCTAGCGACCACCTGATAGGAGCATCCGGCTAATGAACAGTCTCACCCCTGGCTGAGAGGGCTTGGCGTGACCGTCCAGGAGGCACTGAAATGCCTCTGGGAGTCTGACTTTGGGAGAAGTGGAACACAGAGTGTGTGCTGAGTGACAGACTATTACTACTGTCCTGCCACCGGGGCTCAAAGATAGTACTAAGCCCTCAGGTACCATTTCCAGGTACCGTTTGTTCTGTTCTGAAAGCTGTTAAACCAGGGCCCACACTCGAGCTTGAGACAGGAAAGTAATAAGGAAAAAACTGACCCCATAGACCTATTACATAACAGTTGTGCTATTTCCAAGATAATTCACTGTGATTAACTCAAGTAAACAAACTGGGTGGGTGGTGGTGCACGCCTTTAATCAGGAGGCAGAGGCAGGCTAGTTCAAGGACAGGTACCAAAGCTATACAGAGAAGCCTTGTCTCAAAAGAACAAAAAAACAAAAACAAACAAAAAACAAAAAAGCAAAAAAAGAGGAAGGAAGGAAGAAAGAAAGAAGAAAAGAAGAAAAGAGAATGTCTCCCACCTTCACCATTTCAAAAGGAAATGGATGGTACTGTAAACCTAGCTAATAACCCAGGTCTGGGGAGGGTGTGGCTCCAGAAGGAAGAATTTGTCACTGTCCTTTAACGAAACTGGCATAGCCTCAAACTGCCTTCTAAATGTGTAAGCTTGCACCAATAAGTAAAAGCCACCCCAGTGTCAACCAGAGAACCTCCCCTTGCAGAATATGGCAGAGAATAAATAGATTCATGGCTGCCCAAGGAGTTGAGATTAAGTGGTAGCGGTGACCTCACCCCTAAACAAGACATTTACACCACCCGTCTAAGGCTCAGGAACCATTTCAGGACCGGGCAGAAAGCATGTCAGAGGCAGAAGCTAGGGCTAAGGCCTGTGAAATGCTATCTTCTCAGCTCAGCAGGACCTCGGCAATCACTAACTCAGCAACTTTGGTTACCTACATCGGGCCCACACAAGACTGACCCTATCAACAGTCAGTCATGAATGGGGGTGGTCAAGAGGCCCTCCCTACCTTTACTACTGAACTATCGGTAGGTTCTAGGACAGGGGAATTGCTGTCTCCTTTTGTATCCTCACTACTGAGTCCACTGGTCTCCACTGGATATGCCAAAGCAGTGGACACATAGATGTTATGGTTAAACTCCGTCACAAAGCAGAACAGACATGAACTTGAGGAGAGAGAGAAAGAGACAGGTTTGTAGGAAAGAGGCATGATGGGAAAGAGTGGCAGGGAAAGAGGAGACAAGTGGGGTGAGAGTGTACATAAGAAATTATCTAAAAACACATTTAAACAACAAAATTAAAAAATAGAAAATGTAAACAAAACAAGTATTTTGATTTTTAAATTTTCTTAGAAATAATTATGAATCAGAAATTTAATAATTTAATAAAAGCAAAAGTCTCTCTCTCTCTCTCTCTCTCTCTCTCTCTCTTTCTGTCTCTTTCCCTCCCTTCTACACTCCTTTCCTTCATTTTCTTTAAAAATTTGACAGGATCTTGTTATGTAGCCCTGGCTGGCCTTGAACTCACAATCTTTCTGCCTTGGCTTCCTAAATGCTAAAATTACAGGCAGGCACCACTATACCTAGATTTCCTATACCTATTAAAGACTTGAAACCAGAGTCAACCACAGGGTAAAAAGTTTGGAAATATCAATTCATTATTTTAAAACTGCAATACAAAAAACAAATGAAGATTTCTTTATCTCCCTGCCCCAGGGGTTGAATCCAGGGTCTTGCACATGTGAGGTAAATGCCCTTCCGCTAAGCATTTGCTCTAGTCCTGGGATTTCCTGTAAGTTACCAATATTGATTCATTTTCCCCCTAAATTGGATAGAAAAAGATAGGAAAAGAGGGGATAGGAGAAGGAGAGAGGGAGGAAGGGAGAGAGTGGGAAGGGAAGAAGGAAGGGGGCAGAGAGAGAGAGAAAGGGAGGGAGGAAGAGAGGAAGGGAGGGAAGAAGGAAGGGATTCAGGCAAGTATGTAGTGACCTGGATCTTGAACCAGGAAGTTTTGTTTTACCTTCTCTCTATTTTCCTGGTGATTTGATAACAGTTATCCTTATCTAGCCATATTATGCTCTTTCTGATTTAGTGTGGCCACACTCAGCAATCTGCCATTGGTCTACTCAGTCAGATGTGGACCTGTCTAGATGTTGAAGGGCAGACGACATTTGGACAGGTAGACAGTTTCAAACAATATTAGCAACTAGCTCAGCTGCCAGTCATGGAAAATTGACTGCAGACAAGACTCATGTTGAGTTACATGCATTCTATAACCCAGCCCACAAAACACCTTAGAAGGCTGGGGCTGCGGTGGCATGATACTGTCATTACCTGAAATATGCAAGTCCCTGCCTTCAACACCCAAGAATGGAAAAGAAAAGTCATTAGAGACTATGCATGGTGATGGTTAGGACCTATTGTCAACAGACATCTTTAAATTTCTCATCTCCTCGAGGATCCAGCTTTATGCTAAGGTCCATTCCATTTCTTTTGAGGTAATTGAAGAAACTTGCGTCTCAGAAGTTTCACGGAGGCTGAAGGACCAGAGCTCAGTTGCCAGCACCTATGTCAGGTGGATCATAACTGCAGGTGACTCCAGGACCAAAGAATATGACATCTTCTAGCCTCTCGGGACACCCGCACTCGTGTGTGTATATACCTACACATTTGTACATGCATACACATAATTAAAAATAAAAATAAATCACAAAACATAAAGAAGCTTCACTGAGCAGTGATGGCACACACCTTTAATCCCCTCAATCAGGAGGCAGAGGCAAGCAGATCGCTGAGTTAGAGGCCAGCCATCTACAGAGTGAGTTCTAGGACAGTCAGGGCTACACAGAGAAACCCTGTCTCAAAAAACAAAAACAAAAACACAACAACAACAACAAAAGGAAGCTTCACCATATGTCATTGTCTTGCTGACCCAAATGTAATGATGTCCACATCACTGTCCTAAATTTGATAATGTCAATTTCAGCAATTTATATGGCAACAACAACAACAACAAAAAAAACCATTGTCCTCCTTGGTTTTAGCCAATAAAGGCAATGCCAGGATAGACCTCACTGTAAGTATGATCTCATACTCCCAAAATCTCAGTATACTTAAAGCAAAAGGTGGGGAGGAAAGATTCTAGTGAGGCTGCTAAAACTATGGACTCCGTCCTCCAGTCCTATTGGTTCGTTAAAAGCAAAGTCTCAGAAAATATTATTTTTTAAATATTTAAAAATTTATTTTAAACTCTGTTATTCAAAAAAATGTAAACTAAAAAACATCACACAGTGAAATTAACCAAACCCAAAGACTCCACAGCTCAATGAACTTTTAAACAGTTAATAACCATTCAAATCATAGGCTGTGGTGCTTCACACTGCATTTTATACTTTGACTATCAAAAAGATTTTATGTACTTATCTATCATCAAAACTAAAAAACATGACAGACTTAGAACTAGAAAAACAATTAGCTTTATACCCTCTTTCACAGCTAGTGTTATCAGCCTGCATTCATGTTACACTGTATCCACATGTACATTTGTTTACATATGTGAATACATCATTGGCTAAATTTCATATATGAGGGAGAATATGAGTTCTTCTGAGATTCTGTGACCTCAATTAATATGCATTTTAAGTCTTTCCATTTTCCTGAAAAATTTGTAAGTTGTTTTCTCTAGAGCTGAGTAGTATTCATAAATATAAATATATATAATTTTCATTGTCTATTCATCTGTTGATAGGCAATTTGGTTGGTTCCACATCCTTGCTATAGTGAATAAAGCAGCCAGAAGCCTGGGAGCACAAATATGCCTACCGTAAGGTATGGTATTCTTGGGTATATACCCGGGAGTACAACAGTTGGGTCGCATGCTAGCTCTACTTTTAATTTTTTGAGAACTTTCCTGTAGGTGGAGTTTTCTTTCCTGCCCACAAATCCCAAGTAACCGCAGAGGCTTAAACTAATTACAAATGCTTGATCAATAGCTCAGGCTTATTACTAATTAGTTCTTACATTTTAAATTAACCCTGATGTTTTATTTCTACTCTGCTATGTGGCAGTACCTTTGTTAACAAGGCGTATTCATCTCCTGCTCCCTCTGCTTCTGGCTGGCAATCCAGACTCAGTCCTCCTTTCTCCCATCATTCTCAGTTTGGTTCTCAGGACTAACCTTACTCTGTTCAGCTTCTTTAAACCAGTCACAGCGACATGTATTCACACAGTTTAAAGAATATTCCACAGCACTCTCCAAACTGATTTCTACAATGACTGTGTTAATTTGCACCCCAACTCCCAGTTAAAAAGGGTTCCTTTCTGTCCGCATCATTTCCAACATCCTTTGTCAGATGGATGATAACCATTCTGACTGGGGTGAGGAAGAATCCCAAAGTAGTTCTAATTTCCATTTCTCTGATGGGTAGGGATATTGAAACTTTTACAACATAGTTATTGGCTATGTGTGTTTCTTGTTTTGAATATTGCCTTTTCAGTTCCTTAGCCTGTTTGTTGATTGGTGGTTTCGTTTCCCTGGTATTTACTTTCTGTGATTCTTTGTAAATCCCGAATGTTAGCCCTTTGTCTGAAATGTGACTGGTAGAGATTTTCTCACATTCTGTATACTGTTGGCTTATTCTGCTGAGTGTTTTCTGTACAGAAATGTCTTGTTTTCTTGTACTCCCACCTGTTGGTGTTTGGAGTCAGTGCCTATGTCGTTGGTTTTCTGTTCAAAATACTCTTGCCTACTCCAGTATCTTAAAGGTATGTCACGTTTTCTTCTAAAGGTTCCAGGTTTTAAAGTCTTTGATGCATTTTGAATAGATTTTCTTATGGAGCAGAAATGTAGTTTTGCCAGCATCATTTGGTGGACAAACTTTTTCCCAATCTATGTTTTTCCTTTATCGGAAATTAAGTGGGCATAGCTTTGTCACTTCCTTTTTGGGCTCCCTATCTGATATTCTAGTCTATTTTTATGCCAGTCCCAGGCATGTTTACGAAATTTTGGGAAGGGTATTATACTACCCCAGCAGGTATATTAAAGGCCATCCTGGATGGGAAAGCTCTGGATTAGCAAGTTCCCACCTATGATTCTGTAAGTCGTCACTGCTAACAGGCATTGTGCTGTGTCTCACTCAGGTTAACACGGTAGCTACCACACGACCCAAGGTCTCTGGAGCTCGATTATTCTCCTTCTCTAAAGCACTCACACAGCCTAGAGGATGCAGCTTAAGGTGAAACATAGTTTTACTCAGCTTCACTTCAAGGAGAAAGAAAGAGCATCAATAGTCAACAGATCTACTAATTTCCAGTTGTGGCTCTCGGCTTCTAATAATCGCAGAGTTTGGCTGACCCATTACGTTTCTAAAAGCTAAATAAATCAGTACCATGAGAAATACCCTGGCCTGGTTCTGCCTCAAATATAAATATACAAAAGAAGAATTCACACAGGTCTGTTTATAATTCAGAACAATAAAATAAATAAGATTGAAAAAGTCCTGGAGATGAGTCCAGAATGTCTGAGCCAGTTTCAAGTCTTCTGGCCTCTGAGTTGCTAACGTTTATTTTTTTTCCATTCCCTTCTAAAAGCATCGTGGCTACAAAATCTCAGAAACAGAACTGCAGAAAAGGGACAGCCCTACTTTATCCCATCAACCCCCAGTCACCAAACTGTGATTAAATGGGTGTGAAGACCAAAGCAGCCCAAGATTCCTAAAATGTCACATATTTGTAATTTGCCCAAAATGGAACCAAGCCTGGAGAAGCCTGTCTCATTACTTTTTGGCAAAAGACAAGGAATATCCATGGAAATGCTCTTAAATTTGTCCTTGTTTTCTTCTGAAAAGTAGTATCAATTTATAAAATAAATTTGAGCCCCAATAAAAGGTACCAACACGTCCAACCAGGGACCCTCAAAAAAGAACCTGGGCCACCCCAAACTATAGTGTTAGCATAGTGTTATGCTTAGAATGAGAACTGATGGTCAACTCAGCACACATGTCCTAACATGCCCTCACCTTATTAACTGTGGTACAAAGACCTTTCTTCCCTTCAAAGTGGCAGCTTCTTTGGGGGTGTAAACACTAAACCTTCCTGGATAATCATTATGACTCTTCTCTGAACTAATAGAAAGCTTTTTAATGATCCTAGATTAATGGTTGAACCAGCCCCTTTAGACTAACAGAAAGCATTTTAATGATCCTGGATTATGGTTGAGTTAGTTCTTTCTTTGCAGAAACTGCCCATTAGAGAAATCAGTAGGCCCAGCAGTCCACTCACAGATTCTAACAATAAATTCTACAAGTAGAGCAGTTGTGGGTTGTTCACACTTTTGTTTATTTGTCTAGAAGTTGATATTAGCATGCATTGTCTTTTTTGGATTCCTTACCACAGCCTATGCCTTCCAGGGTGAGTATCTGACAATCTTGGCATCCTGGGTCTACTGCTCTGGACTTTTTGGCATTAGAGTTGAATTGGTTTCACTCCTAATCAATGAACAAAACATGTGTAGAAAAATATAAGAAAGGAATACCCATCCTTTCTTGGTATTGGGGTTGTATAATAGGTGACTGTTTACATCTTGGTGGCTCAGGGAACTTGAGATAATCAGGTGAGTATCATGGCCTACTCCTAATGAGTCAGTATTGCTGCATCCCAAAGGTTCTATAGCGTCCTAAAATAGAAGCACAACCTGAAGACCAAGTGTCCAAACGTATAAGACTGTAGAAGACATTTCACACTCAAGCCCTGACAATAGTGCACTCATAAAAATGCTATTAACTTTAAGTGGTTTTACATATGGCATTGAGAGAATAGTAAAAAGTAACGGAATTCTTACATCTTTAATCAAGGTCAAAGAAGAAGAAATAAAAAGCATACTTCATTTACTTTTCAGGTGTTAAGCAATACATATTTGCTTACAAAATAAACTGATATTTAGTATCATAGTGTAGTTTATAACCTGTTCAAGGGTGGGGAAGCATCCAGAGTGAAAAGGGACAAATAAAACTGTGTAGACACATGATCGAAGAAGGGAGCAGAGATGACAGAAGCCACAGACCTATGAGGACTGCCATGAAGGGTTTCCGGACATGTGTCTTAGTTAAGGTTTCTATTGCAGAGCAAGCTGGGGAGGAAGGATTTTTGTTTTTTGTTTGTTTTGGCTTACATTTCATTGTTCATCATTTATAAAGGAATGGGAACTCATACAGAGCAGGAACTCAAATTTCATCAGGACAGAAATTCAAACAGGGCAGGATTTGGAGGTGGGAGCTGATGTTGAGGCCATGGAGGAGTGCTGCTTATTGGCTTGCTCCATGTAAGTCTACTTTCTTATAGAACCTAAGACCACCTGCTCGGGAATGGCACCTCCCACAGTGGGCTGGGTCCTTCCCATTTAATAGTTAATTAAGAAGATGCCCTATAGGCTGGCCCATAGTGTAGCATGAGGGGCCGGCTTGTTGGGGTTTCTGTTCCCCCCCAGAACCCCACAGCCGGCAAGTCCCAGAAAAAATCAATCACACAAAGCTCTCTATAAGTTATAAAACTGATTGGCCCATTAGGTCAGGCTACTTATTAGTTCTTATGACTTATCTTAACCCATTATTCTGATCTATGTTAGCCATATGGCTTGGTACCTTTCTCAGCGTGACAGCTCACATGTTGCCTCTTTGGTGGTCTCACATGTTGCCTCTTTGGTGGAGCTTCCTGATTCCCAGAATACTCCCAGTCTCTTTGTTCCACCCCTACTTCCTGTCTGGCTTTCCCGCCTATACTACCTGCCTGGCCAATCAGCATTTTATTAAAATATGATTGACAGAATACAGACAATTCTCCCACACCACCGCAGCACTATCTTATGTAGGCATTTTCTCAGTTGAGGTTTCCTCCGCCCGGATTCCTATAGGTTGTATCAAGTTGACATGCATCTAACCAGGACAACACAGGGTCACAGTCATGGACCCACAGTGGCTATTGAAAATCAGTATTGGGGAGTAGCTTTAAAGGCCTCACCCCTAGCTGAAGGGCTTGATGCTGTTGAAGGCTGTTGAGGATAGGAAACATCGGTGTCCTTCAGGGGTGTGAGCCCTGTTAGGTTTCCATGGTATCAGTGGATGGTCGCACACCCATGGGCACACGGGCAGTACTAACTGGACTCTGTGGATTTTGTTCTTATCTGAAAAGGCTGGGTGGGATAGTGCACACCTTTAACCCCAGCAATTAGGAGACAGAGGCAGACTGATCTCTGTGAGTTCTAGCCTAGACTGGTCTATATAGTGATACCCTAGCTGAACAAAACAAAAAAAAAAGGAAGGAAGGAAGGAAAAAAGAAAGAAAGAAAAATACCCCCTACCCAAAGGTTTGAGAGGAAATATGGAAAAGGAAATATGGTTTTGGAGGTGATGAAAGGGTGTAAATAGGATCAATATGCATTGGATTGCATTGTATACAAGTATAAATCCTTAAAGAATAAATGAAAAAATATCATTAAAAAAAACCTCATTCACAAATGACATAATAGTCTGTGTAGAAAATCCTGAAGAATTTATAGAACAGAGTTCAGAAATAGGTCAACATTACAAAAAAATAAATTTCACAATGGTCTCAATATAATTTAGTAAAACAAAGGAAATTTTTTTCTGACAAGTGGTTTACTGAAGTGAAACTCCCTCCTCTCAGATGACTGTAGGTTATGTCAGCTGACATAAAACTAGTCAGCACACTTAGCTTGATCAGTGCCAGATCACTGAGAAATCCTATCTCATTGAAACAAGGAGGACAGCACATGAGGAGAAACAACACTGGAGGTTGTTCTCTGGCCTCCATGTATATGTTCCCATGTGCACCTGCACACATACACACATATGAACATGAATGCAAACATGCACCCACACACATGGAAAATAAAGTTGACAGCACCAAATGTTGATGTGGCTGTAGACCTAGCAGAACTCTCAGAAGCAGAACACTATGTGTCACTTTGAAAAGCTACAAGATTTTATATAAAGCCAAACATGTACATTTTTTATGGTTTGATAATTCTGTTAGGTGTTTCTTCAAGAGAAATACAACATACTCACAAAACATTTGCACAAGAACATTTGAATATATGTGGCAGTATTTGACTTTATTGATAATGGTCCCTTACTGGGGAAAAAAAAACAAACATGTTAACAGTTGAATGTTTACACACGTCATGGGAGAGTCACACAATGGAATATTACTAAGTAGTGAAAAAAGAACTGCTAATGTACACACACTACTGATCAAATTAAAAAACAACAGTATAGCAAGTTAAAGAAGGCAGCAACTGGGGACAGAACCAGGGGGCTGGAGAAATGGCTCAGCAGTTAAGAGCAGTGACTGCTCTTCAGAGGACCTGGGTTCAATTTCCAGCATCCACATGGCAGCTCACAACTGTCTGAAAATCCAGTTCCAGGGAATCTGACACCTTCACACCAATGCAAATAAAATAAAGATAAATAAATCATTAAAAAATTTTTAAAAAAGTCAGAACCAGAACCAAAGTGAGGAGTGCTGCTTATTGCTTGCTTTTATGCCTTACTTATTCTGCTTTTGTTCACAATCCAGGTCCACCTCTAAGCTATGGTGCCCCTCAAAGCAGCTGGGTCCTCCCACATCAATCACCAATCAAGAAAATACCCTACAAACCAATCTCATGAGGTACTTCCTCAATTGGAGTTCCTTCTTCCCAAGTGTGATGATTGATGGAACCATTTGGGAAGGATAGGAGGTGTGACCTTGTTGGAAGAGGTGTCTCACCAGGGGTGGGCTCTGAGGTTCCAAAAGACTCCTAACATTACCAGTGTGTTCTCTGCCTTGTGCTGTGGATCAAGATGTGAATCTCAGTGGTTCCTGCTACCACATTTTTCTCTGCTTTCATGGATTTTATCCAACCCACTGAAACTATGAGCACAATAAACACTTTCTCTTCTATGTTGTCTTGGTCACGGTGTTTTTTGATAACAATCGAAAAGTATCTAAGACAGAAGTTGGTCTCAAGGAGTAGCTAGTACTATGACAGGGCCCGATCATGCTGGGTTTTGGAGAAATATGGAAAACTTTAGGGCTTTGGACTAGGAAAGGGCTTGAATGCTCTAAGCAGTGTTTAATTTATAGGACTTTGGGAGACAGAAGTGCTGAGCACTGTGGGGACTGTGGAGGCCCAGCTCAAGAGATCTCAGATGGGAATAATATTAGCAACTGGATTAGAGACCATTCTTGTGATATTTTTGACAAAGAATGTGACTGTCTTCTGCCCTTGTCCAAAGAATTTTCCTGTGTCTAAACTGAAAAGTAGGGAACTAATTTCTTTGGCAGAGGAGATTTCAAGACAACCTAATATTGACTTCATTGTATGAGTATTAGTGATCACTCTTATGCAGGTCTATTAATGAAAAAGAGAAGGAATGTGGAGCAAAGGGAAATACAAAATATACAGTCTGAAAAAAAAAGGGCACTGAGAAGTGTAATATGGGAGCCGAGGACTGTGCTGGGCAAGACTTCACCTGCTAAGCTGCCAGTGTGTGAAAGGAGGAGGCCTAAGGGATTCTCTGTTTCTAAAAAGAACAACAAATCAAAGATGCTACAAGTGTGTCTCAAGGGTGCCAGGGTACACCCCACATTTGCAGTTCAACTCGGCAGTGTTGACCTCATGATTCTGACTTTAAAGTCATGAGGGGCATCGGAATGAAGGGGTTGTGGAACCTTCCTCTGCTCTTAAGGAAGACCACGGAGCTCAGGCCTGCGGCAGGGAAGAGGCCATTGCATAAAACTGTAAAGGTAAAGCCAGCAATACATTGGAGAACCCAAGAGATTGGAGATTCCAGAGCCATGGAATGACTGCCATGGGGAGCTGCAGATGGGATAGAACCAGTCAAAGAGAGAGAAGGTGTTGAAGGCAACAGAGCTGGAAGGGAGGAGTCATCTAATCCCGCGACACTGAGCAGAACTGCAGAGTTTGGAGACTTCCCTGCTGGGTTTTGATCTTGTTTTCATTCAGTATTTCCTTGCTATTCCTTCATCCCTGCTTTTTAAAAAGGTAATGTGCATTCTGTGCCACTGTGTGTTGGAAGTACACATTGGCTTTTTTGTTTTTACAGGGGTGACAGTCAAGAGATCGCTTTGAGCTTCAGAAGAAACTTTTTAAAGTGCTGAGACTGAAAGACTATAGGGCCTTTAGAAACTGGACTGAGCACATTTTTCATTAAGCCATGCCCACCGGCCTATGGGGGCCAGGGAGTGGAACATGGAGGCTTGAACGAGAGTGGCCCACAGACTCCTGTGTTTGGATATTTGCTCGCCACTGGTGGACGAACAATCAAGAAAGAATTTGTTAGAGGAGGCTGTGTCACCAACACAGGGGGGCTTCGAGGTTTCAAAAGATCCATGTCGTTGCCAGTGTTCTCTGTGCCTTCTACTTGCGGATTACTATGTGAGCTCTCAGCTCAGGCAGGGCCTTTTCTCAGCCATTGTGGACTCTGCCCCTCGGATCCATCAGCCCAGCTGAACCCTTTCTTTGGTAGGTTTTAGAAGTTGGTCATGGTGTTTCTGTCACAGCAACAGAAAAGTAGCTAAGACAGAGGAAGACCGACACTTCCTGTATTTTGTTTCTGAACTCTAAACCAATATTTTACAAATAAGTTTGTATCTAATATTTCCTAAAAGCTGGGTTTCAGTCTTTACTCCACAAACTATCATGTGTATTTAGCTGGACTTAAAATTCAGGTGTTTATAAAAAGTGATATATTTCTGAGCCGTTTCTTCACCTGAGAGTCAAGAGTTGAGAGAAAACTGAAAACAAATGGTGCTACAGCACTGGATGAGGTCGATGGATTCACAACCACCACAGGAAGGCCACACAGCAGGAGCGGACAGGAAAAACCCGGAAGCAGGTAGGCCCTAATGCTAATTAAGCCCCCAGGGGGTGATCTCTACACCCAAGGCTGTGAGTAGCCAGCCTTCTCTGCTCCCTACAAGGAGCAGGGCTCACTGCCAGCCCTGCCGTGACCTTGGGTCTTGCTCTCGCTCCTAGCATGCCTCTCATTCCATGGTACACAAATATGCCTTTCATATCAGAAAGAGACTATTCCCTGTATGCCCAGCCTTCGCGGCCTTCCACGGACACAGGGACAGACAGCTGGGCAGAGCTATTTATGTTTCTTCAAACCATATTTCTTCGTAGATCAGTTAAGTTTTTCCTTAGACCTGTTTTCACTGGACTTATTAGATGCTGTCTTCAAGAACAAAATTTAGTCTGTTTATTTAAAAAAATAAAAGATATTTTGTTTGAGAAGTAAAATGTGTTGATCTAAGTGGCCATTATTGCAAGCTGTGGAATGGGATGTTATAAGGGTTATAGCTGTTTTGTTCAGCTTGCTTTATGTTAGAACCGCTTCTTTCCTTTGCTCAAACTCATATGGGCAGACACCCTGTTTGGCTCCTCCTCCATGTCTCTCCTGCAGAGCTTTTAGCATGTCTGGACTTTAACAATTTACTTTATTGAAATTAACTGTCTTGCCTTTCACCCTTGCCTCTACACTGCCAGGAGCTCCAGAGCGTCTCTGGCACAATTCCTCTCTCGCGCCACCCTCTTTACACTTCTCATGCTCTTTGGAAGGGGTCTGTTTCATTCATCCGTCCATCTCATCCCGACCCCTGGCTTCTTTCTACTTTTCTGAGAAGGTCAACTGCTAAATAGATAAATAGTTGGCCAGAGTCCTGTTTTCTCTACAATTGCCTCCCAAAGAAAAGGCAATAAATAAAACAGAGCAAGCGGGGGCTGTGTCAACATAGCAAACACCTGCAGAACAACTCGGGGCTGAAAAGGGCTTATGCAACCCTTCAATGGCTGTCCTGGGTCCAATAGTCAGCTTTTCCGGACCCTAACTCTTTCCCTGCCAAGGAGTCATGACCTTCGAACCTGGTGGAGAAGTTCAGTATAATACTGTATTATTACTTCATAGAACTACAGGATAAAATACACGATTGGAATTGGTCACAGACACAGGCTACGGGCCAATTAACACAAGCTAGAAAATGGAAAAATGATGGCAACCAAAACACTCCAAAATATAATAGGATTTACTATTTGCAAGCTGATTTTGCATACACTATAGCAACCTTCCTTACTACCACATATTAATAAAATAAGCCTCCGAGTGACTGAAATTTTCTTTATGATACCCACAAGGGAAGGGGCTCTGGGTAATAGGGGCAGCTATTCAGGGTCCCGAAATCATATTCCTCTGCGATATTCTCTTCCTCTCAGGCACTGGTCTTCTACTTCCATTGTGAAATATGTACCATTGCCAAGTTTTATTCTAGCCCTCACTCAGCTTTGATACAACGTTGTTTAAGGCTCAAAAGTGACTTCTCTTCACAAATTTACTTTCCCCAATTGTGCACAGAAATCACCCCAGAACCACAACAGTCAGGAAGAAAAGTCACCACAAGGAAAGTGGGAATATATGTAACTTATAATGTTAAAAGTATTTGACAAATATTAATGAGAAACATTGAGCATTTATTCAGTAACAGGCATTGTGGTGGGTGCCTATAGAATCTTTGGGCCTATGCTAGGCTGGGATGTAGCATGTTCGTAGAGCATTTGCCTAGTAAGCAAGAGGCCCTGAGTTCAAGTCTAGCAACACACACACACACACACACACACACACACACAAACACACAAACTCTCTCTCTCTCTCTGTCTCTCTGTCTCTCCGTCCCTCTCTCTCTTTCTCTCTCAGAATTACCCAAGAATAGCCTATGAAAATGTAGTATGAAACCAGTGGAAAGGAATGAACTCTACAGAGCTCTGAAGAATTTCAGGAATCTTACTGACATCTTTACTAGAGTTGCCAGAAGATGCTGTCTTCATGAATAAGAACATTAAAAGAAGAGAGCAAAGAGGATTTGAAGAAGAAGAATGTCATGAGAAAGCAAAAGAGTAGAGGTAACTTGGAAAGCAAAGTAGATAAAATAAAAATGTTTTTTAAAAAGCAGAAAAACAGAGTTAAAGTTACTTGTGCTTGAAAGCAGCACAGTGAGTTTCCCAAATATGCAGGAATTAAGCAAATAGATCTGGCTGCACATGATGATACTCTATAACCCCAGCACTATGAAAGCAGAGGTAGGAAGATCCCGAGTTCAAAGGCAGCCTGGACTAGCTAGATCCATCTCAAAAATAAACAAGCAAATAAACACACAAAGTCCAAAAGTAACCAAAAAGAAAAAAGAGAGAGAAAAATTTAAATAAATTAATTAATTAATTAATTAATAAGAAAAAAAAAGGCGTGCCTAGTTTTTGTAACCAGAGACAGCACATTTGTTTTCCGGCTGCCCAGAACTGAATAATAATACAGAAACCATATTAATTATAACACTGTTTGGTCTATTAGCTCAGGCTTCTTATTAAGTAACTCTTACATCTTAAATTAATCCCAGACCCAAATAGTCACACAAAAACTATATTTATTACAACACTGTTTGGCCAATAGCTTAAGTGTACTTTTAGACTGCTAGTTCTTATGTCTTAAATTAACCCACTTTTATTAATCTATGTATCACCATAAGGCTGTGGCCTACTGGTAAGGCTCTGGCCAGTGTCTGTCTCCTTCAGAAGCTACAATGACTTTTCTCTGCCTACTCTCTCTTTATATCTCTTCCGGCATGGCTATATTCTGCCTTGCAATAGGCCAAAGTTGCTTTATTCATTAGCCAATAAAAGCAACACATATACAGAGGGACATCCCACATCAGGTCATTGCTTCTATTAAGGATTCCTCAGGGCCTTTCAATTATGAAATAAGTCAAGAAAAGGACTGATCCATGAATCAGAAAGAAGAAAGAATATGTGGGGGTTAGAGGAGCCAGTGCTATTTATTAAGCAAATATACAAAATGAATCATTTTTTGCATATAAAGGAATAGTTTGAAAATATACAGACAAGTATTTCAACTGCAAATCATGATGAGTTATAAACACCTGAGAATAAACTTAAATAAAGGCAAGGGGCAGGCAAGAAGGCTCGGAGGGCAAAAGCACTTGATGACAAGATCTGAGTCTGATACCTGGGACTCACGTGATGGAAAGAGAGAACCAACTCCTGAAAGCTATTCTCTGACATCCGCACATGTGTTATAGTAGACACATAGAAAGAGAGAGAGAGAGAGAGAGAGAGAGAGAGAGAGAGAGAAATATGGGAGGGAAGGAAGGAGGGAGGGAGGAAGGGAGGAAGAAAGAAAAGATGAAAGAAGTTGGGCATGGATGTATACACCTATAATACCAGTGCTCGAAAGGCTTGAGGCAAGATATCACTGTGAATTCAAGACCAGTCTTGAATTCAAGACCAGACAGAGCTACAAAGTATAAAAGGACTGTGTAAGAATGACATTAAAAATTGTTAAACTGGGGCTGTAAAGATGGCCCAGCAGTTTAGAGCACTTGCTATTCTTGTAAAGGTCCTGGATTTGATTCCCAGTACTCACATGGCAGCTCACAACTGTCTCTCACTTCAGTTCCAGAGAAGCTGATGCTCTCTTCTGACCTCTGCAAGCACCGGATACACAAGTGGTACACAGACATACATGCAATCAAAATACTTATACAACATTAAATAAATCTAAAAATTAAGACATTTAAAAATTATAAAACTCCATCCCAGGTAACATACTAAGACAAATTGCTGGAAAAAGCATCTATATTCGTTATAGGGAAGCATAAAATACTATTACATTCTATGTCTATTCTGAGTCTATGCAATACCATTTCAATTTAAATTTTGATGGGTTTTGTTTGTTTTGTTTTTGAGATGACTATTCAAAGAAGAAGAGCCAAGAATCAAATTGGAAAACTATTACTGAAAGGCAGCTCTTGCTTCAAAAATGAAGGGTACATGTTAAAACAAAACAAAACAAAATATGTACATATTCACTTTTGGTTCTGATCTTGTCTAGACACCCAGGGTCAGCTTGCCAACTAGCGGGTGGATCTAGAACTTCAAAGTCAGCATATCGGACACATTCCCTCCCCACACTGTGTTTATAACCTCTGAGGCCACAGTCGGGAGGATTACAACTGTACATACTTCTCTTCCATTTCCTCAGACAGACATATTGCCATCCTCTGCTGCAGGTCTCTATGACCCTCTCTGCCCTTGGCCCCAGGCCTGGATTTTTCTCCTCCTTTGTGTCTACGTGACTAATCTCCATGGAGAGACCTTGGTCATGGCATTCCTTCTATCGCGTGCTTCAGAACCTTTAGTGACACCTAACTGTCTACTAAATATAGTCTAAACTCTTTAGTTTGGCATTTGTAAAAGGTCCTGTGCTTTCTGATCCCCCACTTCAGTTCTCCACTTCATCTCTCTGTCAGCAGACAGGTTAGTGGGAACAGCAGAGAAACGAAAGAACAGAGAGTGAAACATATGTAGATTACTCTTTAGAAGCCTTTCCTAGAGCCAGGCAGGACAATGTGCGTGCCGTCAAAAGAAGGTGGAGGCAGGAGGATTGACAGTCTGAATGAGTGTTCAGTGAGACTCCCTTTCACAAAGGCAAGGATTAGGTATGAAATCAGCAGTAGAGAGCCCAGCACATAACAAACTATGGGTTCCATTTCTAGCACAAGACAATACGCAAAACAAAAACAGAGAAACTGATGTGAATGGAAGGTAAAAATCAAATACTATTCTAGAATCATCCATTGAAAGAGGTTTTGCCCTATTTTGTCTTGGAATGGAGTCTTTGAAAGATGCTTATTTCATGAGTTGGTTAGAAATTACTCTGTAACAAACTACCCCAAAGCTTAGTGACCCAATATTCAACAACCATTTATATTGGGTGTTAATTTAGTTCCAGAGTCTACAGGGCTGCTGGTGGTTTTGCTAATTTGAATCCTGCTTAGTAGATCTTGGCTGGACAACCATTACTCAGCTGATGGAAAGGTAGCAGACTCCTGATCTAGAATGGTTCCAGCTGACACAACTGTCCTCATTTTGTGGAGTCTTTCATCCAGCATTAGGCAAGCCTGGGCTTGTTAACAAAGTGGTGGGAAGGTCTCAAGGAAGAGCCTAGAAGCAACAGGGCTTCTGGGTTGTAAGTATCCCAAGGTGGGTGTGGGAACTGAACTCAGGTCCTATGCAACAACAGTACATGATCTCAACCACTGAGTCATCTCTCCAGTACCCACATGGGGCTTCTTAAAGCTTAAGCTCAGAGTCGGCGTATTGTCATTTCCTTTGGCAGAACAAGTGACAAGTGGCCTAAATGTGATGGATGAAAACATTGAAGCCACCTCCTAACCATAGAAACTTCAGGGTCACACTGGAAAGGACAGAAATAGAAGGAAGAGCGAGTACTTGAGACCATTTTTCATAACTAGTAGTTGCCAGTCCCTACAGCTTATATCATAATAAGCAGGACAGACCAAGGGCTGAACCCACAGCAGTCAGTTTTGATTGGCAGATACTTGGGCCAATCTGGCTGTTCATGTGATCTGCAAAGATCTCTTTTGTCCACTAATCTCACCAGTCACCTCAAGAGCTTTGTTATGGATGCAACACACAAAAGTACAATTAAAACAAAATAAATCTTTGCATTTGGGGAACTAACTCAACGTCTTACCGCATCAATATCATAATTTGTAAACTTCGTTTACACAATGGTAAAAGCTTCTGGCCCTTCTGGCTGTGTAGAGAGATGCTGGAGCTCATCCTGTATGGAATGAGTTTGTCTTTCTTCAGGATGCACCACAGATCCCTTCAGGAGAGGTTGAAAGACCATAATTTTAATATTTTGTCTGTTCATTTCTTCAGACCAGTTTACCTAATACCAAAATAATTTTCGAACGACTTTATTCTTTAGAAGAAGCCTCTTTTAGTTGGCCATTGTTTTTATTCTTCTTTATGCAGCACAGTAATATCTGTATGAATGTATGTTACAAAATACTATTTATTTTAAGGACTAGACAAGTCCATTGCAAAACGTCTATGAATGACAGCATAAAAGGTTTTATAGAAAATAATGCTATATTTCCATTTGGTATTTCAGTTTGTGCTCACCATGAGTCTTTGCGGTGAAAAGACATCTGAGAAGACCAAAGGATTCCGTTCTGTGCCACCTGAGAGTTGTCCCTACCCAAAACAGCTTACAAATACAAACAGAAACACCGTGCCAAGAATTCAGATCACAGAAATTCCCTCCCAAATGAATACAACGTATATAATAATTAAGTTTTCAGCTCATTTGATATATAACTGTGCTCGTGCCCTAAAGCAGTGTGATTACCTGACATTTAATACTAAATATAAAATGAAAATTAATAGATGTACAACTGGATCCACATGCTAGCACTTGCGAATATAAATTAAAAAAAAAAATCTTGAAGACATTGTAGCCCAGAATAATGTGGGATGCCAAAGCCCTTATGACATTGAAGACTTTCCCATTGTTTCTTTTCTATTGTTGACTCTATCACCTTCATTAATTTATTCTTAATCTTTTCCTTTTTGTTATCAAAGAAACCTTGAAATCTTTTAAAATTAGAACCACTGAGCTCCTTCGAGCATAGCTATGTAAGCAGACCAAAGGCTGCAGGAGTCCAGTTTTCTGCTCCAGCAGCAGCCGGTGTTGTGTTCTTTAGTGTTCTCTTGCTCTGACCATTTGTTAAGTCACACAGAGAAGAGCTGGATCTGGTGGCTCAGGGCCTGGAACCTCAGCCACTTGGGAGGCTGGGGCAGGAAAACCATGAGTTCAAGGCCTGCCTTGGCGAGATCCTGATGCAAAACCAAGCTAGAAGAGAGAAGAGGACCTGTGGTGCAGAGAGAGAGTCCTAAGCCCCGAATCGGACACAACTTTACTACCATATTCAGATGCTAACACCAGGCTCTTGAGGTTTTTCTCCACACTGACCAGGAGTAAGGAACGTCACCCCAAACATCCAAGCATGTGAAGTTTCTTTTAAATGTTGTTCTAATTACATACAATATGAAAATTATTCAAATAGCGTAGGATAGAAAGTAGATCTCAGCCAACCACCTGGCGTCTATCCCAATTCTTCAGTTAGTTTACAACTTTTCTGACAATAAATGTCTATAATAAGGACATATAAATTGTACACAGATACATACAATCAATATTTATTGTGTAATTCCACGGCTTGTGAACGAATTCATAAATCTCTCCCCAATTCCTTTTTAACAACCACAGAATGTTTTTACTAATCCTTTTGTATAACCATTCAAGCCAAATGTCCATTCCTTATTGAGTAGCTTTGCATGTTTACTTAAACCAAGTTCTATATTGGATTTGTTGTAAAGTATATAATTTGCCCTCATCTTTTTAAAGATTTCTCTAGGACAGTGACTCTCAGTTTTCCTAAGATGCAACCCCTTGACACAGCTCCTCGTGTTGTGGGGACCCCACCCATACAATTATTTCGTTGCTCCTTCATAACTGTAATTTTGCTCCTGCTTATGAGTCTTAATGTAAATATCTGATATGCAGATGGGCTTAGGTGACCCCTGTGAAAGGGTCGTTAGCCACCCCCACAAGAGGTCACAACCCAGAGGTTAAGAACCACTGTTCTGAGGTGATTCCTGTGTCTCTTATGGTTTCATTATCCTTTCCTTGTCACTGAGGAAACTGCCTTCTCCAGTCTTATGATTTAAGAGCAGAGTGTACAAATATGTAAATTTGGGGCCGACAAGACACATACAGATAAGTAAATAAACAAACAAATAAAATAAATAAAAATTTCTATAAAACTTCAAATTAAAATACATATTTTGTATATGCTCAAAATATTAATTATTACAAACCTTAAAAGAACCTTAAATAGGCTGGGCAGTAGTGGCGCACCTCTTTAATCCCAGCACTTGGGAGGTAGAGGCAGGCGGATCTCTGTGAGTTCAAGGCCAGCCTTGAACAAAAGCTACTTCCAAAGTACTTCCAAGCTACTTCCAAAAGCTACTCCCCAAAGCTACAGAGAAACCCTATCTCGAAAAACAAAACAAAACAAAAAAGAACCTAAATACAAATAAACCCTGTTCATATCTTTGGTTTTTGATTTATTTTTAAATAGATAACCAAAACTTTCCTTTCATTCTTTGAGATGATAAAAGGAGCTTGGCGTGGCAGAGAAGGCGTGCCTTGCACTGGTTAGGCACTCAGGAATCTGGTCAAATCTCCCAAGACCTTGCTGGTTACAGTATTATTACTAGCAGTTTCAGATTGGAGTGTTTACCAAGCATTTGCCAGGAATGAAGAGAACCTCCCCTATCCATGGAGAGCTAGCAACCGCAAGGAAAAAGTCCAGCCCCAGTAGGTAGGGCACTAACTACACCAGCAACAAAAGGCAAGGTAACTGGACATAAAAATTATATCTTTTAGATTAAATACCTCTAGTGAATCAAACTTTAAAGTTTTGTGAAACTATGAAACACATGCATTCTACATAATATCCCAAACTTGACATTGCGCTTTAAAGTCCTTTGTATGGCTTAGTTCATTAAATCTTCAAAGCAAAAGGTGAGGTGGCACATGCCTGTAATTCCAGCACTTGGGGGCTTAGGGAGGAGAACTGGTCATTGTCCTTCAGCTGCACAGGGAGTCTGTGCAAGAGTCTTAACATAAAAAAGTGAAAATAGAAAAATTCCAAAATACGATAGGTGTTGTCTCCATTTTTTATTATTAGAGAAACTAAGAAAACAAGAGAGGTTGTCTATTTGCAAAACCAGCCATGGTTCTAGCAGCATTTGGACCACTTGAGCAGAACCTGACCTAACCACCTTTTCCTTTTGCTACTTCTAAATAAAACATAAAGCTGCGGACACCATATATAATATACAAAATACAGTGTTAAAAATACAAATTCATAAAAGGTTCTGCATCAACAACCATGAAGAAATACAAACTGAAACCACAGTGAGACATAACATGAGAGACTTTGAGGTCCCCACTAGGAAACTCTTAGAATTGCTAAGCACTTTCATCAGAATGGGGGATACAAAGTTAGTGTGAAAAAAATCAGTAAGTAGCCTTCCTATACACCACAAATATCTGAGAAAGAAGTCAGGGAAGCAATCCTATTCACAATAGCCTTTGACGAAAACCAAAGAAACACCTTGGAAAACACCCAACCGAGGAAGAGAAGACCTGCTAAGAGAACAACCCAAGGAAGACATTGGAAATGGAAAAGACCTCATGCTCACAGATTGGGAGAATTAACATTCGATAAATAGCTATTCCACCAAAAATGATTAGTCCCCAGTATAATCCCAATACCCTTTTGCACAGAAAGAGGAAAAAAGCAATAGCATTTAAAAAAAAAAAAAACCCTTTAAATTCATACGGAACAAGAGCTCTAGCAGCCAAAGCAATTCTGAACAAAACCAATATTACTGATATGATAATATCTGATTTCTAATTATACTACAGAGCCATAGTAATAAAAACATCATGAGAGTCAGGCAATGGAGGTGCACACCTTTAATCCCAGCACTCCAGAGGCAGAGGCAGAGGCAGGCGGATTTTTATAAATTCGAGGCCAACCTGGACTACAAAACGAGATCCAGAACAGCCAGTGCTACACAGAGAAACCCTGTCTTGGAAAATCAAACAAAACAACAAACAACCAAACACATAAAAAGAAACAAACCAGTCTGAAACAGGGAAAAACACACACTAAGGTTAATGGGAGAGAAACCCAAATACAAGCCCACAAAAGTATAACCACCTGATTTTTGGCAAAAATATGAAAATATACATTGGAGAAAGTACAGCTTTCAACAGATGGGGCAATGGGATCAACTTGAGTTTAGCAATAATTTTCTTTGGAAATCATTATTTGTCATTTTATTGTGATAAAATGCACATTTCCTAAATCTCCCATTTTAAATCATTTCCTGTGACCACACATTCACACTGTGTGTGTCACCACCCTCCATCTCCAAAGCTTTTCACCTTGCAAACCTGAAATTGTACCTATGAAAGGATAACCCGCCCTTCCCACCCACTATGGACATTTCCTTCCTGCTCTCTACTCTAGGAATTTTATTACTAGAACCTCCAAAAAGAGATGATGATACCATTGATCCTTTTGTGGGTTATTTTGTCTAGTTCAGGCATGTTTCAGAATGTCTTCCTTTTCTTTAATGATAAAAAGCATTCCTCCTCTCTCTCTCTCTCTCTCTCTCTCTCTCTCTCTCTCTCTCTCTCTCTCTGTGTGTGTGTGTGTGTGTGTGTGTGTGAATTTATTTTATGTATTCATTCATCAATGGGTACTTGGAGTTTTCCATGTTTGGGTTGTTATGAGCAATGCTGTATGGACATGGGTGCTTAGATAATCCTTTAAATCTCTGTTGTCAATTCTTTGGGGTACAGGCCATGAAGGAAGATTTCCATCCACATAATTCTAGTCTTGCACTTTTGAAAGCCCACCTTGGTGTTTTCCCTGGCAGCCGTACCATTTCACATTCCTCCCAACAGTTATTTTCCCACAATGTTTGCCAATGTTCACCCCTCCCCCTTGCTTTCCTCTCCCAGGAGTCATCATCATGGATGTGAGGGCGAAGTGTGCATAGCCCTTAATGCTACACATTGCAGTGATCAAGAATAATATTTATAGAAACATGTTGGTTAATACCCTTGTGAATTAGTAACTACTCCCATGCTGCTGAGTTTGCCATCATCTTGAGCACCACAATTGCCTCAAGACAGCCAACAGAACTGCAGACATGGGCTTTAGGAGACATTGCCCGGTGTGGGGTTGCCTAGTCAGTGGTGGCAGTAGCATGGAGCCCCGTGACTAGCCGGCAGTGAAGACTGTTACAGAAACTATTCTCCCCGGAGCTCACCCACCCAGTGTTGCCCACTTGATCCTCTGACAACCAGGTCTTGCCCTTTATTTTTTTATTTTTAATATTGCATCAGCACTCACTTCAAATGCCCACCCGTTGGACTTACAGTTTTTCTCCAAGAAAATAAGAAACCATGTCTTGCAGTTTAATTAAAAGTTTCAAAGTGTTAGGTCTTATTTATCTCTTAATGTAGAGTCACAATTCAGCATGTCTTGGCAGCTGACATCTGAAATTCTAGCATTCAGAGTAAGGGGCAGGAGGATCACTGTAAGTGCAAGGCCCACCAGATTCGGATAGTGATCTCCCCCATTCCAGACTCTTCCACATTCTTCCCACAAACCAGTTCCTCAGGCCTAAACACTACATACATGGTCAGGTTTATCTCAGCTATTGCCAGACTCCTCTGGACCAGTTTTCTGAATTAGTCACCTTTATCATTGTTAGGATAAACTATCTGACAGGGGCCACTGAAGGGGGAAAGGTTTATCTTGCCAACAATCCATCATGGTTGAGGACACACAGTGTCCTTGAGTAGATGGTCACACTGTGTCTCCAGTCAGGAAGCAGCAAGAGGGATGTTGGTACACAGCTCATTTGGACATCAACCCATGGGACGATGCCATTCATTTTTAAGGATGGGTTTTCTGTCTTCAATTAACCCAAACCTAGAAGCTTCCTCACATATTTCCTATTCCTCATTGTCTTTTTTCCCCTTCCTCTTCCTGTTTGAGGTCAGTATGAATCTGCCCATGATTTTTGTACTTTTAATGAATGTGTGTGTTCATAATACTATGTGACATATATTATATATGTATTATAAATCAACTCACACTTAGGGAATTTCCTTTCACATTTGGGATCCATTTTATTATAAATTAATTTATATTATTATATTTATTGACTTTGTTAATTAAACGTGCACTGCCTAAATAAAGTTGATTTTATCCACTTTTTTTCCTACAGAAGGAGAACTTAGGAGGGGAATATTTTATACATATAAAATATTTTATAGTGAAAATATTTTTTCTGGATGAATATGCCGAAGTATAATTTTTTGTAATAGGATTTTTTAGCCATATATTTAAAGCTGCTTTTCCCTCCCGAAGTGGTTCTTTATTCAGTTTACAACACATGATGTATTGAGTATATTGCACAAACCAGGATCTGTTGTAGACACCGAGGAGATAGCAACCTGCAAAAGAGACCTGCTTCCAGCTCCTCTAAGGCTTACTGTCTAAGAAGAAAAAATAAATACATAACACCAGGTAGCGATGAATACTTTGAGAAACTGAAGCACAAAGGACAGAGTTAGAGTTTGCCGCTTAAGTGTTCTCCAAATGTGTGCATGCTGTCTGGAGGTTAGATCACGGAGGGAGTGAGTTTGCCTCTTATGTGTTCCCCAAATGTGTGCATGCTGTCTGGAGGTTAGGTCACAGAGGGAGAGATCTTGAAGGGGATCCCAGCATCCCAGACTCTTTTTAGCCTTTTGCCCACTGTCCCATGAAGAACCTCTACCACATGCTCCCCACCAGATGCACTGTACAGACACAACACAGCCAAATGCCTGACCAACATGGACTGTGAAACCGTGAGCCTGAATAAGCCACTTCCTCAGTTCAGCTGCCTACCTGCTACACTTACTGAAATCTAATACAGGCAGAGAGATAACTATCTGACGCATGACTGAGGTGGCCCCTGTGGAGGCAGCTAAGGCGTCATTTAAAGTACGGAGGTCAATGAAAACCTTTTTAAAAAATAACTTTTAAGTAAAAAACCGCAATGAGATGAGGAGGTCCCTCGGCTGTGTGAGGGAGGGCAGGTCTGAAGAATAGATGGGCTGCAGCTATGCAGGGAGCAAGCCCCCAACACTTGAGAAATGACAGTAAGCAGAAGGGTGCATTCTGGAGGTGGACCAGGAGAGGCGGTGTACGTTATTGGTAGGGTTTAGGCCTTTTTATCTTAACCAAAAATAGGAAGCCATTGGGGGATTTTAAACAAATAAGTGTGTCAGGATCCGATCTGAGTTCTCAGAGGCTTTCCTTGGCCCCTGCAGATTGTGGTAAAGACAAGGGCAGAAGCCAGAAGACTAATTAAAGGCTGTCGCTTTAATCCAGGTGATAGATGGCTTGGCTGGGGTTAGGGTGACAGCTGTGGAGGTGACGGATCTGGGCATAACTGAGCATCAGAGCTGTCTGACTATGGGATGAGAGAGAAAGAGGGGTTCAGGGAGCCTCACAAGTCGGAGATTTGAAGCAACTGGAAGGACAGAATTGCCACTTATGTGGGGAAAACAGATTGGGGCATTTCACATTGGAGACCCCTGCTGGATATCAAGGTGGAGATCGGTGGCCTCAGGTTCTGCAGACAGTTTAGAAAAGGGGCCAGAACAACCTTTGGACGGCACTGAACGACCCACATGCTGTGAAGTCAGCGCTTTCCTCGCCAACACAGTGTGGTTTCAGAAGGCTCCTCCGTTTGATTGGCATTATCCTGACCACAGGGGCACGGAACACGAACACTTTTTTTAACGCTCAGGGTCAGAGATATTTTCTCTTTTGTGAACTATTGGTCCTTTCTATTTTGCCTGCTGGCCTCTGGGAGCTCTTTCCACATCTGAATATAAATTCCCTTTGAGTTGTATGGGTCTCTTGAGTCTGTGGTTTGCCTTTTCACTTTACGTCTAAGTATTTCGTCTTTAGGATTTCAAGCAGCGTAAATAACTTAATGGTATTTCCATAGCTCCTTGTAGCCGACAAGGAAATTGACATGAGTAACACTTCTTCACCTTTCCTCTCCTGCTTCTCCAACACCCTTGGTTCGCTTCTGCCGTAGTCTGTTATTGCAGTATTATTATTGCCTTCTTTTTTGACAACGATTTTCCTCTTAAGATTTATAGTATCTGCATTCTGTGATGGCACAGTGAAGACCACAGGTATGCCATTGTCACGACCAGTCCTCATTTATGTAATGGAATCCAGTAGTAAATCACAGTGCCATATGTCATACTTTGGGGGAAAGTGATATAGTTCCTGAATTTACATGTTCAAAATGTCTTCTTATTGCTTTTAAATTTGAAACGGTTACACGGTTTTGATCTTTAGAGTCATTTTTCTTTTTGTTTTTCTTCAGAACTTCTTCCATATTTGCTGTGGGACAATGGTCTGTGTCCTGTTAATTATATTTTAAATAAACACTGATTGGCCAGTAGCCAGGCAGGAAGTATAGGCGTGACCCAGCCACAGAAGAAGTAAGATGTGACTGCCCCGCTGAATAAGGTACCAAGCCACGTGGCTAGCAAAGACAAGAATAATGGGCTAATATAAGTTATAAGAGTTAATAAGAAGCTTGAGCTAATGGGCCAATCAGTTTATAACTAATGTAGACCTCTGTGTGATTTCTTTGGGACTTAATGGTTATGGGAACCGGGCAGGACAGAAACCCCGACAACACATATTAATTAATACTGAGAATTTGTAGCCAGTCCCGCTTCTCCTTCAGATTAAAGGCATGTGCTACCGCTGCCCAGCACTATCTATTTAAACTGCTTCCACTTAAAAAGCAGGGTTTTTGTTTGTTCATTTGTTTGTTTTCCCCTGGAAAGAGGTAGATAGGAAATTTATTAGGCTCTGTCGTTCTCACGGACTGAAGTATCTCCTTATTGCCATAGTGCTGCCTGGATGATCAGTGCTGCAGGCAAAACAAATGGAAGTTCTATTGTTTGCAGCCTTATTTTATTTTTATTTATTACTAACACATGTGTTCATGCGTGTGTGTGTGTGTGTGTGTGTGTAGGCATGTGTGTATGAGTGTGTGTGTGCACACACCGTTACTATGTGAAGGTCAGAGGTCAACTTTGGGAGTTTGTTCTTTCCTTCTAGCAGGAGTTCCAGCTGATGAACTCAGGTCCTTAAGTCGGCCCTTCACAGGCATTTAATTACAATTCTTGCTATCTCTGAGAGGGTCCATAGACAAAATATTTGACGCCTATTAACATAAATTTCAGATAAAGAACAAATAAATGTGTACTATTTCAGTTATTACAACAGGTTTATACTAGAAAAGTATTTTTTGAGATCTATTCTACATTTTTGTTGTTTTTGTTTATTTTGTTTTGTTTTGTTTTGTTTTGAGACAAGATTTCTCTGTGTAACTCTGACTGTCCTAAAACTCACTCTGTAAACCAGGCTGGCCTCCTGAGTCCTGGGATTAAAGGCATGTGCTACCACTGCCCAGCACTATCAATACTCCATTTTTATTTGCTCTTTATTTGAGAGTAAAATGGAACTGGGAGCCATTTATATATTATTTATTATTAAGACAGGGTTTCATGTAACACAGACTGGTCTTAAAACTTATGTTCAGATCCTCCTGCTTCCACCTTCCAAAGTGCTGGGATTCCTGGCATATGCCACGATGACATGTTTAGCACTGGAGATGGAACTAGAGTACAGTGTAGACCAGGCAAGGTCTCTACCACCGAGTCCAAACTCTAACCCTTTATTTTTATATGCTAAATGTGACAACCTATTTCAGTCACTGTGAAGTTGGGGAGCCTTTTAAGGGGAGAATTGATACAGGAGGTTCTTTTGGCTATGTGTTGCTTTCATTGGTTGAATAAAGAACTGCCTTGACCTTTTGATAGGGCAGCACTTAGGTGGGCAGAGTAGACAGAACAGAATACTGGGAAGAAGGACAGACAGGCAGATGCCATGAATCTCCAGCCTGAGACAGACAAAGGTTAGAATCTTGCTGGTAAGCCACAGTCACATGGTGATACACAAATTTAATAGAAATGGATTAATCAAAATGTGAGAGTTAGCCAATAAGAGACTAGAGTTAATGGGCTAAGCAGTGTTTAAATGAATACAGTTTCTGTGTGGTTATTTCTGAGCTAAACTAGTTAGGGCAGCCAGGACGAAAAGCAAGCCCACTCATTCCTGTTATAGAGAATTCCTGCCCATGTTTCATATAGTCATATGACCACACATAGGAGGAAGGCTGGGGAATAAAGCGCAACTTGTTGCCCCAGTAAAATGCTATTATTAGGGAAGGATGGTACAGATGCTGGGGGACACTCAACTGCAAGCCCATTTTACCTCTGAAAAGATTTTTACTTTTGTTAATGCAAACTCTTTGTCAGAGGTCTTTATTTCTCCAAATTATATTTTTATCATTTATTCCTTATATTTATTTTTCTCACACTCCCCGCTCCTGGTGTGAAGAGTTTCCTCTGAGACTGAACCATTCTGTCATACAGGAAAGTACTTTAAACAGAAAGGTAAACTATTGAAAATAGCTACAGGAAGAACCTGAAACTGACCAGATTCACTAGCCCTCCTTCTCTGCCAGAGTAAGTATTAAAAGCTGAGTGTCTCTCTCAGAGGAGTGGAGAAAAGCTGTGAAGATGGCTTTCAGACAAACCGAACTGCAAAGAAGACTCTGAGGCCAGAGCAGCTACGGGAAGAGGTTTAGACCAAATGAGTCACAGGGACGGGACAGTCACCAAGCTGTTGAGCTGCCTGCAGGCTGTGCAGGGTGCTCCAGGTTCTCAGCTTCTGTGAGCTGTCAGCATGCTGCAGTGGGCCTTGACGAGGCAGCTGTCTTTGAGTCATTTCTATTCCTCCAATAACCCCTCACCTGTATTCCTGTGAGTAACTTCCATAAAACCCATTGGTTCACCAATTTGGAGTTTGATGGCGTTTGTGTTTTGGTCTGTTGTGGCTTTTCCATTTGGGGTGAGTAGATACGTGTGTTTCTCCCCAGGAGAAGTTTTGTCACACAGCACCCCCCTCCCCTTCTTTATTTCCCCTTTCTCTAGCACTATGTAGTTTAGGCAGGTCTTGAACTCGCAGTCTTTTTGCTTCATCCTCTGGCATGATTTTAATCTCTAGCCCCACTCACTTTACATCTCTTCCTTTCCTTTGGGTTTCATGTGGAAAACGACAGCAACCAGACCAGCCCTGCACACACCAGAAGCTTCCCGTTCACCTACACTGCATTCTTCTAGATACTCCATGACGCTGTGGCTGATTCCTGCTTTACTTCTGCCATGGTATGGTTCTTCCCTCTCGACATATTCTCTCAGCTCTCCCAGTGCCTTTCATATTTTCTTCATTCACTTTAAATATATCATTTCCACTTGGGTATAAAATATTGGTCTACTTTTCTTCAGTTATTGGAGTTAATCTTCTATAATATATTTTTTTCTCTCTTGTAAGGAGAATATACTCTGTTTCTGAAGTTTTTACAGCTTATTGGTCTTCTGATAAATCTGCCCCATCAAAGATCCAGCTGTTGCGGAGTCTCTGCCCCTGCTGTTTGCCTGTCTGAAGGCCTGACTTCACACATCCTGCTCTTGCACACAGCACAGACTCCTTGAGGTCCTTTTTGTTTTGCTCAGGGCATGTCTTGCAAGGTTGTTTGGGCTTGGCTTTCCTTCTTCCTTTCTTTCTCCTTCCTTCCTTCCTTCCTTCCTTCCTTCCTTCCTTCCTTCCTTCCTTCCTTTCTTTTTTCGAGATAGGGTTTCTCTGCAGCTTTGGAGCCTGTCCTGGAATTTTGGACTCATAGAAATCCACCTGCCTCTGTCTTCCCAGGGCTGGGATTAAGGCAAGCGCCACCACCACACAGTCTGGGCTTGGTTTCTTTGCGCAATCCCAGGATCAAAATTAAGGCCACCTGTTTTGCCACCACTGAAAGGAGTTCTGAATCAGCGCGAAAATGTCATTGGGTACAGTCTTGTGTATGTTGGATAGTTCCCCTGAAATGTTTGCGTTTGGAACCATTATCTTCTCAGAGTAAAAGACACTGATGATCATTTGTTTGCTTTGAGGAGACTGATCACAAACCCCTCCGTCTAGACAGTTACCATTGATGATAGTAGATCTGCAGGCAGCCAGGAAAGTGAAACTGCATGCTCCTTTATTTTGCCTTCTTCCCCACAATGACAATGTAAAATGTTTCCATCAATAATAATAAAAAAAAGTAGCCTAGGTAGGCCTGGAACTCAAAGTAGCCATCCAGGTTGGCCTTGGACTCATCTTAATCTTAAAGTGTCTAAGTCTCCCTTAGTACTGGAATTAAAGGCCAGCATGTCTGCGTCTCCATTCACCTTTGACAAGGACTCACACACTATCTTTTCCGTTTGTATATTAACAGACCTCAGAGTAGATGAAATATCTCTGAGAGTCTCAGGATTCCTGTTGGATTCAACCAGTAAAAAGCTTTGGGAAGACGCCAGAGTATAGATTTGTAAAGTATGATATGAAGTCAGCTCTGCAGGGCCTGAATGTTTATTTGTATGTGTGTGTTGTGACTCTTTTAGAAATTAAAATATAATTGAACTGGGTATGTTGGTTTATGCCTTTAATCTCAGCGCTTGGGAGGCAAAGGCAGATGGATCTATGTGATTTCGAGGCCAGTCTGGTCTACAGCTAGAGCTACATAATAGACGTTGTCTCTCTTGTGCAAAGAAAACAAGACCAATTTTATGCTTATATATAATCAAAATAATCCTTAGGGGAAAGTTATGCAAGCTTCAATCTATACTTCTTGAACCCACATGTGAATCGCCATATATTATTCTTTTTTTTTTTTTCTATCTGAAGGAAGAATCTTTAGTTAGTTGACTTTTGGATTAGTAAGGAATGCAGGTGATTTTAGGAATAAGGGACCCTAATCTATGGAGCTAAGGAGTATGGAAAGACAACCGGAGTTTTACTGATGCCAGGAATGGAACGGGCTTGGAACTTTCCTAATCCTGCCTAGTGATGGCAAAAGGAACTTCTAGGACAAAAAGTATCTTTCTTTTTTACTATGATGAAAAGTTTGGGTTACTCTGGATTGGGCCTACCATATTCAAAATCAACTGCTGGCAGTCTCCTAGTTTGAACAGAATAGCTGGAATGCAGCCCTCTCTTCCGAGCTGATAAAACACACTTCACGTTTACTGTAACGTGGGTTTCCACCCAGACTGCAGTGCTTGCACAGCGTGTTCCAGCCCAGACGTAGGCGAGTGGGTGGTTTTAAAAACTGGTCTCATATTTTTAAAAATAGAACGTTTCTAA
This sequence comes from Myodes glareolus, assembly GCF_982192425.1. Lineage (NCBI taxonomy): Eukaryota > Metazoa > Chordata > Mammalia > Rodentia > Cricetidae > Myodes > Myodes glareolus. The sequence continues at coordinate 6,835,045 of NC_142039.1, forward strand.
ATGAAAGTCACGATTCCTAGGGCGAAAGAGAAGCTGTGCATCAATGTATTTAGTCCTATTATTCTTCAGATGCAGAAATAAACTCTCAATGGTGCTGATTCATTGTAGCACTACATTGGAATAACACAAATTTGACTGCTGAAAAATAGTTGGAATCCAGAAGGAAGTGGTGGATATATGATGCCGGGTAAACTGTGATTTGAGATTTTATACCACTCAAAGTTATTGCCACCCAAATGCAAGTGATACTAGTTTTTAGGATGGTGTTGTGAGCCAAAAGAGTCAGTCACCGGAGATGAAGTTAGGTAAAGAGCTAAAACCTGCCATGGGTGGAGCTTGAGGCACACGGTCTTTATTCTCTTTATGGATACAGCTTTGAATTTATTCTCTTCAGCCATATGCACTGTGATCTGGATAGTTAGTGGTCTGCTAGGAATTTGAGATAAAACCGTTTATCATTAACAGTGATACAGACTCAGTGGTAGAACATTTGCCTAGTGTGTGTGAGGTCATGGGTTCAAACTTTAGAACCACAAATAATAACAATTATAACAATATCACCTTGATTATTTATTTGTTGAGTAATTGAGTACCAATTTGTGTGGCCCAAAGATGTGGCAGGTATTATGAGAATCTGAAATAAAGTTTCAAAATGAATACTAGTGTTCTATTACAGGATTGGGGGAAAAATAAGCTGAGAGCAAAGAAATTATTCAAAATTAGTATTTAACAGTTTGCTGGCCACTGTATATAAGAAACTAAAGTCTATTATCTTCAAGATCAGAAATTAATGGTAAGCCTAGATCATCTACAGTATGAATAAGAAGTCATGTATCTAGCAAATGCAGAACATTAAATTAGTAAATAATTTACAGTATTTGTTTGGAAGGGTTGGATGTGATAGAGGGCCCTAGCACTTCACTGCCTTAGAGAATCACTCCTATCTCTTGAATACAACAGTTAAATGCCTTGTGAAGTGAGGGGAGATATTCAACATGAAAGTGTCATTTCAAAGAAATGTTGGTAGGTATCAGTTCCTTTCTGAAGTTGTGTGACTAAGAAGTATAGCTCACAGTGTTTCCTCGCTGAAGGGAAGTTGCTCGTCTCATGGCATTTGATCTCAAATATCTCAGACACATAATTTTGCAAGTGCTTCATACTGAATTACAAATTTCACTTGTGGAATTCTCTGGCAAACACTCGTGCCTCTTAGACTTGGCAGCTTCTGTATTCAGAGTAGAAATCATCCATAGATTGTCACAGAATGACCTCAGACCAGACCAGGCCAGGCCACTGTGGTTCTATTTCTGGCTTTGACATTTTCCCTGATAATGGTTCACCAAACAATATTATTATGCCATCTACAAAGCCAAAACTTACATTTTGAGGATATAGTTGTCATCTTTAAAAAAAAAAAACTTACTTGCCTTGCAAGAATTATAGTTTATGAGTTGGCCTTCTAGTAGTTAACATAGTAATTTATGAAACTCTTTCAAGTTTGATGATAGGAAATCACATTAGACATGCTGCAGGCAGAAGATGGGTCTTCCAAGTGAGCAAAGCTATTACTTATCCAAGATACTTGTGATGAACAAGGGGCCAGGTATCAACCATGACATCCATGAGATCCAGTTTGTTTCAGTGTTCTCAGTTACAGTGATCCCCAACATCGGTTCACCCACTCTGCCAGGAGAGCTTTTAACAGGTGCCACATGATTGAAGTTTGGCTCATTTTCCTTTCCCTTGCCCTCCCTCTGGTGGAGGTGTTAATGAGTTCAAATACCTATATGGGCAGCTGAGGATTCCAAGGGCTGCATCCTGAACCCCTTACTCTGTCAGCCTGTGACGCCTAGTGAGGGGCTGACTGTTGGCTGCTGCTTTCCAGATGAGCCAAGGGTGCCCGTGCCCTTTCCTTAATCAGAAGGAAGCTAAATGGGAGAAGAATCACTTATTCTGAGGTTACTATTGCTCACATCTTCAGACAGGAGCAGATATAACTCTGAACTGGCTAATGTGTTCCTAGTAAGGGTCACGGAAAGTGAAGTCCCATTGAGGACACAAGACAAGGTCTTGCTTCACAGTAGCTTCGTGGTTTAATAGTTAATAATACACAGCGATTTGGTACTTCTTTTTTTTTTTTTTTTTTTGAGACAGGATTTCTCTGCACAGCCCTGACTGTCCTGGAACTAGCTCTGTAGACCAGGCTAACCTCAAACTCACAGAGATCCACCTGCCTCTGCCTTCCAAGTGCTGGGATTAAAGGCATGAGCTCCCACCACCCAGCATACTTTAATAGTTTAATAGCCAACATAATGTTTTTTTATTTGCAAAGTCCCTTTACAGCTGTGATTTCACCTGATGTTCTCAACTCAACAAACTATGAAAAATACTGTTATACTCACAGATTCTAGTAGGGGGACCAGAAACGTGTTTCTCAAACCCTAGCCACATAGTCTTCTCCATCCAGTAAGTCTGACATACACAAGCCACACATGATGTAACTCATAAAGTTATGAAAAGCATTCCCACGTTTTTGGGACACCATGATCATACCTGTCCGTCCTAGAAATAGGATTAAGTTGGTACTTACAGACCACAAAAATTAGCACATAGTATGTTAAATGTTAGCTAATATGGTTATTATCATCGTAAAGGCGTTTGAGGGAGTATAGAGCTATATAAAAAAGAGCGGACTCTGGAGCCAGACTCTCTGGGTTTGAGTCCTGCCTCCAGCACATAGCAGTCTCCTTAGGATGGACATGGAGCTCTCACAGCAGCACCAACGGGGACAGGGCTAAAGAGATGTCCGGCTGCTATTGTTCCTCATTAGCTCAAGAAGATTTTGCCTCAAGTTACATGAAAAATGAGGAAGATAGAATGTAACACTTTGAAAAGACTTTATTTTTAAATCATGTATATGTGTGTGTGGGTGTTGCGGCGAGTATAAGTGCTCCCAGAGATGGGAGGTGTTGTGCACCTGGAGCTGGAGTTCCAGGAGGCTGTGAGCTGGTTGGTGGAGGTGCTAGGAGCCTAACTCAAGTCTTAACTGCTGAGTCATTCCTCTCTCCAACCCCTGGATATAATCTTGGTTCTCGCGTGTTACTTTCTTTGTCATTCGTAAGGTATGTTACTTCCCCATAATTCCATAATGAATTTTATTTCCTTTCACGGCTAACCTTTTATTCTCTAGTACCAAATGGAAACCCTTTTCCCAAAACCCACCTTTGTAAAGATCTACTGCGAAACCTTCTAGAGAGTCTCAGCTGTTAGGCCCTCAGTTATGCCAGGCACGCACAATTGCATCTGTAAGCAAAGGATGTGAACTTTTGCTCATCTCCTCTTATTCTCTAAGCACACTAGAGACAAACCGCTTAAACGTTAGATTTCTTTTCAGTTTTTGTTGATTTAGCCAATAACAGGGTAGAACTAGATTTGCTATAGAAGGTCTATAGAGGATCTGGGCTGCTACGGAGTAAATTACTGAGCAGTAGGTTTCCTCTTCTATTTTCTTCCCTCCCTTCCTCCCCCCTTTTTCCCTCTCTCCGTCCCTCCCTCCCTCCCTCCTTCCCTCCCTTCCTTCCTTTTTCATTCTTGGCTATTGGTTAACTATTTTGGTCCGGAGCCGTCAGACACTGCATCTCTCAGGGTTACTGAAAATGATCTAGTTAATTTCTGTCCTCTAAGTGTGAGGGTTTGGTTGTGAATTCTTTCATTGTAAGGAACTAAGGTTCGGGTTCTTTACCAGCTCCAGAGAGTGCTTTAAACCTGGAAAAGAAACAGGACCCTAGGCAGTGGGTGTGGAACGGGGAGGAGTCTTCAGAAGATAATTGCAGCAAAGAAGAAAAAGGTAGCGCGTCCCACAGTGTCTTGTTTTTGTTCTGCTCTCTCAGGATGGTAGTGACAAATGATCAGACACAAAAGCTGGCAGTCTTCTGCCAAAAAGAGGATCAAAATGCCCCTCAACAGCATCTCCAGGAGGACAGAGACCGAGAGAAGGGGTGTGCGTAAGAGGAGGAGAGGACGACAGTGACAAGGCGCCTAGTGCTACGGTCCCAGCTAGGTGCTCCTCCAAGGATCAGTTGGTGAGCCACCTCCCAAGAAGGGGTGGGGGTGGAAAGGGGAGGCTGAGGGGCGGGGCAGAAGGCCCGAGCCGGTAGCCTCTGATTGGCTCATACTCTCTCGCAGCGTCTCCGGATTGGGCGGTTTGCAGCGGGAGATGTTGTGAGACGCAGCAGGGCGGAGCTAGCCGTTGGGGTCTGAGTGCTGGCCCGGGAGTGCGGTGTGGAGCCGCGGCTGCCGGCTGGGTCCCTGGGACTGGGACTATGGGGACGGCACAGCCGCCGCCGCCGCTCGGTCCTGCTAGCCGCGCCTATTCGCTCTGCTGCTCCGCAGGCTAAAACAGAAAAGAAAAGAAAAAACAAAGCAACCACAAAAAGTCTGAACGACACGTATCCGCCACCACCGGGTCCCTGCTTACCGCAGGAAGCTACCTTGCAGTGGGGCGGGTGGGGACACTCCCTTATCTGGAAGCCCCACATCCCGTAGCCTCTAGCCCCACCCGCTGCAGAAAAGGGGCCGCTGTCGCCCAAGACCTGTATCCCCGCGGTCCCGGGCCCTCGGTCCAGCAGGCAACTGCAGGGCTGTGCCTGCTCTTGGAGCGGCGCTAGGGAAGCATCTGGGGTTGTGAGCCCGAATCGGGGCGCGGGGACGAGACGGATCCCGCGCGTCCAAGTTTCGGGGGGCCTGGCGAGTACCACCCCGTCCTGGCCCATCTTCCTTCTCCAGCTTGACTTCCCGGGCCGGGTGACTGCAGACCGAAAACTCCTCGTCCCCGAGCGTCCCCCGGGAGGGGAGGGGAAGGAGGTGGGGGTGGAAGGAGGTGGATCCAGAAGGAAGGCGCGAGCAGTCCGCCCCCGGGAAGCAGCTCGCGTGCCCGCCGGCCGGGACAGTCTCGCGCTCGGCGATCGCGGGAGCGGGGGCCCCGGCCGGCCCGGCCAGGCGAGGGGAGAGTCCGGCGGCCACCGCCCCGCCCCACGCCCTCCCGCGGCGCCGAGAGCCCGGGGCCGGCCGGGGCAGGTCGTGGCGCTGCCTGCGAGCGGACCCCCTCGCCCGCGTCCTCCGTTGCGTGGCCGTCTCTCTCACCGCCCGGGGCTGAGGCGCGGGCCCGCGGAGGCCGCGCCCGCGTGTGAGCAGCGAGCGAACGAGGCCGGGGCACAAAGGCGGGCGGCGGGCGCCGGGGTCCGGCGGGCCGCGGAGGAGGGGCGGCGCCTCATGAATATTAACCGAGCCGCGGCCTAGCGCGCCCCGCCGCGGGCCGAGCCGCCGAGCGGAGCCCTCGCTACCCGCACGCGCCCGGGCCGCGCTTCCCGGGAGCCCTCGCCGGCGACCCGCCTCAGGAAGGGGCGGAGGAAATAGTGGTAGGTGGGTGGTTTGCTTTGCGCTTTTCCCTCTTCTTCAGGTGGCCACCCGGGAGGGCGAGCTCGGGTCGGGGTGGGGGTGGGGGGCGCAGCGGCGACCTACGAGTTGCCGGGGCCGCGGCTCTCCCGAAGCATGCCCGGGAGCCCGAGCGGGAGTGGGAGCGGCGCCGCGTCGCAGCCGCGGCGCCGCACGCCTCCCCACCCAGCCCAGCCGCGGGCCAAGGAAAACAGCCGCCTCCTCGGGGGCGCGGGCCGGGGCGCAGGGCAGGCTGCCACGGGCGGCCCGAGTCACCCGCGGCCCCGGCGGCCGCCGCAGACGCCGCCGAGCCCACGCCCGCCCGGCTCGGAGCTGGCTTTTTGTTTGTTTGTTGGGGAGTTGGAGGGCGTCTGCGAGTCTAACCCGGTGCGGTGCAAACTTCGCTTAAGAGTAGGTATCCGGGTGCTGCAGAACGCGCACACTGCCTCGACACTGCCCAGGAAATGCAGCAATTAAAATACACTTGAACCGGGAATTTTTTTCCTTTTAATTCATGAAGGCTTCATAGCAGCCGGGCGTGCTTGACACAGCCACAAGGGCAGTTCTGAGGTCTCGCTCTCTCGTTCTCTTCCCGCTGTTCAGGCTTCTCTCTCTCTTTTTAATTTGTGGCATGCGAGAACTGTTTCTTTCCTTTGCGTGGTTCACCTTTCGTGGACTGAGTAATCAATCGGATTGGGGGAGAGGGGGAACTTGGTCTGGACTTGTGGCAAGGCTAAAGATCGGCGCCTGGGGAAAGTTCACGTCCTTCATTAACTTCTCCCTGTTCTAGGAAGGATCTCCGAAAGCTGACGCCAGAGCAGCCCACTAGGATTTTTGTCTGCCTTCGAGTAGCACCGCTTGGAAGTAGACCTCTTCTCTCTGCCCTTGGCCTCCACCCTCCCTGCCAAGGAAACCTGTCGCCCCTGGACTCTGTCTGAAGTAATGAAGAGGGCGAATTCTCTTGAAGAGGGCGTTTGAAGGGGCTTCCTGCAAATCTTTCTTGTCTGTACGTTGTTGGACCAGTCCCTTCCCTGCTTGCCTCAGAACCTGCCGTGGAATTGATCCCCTTTTGGTGTGTGGTGGCTCCTCTTCAATGTGGACTCCAAAGGATTTGTCCCTTTACAGTTTGAAATGAAATGATGGCCACACATTGGACTGGTCTGCCTGAGGGAGATGGTGACAAACTCAAGGCCTGTGGGGCCGCCTCTGCCTGTGAGGTAAGCCAGCTAGCTGGGCGGTGGCTATTCTGTGAGCGTCCTGAGAGAGTGGGGTCGGCTGCCGCTGGGCCTCCCGAGGGGCAGTGTTGGGGGCGTTCAGCTGCTTGGTGCCAGTGCCCCAGTTGACCAGGAGGGACGTGAAACCTGGCCTACTTTTGTTTCTAGCGACTTCAGTGTTTAATTAGCAGGAACGAGTCTCTGTTTTAAATGCCCACATCTCGGTTACCCTTCGGGTCAGAGGCATTCTTCCATCCACGAAGGCTGAGAAGCCTGCGAACAGACGGTTCAGCGTCCATGTTTCCTTCAGTGTTTGGAGATGGAGCTGCTTGGGGACGGCTTTATGTAACTCGTGTGTGTGTGTGTGTGTGTGTGTGTGTGTGTGTGTGTGTGTGTGTTGCAGCCCCAGCGGAGAGGGCAGCTGCTGTGCTTCGCTGCACCTGGAAGCCGGTGTTTGTGACTGATGGGAGGGGATCTTGGCTGCTAGCGGTGCCCATAGCAGCTTTGGGTGGGAATCGAGTCTTTCCACCGACAGTTTGAGCTCAGCCTTGGAAAACGCCTGTAGTGTTGAAATTCCAAGCCCCTGAAAATCCTGGCTTTGCTGTTGTTTTATTTCTGCTCTCTGAGCCCTTCTACTGCCCCGTAGTTCTGAGGGCTGCTCCGGGTGTCAGGTGGTTTGTCCTGAAGTTCAGAGAACAGCTGGCTGGGAAGCACTGACTCCAGCTTTCCGGATTTCTCTCTCTCTCTCTCTCTCTCTCTCTCTCTTAGTTTCTTTTCTGTTTGTTTTTTGAGCCAGCCGCACAGAATTTGTAGAATATCTATTAATTTATGGCATCTGCATGCCCTCCTGTCTTCACCTGTCTTTATCCTCCTTGTATTGGAGTTGGTGTATGTGGGGTTCAGTTCTATGATGGATCTATTGTTTTGTATAGTTTCTGTAATTTGTTTGGTAAAGGCCTTGCACATTGCTAATCTTTACGCCTGTTTTTTGAGGTGCCTGTGTCTCTATTGAGAAGTCAGTGGTGACAATAGCAACGTCTCCAGTGAGTCCTCACTAGCTCACTCTTTCTTTTGCCTCTATTGTCAATTTCCACGTCTTGGTCTTCCGAACACGACTCGTTCTAAGCATTTAGTCAGTATTTCGGTTCAGAAAGCATGCAGAAAGCATGCTTCAAACAGATTGCTTCGTGTGGGAATAGAAAGTTTGTGCAGAGGGGACATTCTGTGTGTTAGCACGCAGTTTATTGGGCACAGTCTCAGGTTTACGTCTAGAACAGGTATTCTACTTTTTGATATTGGTAAACACCTGCTTGCAGGTTAAGCATGATTAAGTCTGACACCACAATTCTCTGATCGCAGTAAACCATAATGACACCTTTTGGAAGACCTACCTACAACCTGGTGATTGCTTAATGGGCATTGTAGTTACATAATGATATATGCTGTGGTCCTAAAGCCTTATTTGTCGTTGTCTTGTGAACACTTGAATTAGCATGCTGCTTGCATTGTGTTTTCTAGAACTAACGTTTATTTGATAATATACATATGTGTGTGTTGTTATTGTTTAAGGGTTGCTCTCATGCCAAGACTTTAGACACACCTTGTCCTTGTCTGTAAAGCAGTATGCACTTCAGTTAATTGCATGCTGGTTTTTATTGACAGTGGCAGTGTGTGTGTGCATATGTATATACATATGTATATGTATTTTTGAGGGCTGCAAAATTTGTTTTCAGTTGGGCTTTTTTTTGCTTGTGTGGCTATATTGTTTTAGTTGGGAATGAAGAAACAACATTGTATTTTGCTCATTTAAAGAGTACTTGAATTTGGTATTAAATGAATTTGACTTGACTTTTTAAAGAATAGTCTTAGATTCTTTGTGCTTCAGAAAACATTTTCAAACTGGCAGGTAGGAGGTGAGGGAAGTGTGGTTTTACTGCCTGCAGTTAGCTGGGTTTGGGTCTCTCTCAGATGTTGGCTGCAGCTTGGGAATATTTCTGAGTACTAGAAAGGGAGTTGCCATAGTTTGGTTTGATAAATGTTCGTCATTGAACACTGCACTTATTGGCAGTACTCTATTCTGTAATACCATCATTCTTCAATTAAAAAGGAAAAAGAAGAAAAAGGAGAAACAGTAACTATATTCCTGAATGTGTTTGAATAGTAAATTGATGTATATTTTTAACTAACCAGGAAACAATGCATATGTTTGGTAATAATGCTGTTTGTTAAATTACCAAAATGTCTAACTTTGTGAGACAGAAGAAACCAATTTGGTAATTTAATTGGCATTTCTTTCATGCCATATCTAATTATATCGTTCCATGTTCAATGAATAAGGTCAGTTGCTTTGCATAAAACAGAGATTTCATGTTTCTATTAAATGATATAATCTACTTGTGTCGATAAGTATATTAATTTAGGTACCTTTCCTCAAGAATATATTGGAAGACCAAAAAGCAGATAACCAATAGTTCCCATAACTTAAGGAATTCTGAAAATTCAGAAAGTGTCTTGGCGTTACAGTAAGGGCTGTATAGTTAGTGTTCTGTACCATCATACACGAACCTCCTCTGTGCATCCCTTTTCCCTTTGCCTGCCCTTCCCTCCCTTCTTATAGGTCCTGCCTTGTAGTCCTGGCTGGTCTCAAACCCAAAGCAATCTTACATCAACTTTCCAAGCAGTGGGATTATAGGCAAGAGCCACCAGGGTGGGCTTTAAAGATAAGTTTTTTAGTAATGGTTTTAATCAACTTGAACTATGTGTGTGTGTGTAAGTTTGGCTTGCTATTTTTGTTTTATATAGACACCTTTAAATATTGTGATAAGATCACCCCCTTTTCATGTTACTTAGTCTTGGTCTTCAAGGTTTAGTTTGTTTTTTTAGCCAGAAAACTGAAAAGTTGCATTGATTTTTCTTCCCCCATTCCTCCATTTTAAACGCTATTTTCACCTTTTAGTCTGTAGCACCTAGAGTTCTATAGTAATAAAAATTTTAGCAACCTCATTGTTAAAAACTTAATTGTCATTGCTAATTTCAGTAGTTCACGCTGTGTCTTGCTTTTTTTTTAAACTTCGGCTGAGATTTTCCAGTAACTGTAATGTTTTTGTGGCTGATGAAAATTATTTGCTTGTTGATAGTGCAGTAGTGTGAACACTTTGGTAGTGAGTTTTTTTCCTGAGTGGGAATTTGTGTGAAGTCTTACTTTAGCTGTCTTTTATAGTAGTGCTTGTTTTTTATAGTAGTTGTTTTTATCCCAGGTTCCCTTGCTCCATCTTGGATTCGTTCTGTTTTTCCTTTTTCTTCCTCTTCCTCCTCCTCCTTTTTCCATAAGATTCTTTTACTGTTTGCTTATTTCATATTGGATTAAGCCCTAGCTAGTCTCTTTCTAGTCTTTTATCCTCTGCTTTCATTCCCAGGCTTTATTTTATGTTTTCCTGTAACTTTAATGTGTGTGTGTGTGTGTGTGTGTGTGTGTGTGTGTGTGTGAGATTCCCAGTATATAACCCTATCCCAGATTTTATGGTTGCCCTGTAGACCTCCATAACCGTTTTGTTGAGTTCTCAGCAGTGTTTTGGGAACTCCGCAGATTTAGCCCGGCCACCAGCCTTCTGTCTGCCTGCTACTTGTCTCAGTTAAACACTAGGTGGTTAGTCTTGATTATCTTCTCTAAAGCTCTGTCAAGTCTCCACTCTAGATTCTACCGCCACTGGGGTCGCTTTCTCTCTGAACCACAGAAAACTGGTTTCTCCAGGAGTCCCAGTAGCCCAGCTTGTCCCTTTCTTCTCCCAGGCCACCCTTCTTTCTCACCTCTTTCTGTAGTTCCTATCATTGAACTTGCGGACTGTGGGGCAGGCAAGGCCTTCCTTCAGGTCCTCACCGGTGACTCTTCCACCTTGCCCTGGGTTCCCCACAGGCTCCTCACTGCTGCCTTTATCCCTTCAGGCTTCCATTTTACACAACTCCTCGGGAAGTCTGCCCTGACTCTCCAAGTGCATTAGTCCAAAACATGCTGCACTTTATTGGGAACAAGTGCTCACAGCTCTGGCCATCTCTGTCTTCTTTGGACTGCAGCCTCCATAGGAGCACAGATCATGTTTATGTGCACAGTGTCTGGCACATAATACATGCCCAGTGTTTGCTGACTAAGTGAATGGATACGTGCATTGGAAGGGCTTTACATTTCGTTGGCTGTTTCCGGAGAGTCCAGTCCACTGGTTGTTATCTCGATTGTTCTACCTCATCATTCCTTCCTCCACTGTCAATTTCAAGTTTTTTTCAACTTTCTTCCCTATGTATATCTCAGGACTCAGTTTGACCCTCTTTTCCTCCTGTGTTTCATGGTTTTGACCTTTGACCCAGGGTAGTCTCAAACTGGATGTGTAGCTGAGGATGACCTTGGAGTTATGATCTTCCTGATTCCACTTTCCAACTATTGGGATTATAGGCATACGCCAGAAAGCCTGCTTTTCTCTGTTGTTTTTGTTTTTGAGACAAGATCTCACTATAGAGCCAGGATGGTCTTGACTTTACCATCTTCCTACCTCCGTCTCCTCAGTCTGGGATTATAGGTAGATGCCACCATGTCAAGCTTCCCTTTATTTGAATTTGGATGCCCACATCCTACTGCCCTGAGCACTCAGAATCCATCTGCTCTTGAAGAGTGAGTAAACAGGCAACTCCAGAGCCAAACCGGAGACTCCCTGCCTTCTACTGCCCACCTTCCCCATTTGCTCCTGTGGGCATGCTCATCACCGGCAATAGCGGCCCGGCTCTGCAGACTCTGAAATGCCTCTTTTAGCACATGCATGATATGTATATTTCTTGCTTGATTTTTTGGCTTGCTGAGATGCTGTTTCTCCCTGTTGTAAGCAGAGCAGACCATTTATAAATCAAATCATGTCATTCTTTCACTCAGATTCCTTTAATGACCTTTCGTTTCCTTAAAAATTAAAGGACAGAGTTCTTTTGGTGACCTTCAGGGCTTTCCCCTTTGCCTTCCTACCCTCACTTCCTGTTACTCTTCCCCTCGTTATGTACTGGCTATCACAGACTTTTGCTCTTCTGCACACAGAGATGGAGCCTGGCGACCTCGAGCCTCCCGCTTGCTGTTCCCTGCTTTTGCAATGCTCTTCCCCATCTCTTCAAGGCTGGCTTTCTTGTCTCCAGTTTGTGCTCAGAGGCCACCCTCTGAATGCAGCATTGCCACCCACCCAAATGAGCGAACACAGTCCTCCACCTGCTCCCCACTGCCCCTTTCCTAGCATTATTTATCTTTGCATCACCTGTGTCCGGTGGACATGCTTAGATATTTTTTCTTTTTTGGGGGACGCAGCTAGAATATAGAATATAAATGTTCTGAGTGCAGAGTGTGACTGTTTTGTCCGTGTGCTCTTTGTGTTGTAATATGTTTTTAGATGGATGAAGACGAGAAATTTCAGTGTTGTGAGGTTTGTTCTTAGGCATGTCATATGTAAATACAGCGTGTTAACCATGAAGTAGGAAGTGCTTGTTCTTCAGAAGGGCTCCTCACTCCTTCCATTCCCTTCCTTTTCCCTTAAGGATTGCATTTTCATTAAGGATTGCAACTGAGATGTTTGAGTCTATTTTTTTTCCTTTGTATCTTTCTTACCTTTGGGAAGTTGGTTACCAAGTTACAGTAACCAGGACAATATATAGTGCAAATGAAGGAAATAATTTGCACCACTGGGTTTGATAACAGACTCGTGGAAAGATCATCAGGGTAGTGGATGCTTTACCTGTCAGGCGTGGGGCTCTGAGTTTGAACCTAACACTTAAAAAAAGTAGTATGTCTATATTAACAATATTTCTTTAGTCAAATGACTGTCTATCATATGACTGATACTTATTTTATATTTTTGTTTTTAATATAATAATCAGGCAATTTTAACAGCTGTTAATTTTGATGAGAATATAGAAATAAGTTTTTATCCTTTTCAATTATGAACTGCTATTTACTGATTTTTTTTTAAAATAAGTTACATGTTACCAGTCTTATAAAATTCTGATTTCTAGCAAACCCATACTCAAAGCAATACATGAGCAAGGTTTCAGAGGCATATGCTTTGTTCTGAGATGTCCTGGGGTTGACTCTAGCTATTTATTGTATAAGATAGCACCATTACTTAATCTTAAGTGTTCCTCCATATAAATAGATCCAAAGCCAGAATACCACTCTGCCAGAAATCTCTATGTAGACTTAGGACTGAGAGTGAAGCCTGCCAGGATTGAGAATAGTGTAGTCGCTGAAGCGCCCATCACTGGGGCATCATATGTGAGTCTGGAATTGAATGTGTTAAACAAGATCTTTCACTAGATAAGAGCCACCAACAAAGAAAATTTCTCCATAAATTATTAGTGTTCCTTAACATTCATTTCGCTTAACATATTTTGAAGTCTGTTGTGCTTTGATTTCATGTTTTGAGCAACTGCGGGTCAGGTAATGTATGACAAAGGTAATACTCTCTTTTGTTCTTTGCACTGTGGAGAGCTTTGTCTTATTATATTAACAATATGCTTGCTGATTTAAGGATGGGCAGGGCTAGTGCTGTTAGATGCACAGATGCTGTTATTGAATGCAGCTATTTTCTGCCACAGAAGGGCCATATGGTAGGCACTTGTTTTTCTTTCTGGTTGATGTGATTAGATTACTAAAATGAAAGGTTACTGTATTAAAGACTGTCCTAGTATTTATCCGCTTTTAATCGACCTTAAGGAATTAAATGTGTGAAACTATTATAAATAGCCTTCTGAATAGCTTTGGAGGAGAAAGACTTCATGTAAGTTACCTTTATGTTTCTGTGACAAAGCACCTGACATGAAGTAGCCTCAGGAAGGACAGGTTTATTTTGGCTTAGAGCTCTCCAGGATAGAGTCCGTCGTGGGAGGGAAAGCGCTGTGCAAAGAGAGAAGGTGCTGGCCACATTGTGTCTGCAGTCAGGAGCTGAGGCTGAAGGCTGCCGGTGTTCAACCTGTCTCAGTTCTGTCCTCTCTGGGACTCCAGCTCATGGAGTGGTAACACTCACATTCAGTCTTCACTTCTTCCTCAGTTACAGTTTTCTGGGGACATCCTCATGAACATACCAAGGGGTATGTTTCCATGGTGATTCTAAGTCCAGTCAAGTTGGCCATGGAGGTGAACCGTTGTAGACATCTTCATGCAAAAGCTGCATTTTGGATTCTTTTTATGAAAGCAGTTTTGTAATTTGAAGTCAGACTACAAACCATAATCTCATCACACTGAATATTAGACAGAATAGTTTATTTCTGTTAATAATGGAATAGCAGAGGACAGCACTTTATGCTTTTAAAGTCATCTGAAAGTGGGCTTGAAAGATGTCTCTGGGGTACAGGCACTTGCCATGTAAGCCTGGCAGCCTGAACTCAAAGCCTGTAACCCATGGTGGAAGGAGAAGACTGATTCTCCAGGGTTGTTTTCTCACCTCCATGTGTACACCATTGCATGTGCACCCCCACATCTCTCTCTGTCTCTCTATTACACACACACACACACACACACACACACACTATAAATTTTTTAAAAATCTGAAAGGGAAATGAATATACTGTACTATAGCTTTAAAAACTTCACACAATAGAATTTTTTGTTTGTTTTCTAGTTAATATAAAAAATTCCATTCTCATGTTAGGATTAAAACAATAAGTTTAAAACTTAAACCTGGTGTTTCTGAATATTTGTCTATTTAAGAGAACATGGTTAGACAGACCAGAGCAAACTGTAGTCCATTACTATAAAGAAAGCTATGTTAAAGACTTTATTGACTTTCCCCAGTGTCTGGCTGCTCTCCGGCCTTCTGTTTGATATTGGGTATGTTTGGATTCTGGCTGGGTTATTTGCTGCCTTTTGCCCTGTTGCTTATCTCAGCCCTGGATGGACATCTGGTGCAGCTGTGGGTCGGGCGAGGCATGCTCTGTCCTTTTCATAACCTAGTGAGCACATAGTGTCTTGACTTCCAGCTCTCTTTTCACTGCCTTCCTCACTAGTATAGCTTAGAGGGGCTTACATTTTTAATAACATGCTGATTATCAGATATCAGATGGGTTTAGTGTGCTTGGAAGTTTCTTCTAGATATAGTTTCACTAGTGTGCTCTTGGACTTATAGGCACTTTAAAAAGTGTCTTCAGGTCAGGTGTCTGGATACACCAGTGTCTCCTGCTATCTCAGGGTTCTGTATTGGAGAAAATCTGTGTGAGCGTGATCAGTGAGGCCTACTTTCTCTTCTGGCCTCTGATTATTGGCTTCTGGAAATGATCAGGATTGGTATGTGAGGTGAGGGAAGGAAGTGCTTGGGGCACCCAGTTTTAAATGGGTCTTCATTAAAAAGCTTTTAGGAAATTGCTTTTGCTTCATTTATTCTTTCCCTACACTCATGCTTCTCAACAGGTTCGAAAACAAATGAAAAATAGAGACAGAGTAAGTAAAAGCCTAGAATTGTCCCAGGTGCACACTTAACAAATTGTGGTGAGCACTGCTGAAGTTATGGGCTGAGCTCATGGACTGGATTTCTTCCTGACATTCCAGTTTGTTCTTTATTCCTTGAAGTGAGAGAAACCCAGTACGGAAACAAAGGTAGGAACCACTGACGTACTGGAGACTTCTGTGAGGCCCATCATCTCCCAGAATGTTTTCTATAAGTGCCAGCAGTTTCTTACAGGATTCTTTCCACCGTGGTGCGTGGCCAGAATTTTGACTTAGTGAAATGTAGAGGATCATGATTAGAAATTTGTTTTTACTTTTTTAATTTTAAAAATTTTATATTTGTACTGTATTTTTTTAAAAAGTGACTTAATATATCATAGGCATACATCTTTGTTCATAGGTTTATGGATGGATCATACCCTATTGTATATGGAGGACAAGAAACCTAAATAGGCTAGGCCAAAGGGAATTTCAAAGTCTGTAATATAGAACTAAGATTAGATTCATTTTCTATGTCTGTGAAGGTAGAACTAGGTAGATGGGCCTATTCTAATTAGAAATTAACCGAAATTAAATTTGTTTTCTTAGCAGAGGTAGGATGATCTTCAGATAGAGATGTTATAGTCGATACTTCTGCCTTGGTAGGATTTTCAGTCAGGTGTGTTGGGGTGATCTTTTGAGTAACTTTTTGAACTACAGATTTCTAGTAATGTAATGAATAGATAACCCTGGAATTCACCCCAAACCTTTAATTATTGAATGAGCTTGTGGTATCCCAGTGATCACCCAATTTTAAGAACAGCAGAACTCAAGATCATATTCACAGACCCTTCTGGGAAGTTGTAAATGGCCATAAACTTAGTTAATCTTCAAGACTGAAATTGTATTGGAGCTTCTTCTCTTGTAGTGAAGCCTTGTATCCGCGTTGCTGATCTGCTGAAGTTATCTTTTCAGACACAGACAACTGTCAAGAGAGTCAGACATGGTGGTGCACACCTCTAGCTGCAGCTAGCTCGGAAGCTGAGACATGAGTAGAAGTTGAACCAAGGGATTCAAGGCAGCAGAACAAAACACACTTTAAAATCCAGCAGGTGTGAGTGATAGCTAGTGTACTTTTGAAAAATGTTGGTTGTCCCTTAGTCAAAAGTTAAACATTTTAAAGTGATAGAATTCTCCTTTTTGGCTTAGTGCACATACAGCTGTTAGTTTCTTGCTTTATTACAAAACTAATATATTTGACTTCATTTGTACAAGGTTGTATTTAAAAATTATTGCTAGGATAAATTGCAGGCAGTTGTTTTTACTAATTTTTAGCAAGAAAAGAAAAAGTTACAGTAGAAGAATCTAGTTGCACACCCACATGCACACATACACATGCATGCACATGCACGCGGTTCTGTACCTTAATACACACTGAGTACACATTGTGAGGGACAGAAATCATTACAGCATAAATCTTCAACAATGAAGTGTTCATTAGTGAGATAATTTCCCCGTAAATCTGTCCCCATTTCCCTCCAGCCAGCAGCTCTCCTGAGTGGCCGGCATCGGATAGTGTGATGCAGACACAATGCAAACTAATTGCAGTGTCCAGTTGCAGTTCTGAAAAAGAAGTGGGTTTTCTCGAAGACAGTGAATGTGAAGGAGAAGGCGTCCAGCCACTGACAAAGAGGGACTGGCAGAGTGAGACCCAGTTCCCAAATGAAGGAAATGTAATCAGGGTTGATAGGCATCTCAAAGGAGAGCAGTGGAGAGCATGTTTAAGGATTAAGAGCTTTTGAGAAATTGATGTCTTTGACTGTGATTGCATCTGGGAGGGTGCAGTTCTTCTCAGAAGCAAAGTTTAACTTAGACCTAGTCTTTGAGCAGCTCTGTTTGCCGAGAGACAAGAAACAGCAGCTATGAATGTGTTGATGGATGGATGGAAGTAGTGGGCAAATTTCTCTTACGACTGAGCATTAGCAGAAAACCCTAGCTTTTCTGGTTGGCTTTAAATGAAGCTGTTTAAAAATAGCTCTCAGCGATAGCCTCATACAAGGTTGTAGTTCTTAGATGCCCAAGTAGTTCAGAATTGTGATGATTTTAGCTGCTACTGTTTGTGACTCTCACGGGTCTTTGCTGCCTAGAATACCACTGATGGCTTAGCCAAGAGTTCAGGTGATTAAAATCAAGACTGGTAGGCACAATTACATTGTACGTCTCATAAAAATCTTCTTCAGGATATGCTTCAAACGATCTCTAGGTGATGATACTAACAGAACCATAGTGTGTGGCTGCCAGAACTGTGTCTGCTCCAGCCATAGAGGAATACAGATTCTAATCAGCTACGGAGAAACCAAGAATCTTTTTTTCTGTTGTTTGTTTCTGTTGCCTTTGCTGCTGTCGCTCCTGACAGCCTTGTCCTCTGTGATCGTCATTCTAAGTTTGACTTTTAAGCAGATTGTTCGAAAGATATGTTTGGAGTAGCAGGTATTTTGAGAAGAGGGTAGACAGTTATTTAATGGCTTAACATATGTGTGTCCATTTGGAGAACACAATAATTCCTCCAAACACTGGGCTTAGAAAGGGCATGCCTCACAGTGTGCTGAGTGTTAGGTATTATTGGCAGGAAAATGGTGTGTCTTTCCTAGCTGACTTTTAATTGACCATAGACTAAATAGAACTCTTTCTTAGTCTCTTAATAGGATTCGAACTTTAGAAGTTATTTTGTATATTCACTAAGAGGGATAGAATACCAATATTATGAATAAAGTAGGGGTCATTGGTCATAGCCTATATATAGAAAATAAAAAAGAGAATTTCATGGATTAATTTACGCCAGTGAACTTGGCAAATGAAATGGTCAAGTTTCTTAAGAGGGCAAATTACTGCAGTGGACACAAGGAGAAATTGAGGAATCGTAACAGTGTCGTGTGTTAAAGCAATTGCATGTGAAACCACAAACCTTTCCAAACAGAAGGTTTGAAATCCATTTGGTACATTGGTGTATTTAAGGTATACATCTATCTAACTATATATCTTATATATTAAACATGTCACATATTTAAGGAAGAAAGGATTTTATAAGCCAATTTTTTTTTTTTACAAACTCAAAAGATAGAAGTATATAGAATTTTTCTGGCTTCCAATTTATGAGGCCATTGTAGGCCTGTCCAGATAAATACGTAAGAGAAGGAATTCATATTAACAGCTGTCATGTTTAAATTCTGCAAGGATATTAGCAAATCAGAGCTAGCAATGAAGTGAAAAGGGTAGCATGCCAAAAGTAATTTTGAATTATTTTAGAAGTGACTGTTTATTATCAAAAATGAATTAGCAACAAAGCAAGGCAGTTTATATGATCATCTCAGTAGATGCAAAGTGTTTGATCCAGTGTCAGTCAGAAAGCTGGGAACGTAATGACACTCGCTGATTTGCTGGGAGAACAGCTGTCAGATGGTGTCTGGTCTTCAGTGCTCACATCCACGGCCTCCCGCAGGCTTACAGTGTAAGTCAGCAGAGGAGCTAGAAGGGAGGACGGAGAGCAACGAACCACTTCTTAGAATGCATTTATACACGTAGAAAACCATAAGGGATGCACCGCAAATGCCTGCTAGAACTAACTAGTTATAGTTTCAAACTTAGGGATACAAGGCGGTTATGTGGTAGGTGTTATATTTCTGTGTGCTGACAACAGCTAGCGAATGAGACGTAAAAATGAGCTTTATTTTAATGTTTGAAGGGGAACTAAATGGAGAGTTAGCCACAAACTGCTCTGTTAGATTCAGTTTCGTTACAGTTAAACTTAAAGCAGGCTTTTTGCTGTTGTTTGCTGGTTTTTTGTTTTTTGTTTTTTGTTTTTGTTTGTTTGTTTTGTTTTTGAGACAAGGTCTCTGTACATGACCCTGTCTGTCCTAGCTCTGACTCTGGCTGGCCTCTAACACAGAGATCCACTTGGCTCTGCTGGGACTGTGTTTTACCACACCCAGCTTTTAAAAAGAGAACTAAATAAGTTGATTCTAAAAGGTATGTAGATGCAAAGGACAAATTGTTGCTAAAGCTATACTGAAAAAGTAGGACTTTGAAAGACTTGCAGTATCATACTGACTTAAAGCCACGGAAATCCAGACAGTACAGAATTAATATAATCTTAATGTCTGCAGGAATGAAGGTGAGTAGAGAGTGGAGACCTGCTCATCCTTCCTTCCTCCGTCCACTCAGATGCACTGAGGAAGGATAGTGTTTCCAACAAATGGACATACATACAGAAAAAGGAGCATCCTTTTTAATGTCTCATTGGACAGAAAAGTTAACACAACATTGATCACTGGTGTGAATATGAAAGCTGATTATAAAGCTCCAATAAAGCAGCAGAATGGACAAAGGTTTCTGAGAAATGACCCAAAAAATATTTGCTATAAGAGGAAAACAGTGATTATTTCTACTTTATTAAAATGAAAACTTCTATTTTTGTAAAATGCAATTAAGAAAATGTTTTTCCGGTTGCACAAGGTGTTGTAGCCTTTAATCCCACGCTCAGGAGACAGAGGCAGGTGGATCTCTGTAATTTCCAGGCCAGCCTGGTCTACAGAATGAGTTCCAGGATAGTCAGGGCTCCACAGAGAAATCCTGCCTTGAAAAACCAAAATAAATAAATAAACAAAGAAGCAAACAAATAAAAAAATTCTTTTTGAAACCAGAGATGGGGAGGAGAGCTTCGTGGAGTCTGTTTTGAATGAAGGGATTGCTTCTAGAATCTGTATAGGAAATTCCTAGAACACAACTATAAGACAGTCTACTTTTAAAAATGGGCAGAAACTGAACCACAAGACGAAATAGATGGAAAACACATGCAGACATGTTCATCGTCTTAGTAATGGGGACGTTTGGAGCATTTGCTGTTCTCCGTCGCTGTGCGGTTTGCTGCTGTGACTGCCTGCACTCAGTCAACGCGACAGCAGCTTGTGGGACATCTCTTTGTAGGGTCTCTCTGAAGCACTAAAGTAATATTGCTCTTACTTTTTTATTTTTATTTTGTGTTAATTGGTGTTTTGCCAGCATATATGTCTGTTGTGAAGGTGTCAGAAGCCCTGGACCTGGAATTACAGACAGTTGTGAGCTGCCTTGTGGGTGGGAATTGAACCCTTATCCTCTAGAAGAGCAGCCAGTGCTCTTAGCCACTGAGCCATCTCTCCAGACCTATTGCTGTTACTTTCCAATTTCATTTTCCAGTTATTCATTACTACCACATAGGAATGAAGGATTTTGTATAGCAACTTTGCATACTCAAAATGTAAAAATTTCACTTTTTGGCTGCTACCCATTAGAATATCAGAATTATAAGTCAGAATACCAAGCATTGTTTGGGGAGGAGCAGCTGACCTCTCACGTACTGTAGCTGACATGATGACACGCCGTGGAGGAAGACCTTTTGCCACCTGTCGGGAATTCAGGCACTCATTCACTATGCAGAGTCTTGCTGTGTAATAGCCCTGGCTAGCCTATTGCTTGCTGCATTGCCCAGAATAGCCTTGAACACAAGATAATCTTTCTGCCTCAGCTTCTCAAATTCTGAATTTACAGGCATGTAGCATGTGTCTCTTTTTAGCTGTTTGTAGTCTTAATATCTAGCATCTTCAAATTTGAAATAGCCTATGTGTTTACCAACAGATGAACCAGAAAGTAAATTTTAATGTATTATATAGTAGAATACTACTCAGACTTAGAGTGGACTGATACTTGCAACCACATAGATGTATCTCACAAAGTAAGAGAAGTTAGACGTGAAAGAGTGGATATATAGACACATATATGTACACACACACAGTTCCACGTATAGGAAATCCTAGAACTAGGGAAAATAATCTCTAGTGATGTAGAGTATACTGTTGGTCACATGGGGGAAGACTGATTGCAGAAGTCCGAAGGAACCTGGGGTAACTGGTTGTGGTTGTGGTGTTTATGTGTATATATATTTATGAAAATCAGTTGTGCATTCAATGGATACATTTTATTCTGTGAATTAGACTTTAGCAAAATGTATTTGAAAAGAAAAATGTTTGCCAACATGAAAGTGTGGCAAGGCTGTGCAGTAGCAAGCCCTGATATAGTGCCCAGTGCCGTCTAACACAGCACACTTAGACCAAAGGCTTGGTGGCTTCCTGTAAACGCCAGCAGATACCCACCTTATGATCCACAATTTCTATTCCCAAAAAACAAATGTTCACAGGAGTGTTCACAAGGGCTTGCTCCTGCCAGACTGAAAGCAACTCACCTGTCCGTCTGTAGGAAAATAGATAAAGTGTGTGGTGTGGTTGTATGGCAGCAGGATGTATGGATATGAAAATATCCTAAACAGAAGAAGTGAACAGACAACAGGGCCCAGCACTATGATTGCAGAACTGTTACATGGTGGTAGAAAAGAGAACGGAGTTTACTTTTGTGTGTGAAGGCCAGGGCATCACTAGGAAGCACACAGGAAACTTGCAGGGTAATGGGAACGTTTTGTATCTTCATGTATGTGTGAATGGTGTAGGCACATGAACTTGGAAAATCAAATAAATATGGGCTCAAGAACTGCGGGACCCAAGTAAAAGACTAAATATTTGGCTGGGAGATGGGTCAGTGTGTAACACACTTGCCATGCAAGTCTTAGGAGTATTAGTACAAGGTTTGGGACCCCTCCACACACACTCATGTAAATGCTGGGTGGGCATAGTGGCCTCTAACTGTATTCACAGTTCTCAGGAGGTGACAGAGACTTGTGGTTCTGGGAGCAAGCTGAGTAAACAAGCCCAGGAGGGAGCTCTGAGATTAAGTGAGAGACCCTCCCTCAATATCTCAAGTGTCTTCTTTTATCCCTTCCCACTTGAGGTTAACCTCTGGCCCCCACATGTGCAGACATAGGGGCACGATCCCTCTTCCCATGCATTCACATAGATCTGAACACATACATGTATGTACACATGTGCGTGCACAAAAAAGAAAAAGCTATGCTAAGTATGACAGTAAAATGCAAAATGGTGAAAAAGGAGGCGGTGCAGAAACTGAAGAATTCACCAGAACTGTTGTGTAAGCACCAAGTTCCCACCTAGTGCTTAACTGTGCCTCCTGGATGTAAAAATAAATATTTTTAAAAGGAAGAAAATGAAAATAACTTAGTTTCTATTCTTAAGTTCTAAACTTAAGAAGTGTTTTCAAAGAAAGGATAGTTAAGGGAGCTATTGTAGCTCTCAGGAACCTGAAGCTAAACATTACACTTAATTTGTATCTCCTACATACAGCCAGCTTCTTATATCCTAACAGTGTGACAAAATTTATCAAATTTTGGTTTTCTCTAGAACAATTTTTTTAATATTTATTTATTTATTATGTATACAATATTCTGTCTGTGTGTATGCCTGCAGGCCAGAAGAGGGCACCAGACCCCATTACAGATGGTTGTGAGCCACCATGTGGTTGCTGGGAATTGAACTCAGGACCTCTGGAAGAGCAGGCAGTGCTCTTAACCTCTGAGCCATCTCTCCAAATAGAACAAATATTTTTAAGAATTTCTTTTATTTCCTTAACTGCAGTCATTAAGAAATCATAGTGAGCTGGGCAGTGGTGGCGCACACCTTTAATCCCAGCATACAGGAAGCAGAGGCAGGGGACTCTCTGAATTAGAGGCCAGCCTGGTCTACAAGAGCTAGTTTTAGAACAGGCTTCAAAGCTACAGAGAAACCCTAACTAGAAAAACCAAAAAGGAAAAAAAAAAAAAAGGAAAAGAAATCATAGTGAAACTATACAAAAATTGAAAAATTACAAATACTATAGGGGGTGAGAAGCTGATACTTTACATTGAGACTGGAGCTCCGCTGTCAGGCAACTTGATTTTGTATGGAGGTGGAAATAAGTAAGTAAACTCTGAATATCATTTTTAAAATGTGGGATTAAATTGTTAGCTATTCCACTTAAATGCTGTGAGTTAGATTCTTTGCAGGAAACTGTATTTTATAATTTTTTTGGTTATGCCCAATAATTGTTTTATCTTCTTAGTGACTCGAGGACTTAAGATTTAAGATGTAATTTTTTATTTTAAAAAATGCTTAATAGTCATACATGCATATAATGTGCTTTGATCAAATGAATCCTTCATTCCCTCCTTTTCAGTTCCTCTCATCCCCCACCCCCAACTCTTTCCCCTCGACTTCATATGCAGCTTGGCTGGGGGAGGGGCTCATGAAGTCCCACTCCTGTCTGAGGGGCTATTGCCTGTTGATGGCTGTTGAAAGAAGAGTCAGTTTTCTTCAGGGTTGCTTCCAGTAGGCGGTCCTCCACACATACATATATATGCAGTACTAAATGGACTCAGTGGTATTCAGTTTAAAAAGGAGATCACACTTTAACCATTTTTAAGGGCATAACTTGGTACATTATGCACATTCATAATTTTCTGTAATCCTCCCTATTTCTAGGGTCTTCTCATCACACCAGAGTGAAACCCTGCCTACTGTCCCTGGCCTCCGGTCACCTCGGTTCTATTTCAGGGTTACCATTGGCCGATCCTTGTGATCTGTGCGGTCAACAGCGTTTGTCTGTTGCTGTCTGGCTGCCTCCCTTAGCACAGTGCTTTCGTGCTTCACCGCACTGTGGGGTCTGTTAGAATTCCATGTCCTTCTGTGGTGAGCGGCATCCTGCTGAGTAACATGCATTTGGTTGTTTATGGTCTCTTAGGCTGTGAATAACGCCATTGTGAACATACTACACAGGTATCTGTTTGAATTCCTGTCTTCTTCCAAGAACAGAACTGGTGACAACTGCAGGCAGGTAGGACAGCGTGGCAGGGGCAAATGTGAGAGAATAAGTAATGTTCAGAACAAACCAAAAAATGTGTGAAGGAGAACTGTTAAGTACGCGGTAATACAGAACTTAATTTCCAGTCATCCAGTGATGATGCAGGGAACAGGTTCCAGTGTTTGAACAAGTCTTTGCTGCGTTCCATTCCAGCTCAGACCTGTTTTTGGCTCACGAGGGCACTGTGCAAGGAATCTCTGTTATAGTCTCCATCCAGTATCTGACTTTTTAAAAACACCCAGCGTCTAGTAACAGGAAACCAGTGGTGTTGTTTTGTCAGCCCGGATCATCTGTTAGTTCTCACAGAGAGAGCGTTTGAGGATGGAGAAACTTTAATATTAATAATAGTGTTTTTCAGTTCTTCCTTTCTAGTGAGTAAAATCAGAGTATCTCCATTTTAATTATTTTAATGAATTTGGTTTTGTTGTCTTCTTATACTTAGCTTTTTTTCTGCCCATCTCATTTTACGGCTAGTTTATAACCTACAATCTGCTGGAGACTTACAAGTGATTGTTTGACTTTTCTGTAAATAGAACAGGCACAGTCATTAAAAATAAATTTACTTCTGTCTGATTAGTTTTGTACAATTTTAAATGCTTGCTAGTCAAGTTACTTAAGCAGGATGGGATACTAGTTAGATTGTTTTGTCTTCAGGTAAAAATACAGACTATGAGAACAGATTTAAATAGTTGGGGTAATTACACTAAAGACTTTAAAAAATTTGTATGTAGGGGTTGGAGAGATGGCTCAGAGATTAAGAGCATTGCCTGCTCTTCCAAAGGTCCTGAGTTCAATTCCCAGCAACCACATGGTGGCTCACAACCATCTGTAATGATGTCTGGTGCCCTCTTCTGGCCTGCAGGCATATACACAGACAGAATATTGCATACATAATAAATAAATAAATAAATATTTTTAAAAAATTGTGTGTATGCGTGCTCCACATGTGTGCAGGTGTTGAGAAAGCCAGAAGAGGGCGTTAGATCCCCTGGAGCTGGAGTTACAGGCTGTCGTGAGCTGTCCACCACTGTTTCTTGTCCTCTGCAAGAGTGGGAAGAACTCTTAACCAATAAACTGTCTTTCCAGCGCCCAGGGAATTAAGTCTTTGCAAAGGGTGATTTGAGCTGTTGTTCCATAGCCGTATAGTTTATGTCTTGTGTTTGCTGTTGTTTGATTGCCTCTAAATGTGAACATCAGAAAAACGTAATCGTTGGTCCGCTTTCTAGCATGGAGCATGTAATTGCATCTGCTTTCAGTTTTATCTCACCACCTTTTAATACTCATTCCTACTGTCCTGTAGACGTGGATGCTGTTGACATTTGTTGGCTGTAATGTTTGTTCAGTCTCAGAGCACTGGTTAGTTCTTTGTGAGTTCTAGACTGGAATATCTGTTTCCTAGAAATATGCTATGAGACAAAGAACATCTTAGACAGTTTTATAGTTCTGAAGAAAGAGCGTTAACACTCACAGCACTTAGCCTCTACAGCATTCCGGGAAGGCGTGTATGACTGTATGCATTTTCAAGGTGAAAACAGGTTCAGAGAGCTTAATTAACAAGGCCAAGGCCACACAGATCTATAGCTATCTTATTTCCACTCATTTCTTCAGAGTGGTGAATTGCTCATGATGTTTTCCCGAGGAAAGCCCATGTTGAGTTTGAACCTGACCTAACCTCCCTTGTTGGTGGGACAAAAGGTCTTTGCAGCAAGTAGCATAGCAGTGGTTCCTTGAACTCACAAGACGGCCAAAGTCCATCATGTCTGTTCACGTTCATTGTGCTGAAATACCTTTCTCACGTCTCATGTCTCTCTGTAAGTCCTGTTTCCTTAAGCCTGCGGCAGAGCACAGTGCCTGAGAAGTGTTTTTTCTGACCTCACTGACCTCAGGTAGAAAATAGTTTTTCAGTCCCAAGGTGGATAGTCTTGCTTTTGGCGGCTTTTCTTCCTTGACACTTTCTCTCCCTCTGGACTCCTGCTGTCATTTTCCTTATTTTTAGTATTGAGTAGATCTGTAACTTAATTCTTTCAGAGTTCAGAAGGTCTTAGATCTTAGAAGTGGTGTAGATTCTGGCTGTGAACTGTTGTGTGAGTATTTGCATTCATGGAATAAACACAGACTTAGAGCCTATGGTCAACTCAAGTCAGGCTTTATTTACTGCCAGTGTATTAAAAATGTTTTCACTTTCAGGGCTGTTTGAAATTTAGGATAGGCAATGTATAGCTATAAATACAGATCGACTGCTATTTCAGAAAATCTATCTAGTAGTCACATGATAATTTATGACTTTTGTTTATTTATTTATTTTTTTGAAAACAAATTAGTATTGATTACCTTAGAGATGATGTGAGTGTGTGGGTATTGGCTGCCAATTGAACCATCATTAACAGGTAGAAGTGACTTTATCTTTCAAAGCTTATTATACTTTGATTTTTTTGGTCACTGTTGACCTTTTCAGTTTTTTCCTAAATCCTTTAGACACAAACCCAATTATCACTGATGGTTTTTTTATTTTCTAGTTCAATTTTATGTGCTATTTTAGCCCATGATCTGGAATCAACCATTGTTTCAAGATGTCCTAGTATCTTTTAGTAGACACAGTATTTCAAGACCTCACCTTCTCTTAGAGATAGATGTTCATTCCCAAAGAATTGAACACACACACTCATGTTCTATAAGCTTCTATACTTATCCATACCAGGACAGCAGCAACAATATTGCTATAGTATTATTATTAAACAATAGGCCTATTTGCTGCTTTTTTATTTTTTTTTATTTTTTTGGTAATAAGAATATAAGTCATACTATTTCCTTTCAAATTCAGGGTTTTGAGAGTGTTGTTGTTTGAGACAAGGCCTCACTGTATAACCCTGGCTGTCTTGGAACTCACTATATAGATCAGGCTGGTCTAGAACTCACAGAGATTGTCTTGCCTCTGCCTCTTTGTGCTGGAATTAAAGGTGTGCCACCACACCTGGCAGGCTCAGGCATTTTTGTTTAACCTTTTTGGTATTTCATTCTATTCCTCTTTACCCCCAGAGAACTCATTTAATTTTATCCCAAACAGCATATATAACAATCTGGGGAAAAAAAAGTGCCTGATGAATGTAACTCTGAGAAATTACATTTTTTCCTATTCTTCCTTTACCACCCTTCCCATTTTTTAAAGAAGTTGTATTATATCTGCATTGTCAAATGAACAGGAATTACAGGTCCTCTGTTCCCTTTTAAAGTGTCATTTAGTGTTGATTCTAAAATAGCTCAGTGTTAAATAATCATCTTTGTTTCCCATGCTCTGCTTCTTTGGTTTTGACATGGAGTCCTTCTTTGTAGCCAACACGGGCCTGTGATTTACTTTGTAGCTCAGGCTGGCCAGGTTACAGATATGAGTCACCACATCTGGTTGCTTTAGTTGTTTTGATTGTCTAGAGTTTGTTTTCTGATAGGTTCTGTGTGAAAGTCTAGGACACACAATTCCTAGAGTTCTCACAAATTTGTGAATATTACGGTGGAAAGCTCTACCCTGGGCAGTTTCTGGATTCATTTTCTTCCTGGAAATGTCTTAAAACTGATGCTGCAGGTTTGTTTTTGTTGTGGAAAAGTAAAATGGCCATTTAATTTTATTTCCATAAGCACTTTGCTCTTTCTGCCTCAGTTAGTTGGTTATTATTCATTGCTATGATAAAATACCATGACCAAAAGTGACTTACGGAAGAAAGACTTTATTTCAGTTTCCGGTTCATGGCGAGAGACCATGATGGTGGTGGAGGCGGAGTAGCAGACAGCCAGAGCCAGATGCAGGCAATTTCATATTCCCCTGTAAACCCTAAGCAGAAAGCAAACTGGAAGTGATGCGTGGGTTTAAACTTTCAAAGCTTCCCTCAGTGATGCATTCTTCATCAAGGATCCAACGCAAAGGTTTCACATCTCCCCAAGCAGCACCACTAGATGGGGACCAAGAATTCAGCTGCAAGAGCTTATGAGGACATTGCTCATTCAGAGCACCACAGTGGCTCCCATCTCATTAATGTAATGATGGCATTCCAAGGGCATTCCCTTTCAATTTCAAATGTTCTTGTTTCAGGAAAGCATTTATGAATTAACTCTTTGTACATACTCTTCTGCTTCTCTGGGATTCTTAACGGACTGTGTTGTATGTACATTGAAACTTTCCTCCTATTTTCAGTGATTACCATATTCTCTTATGTCTCCTCTAGCTTACTGTTTACTTCTGATTTTGTTTCTTTTTATTCTTTTGAGTTTTATCATCTCATTTCTGAGTTTGTGTAGTTTGAAAGGAAGTTTATTTGACCAACTGGTAATTGGTGCAAGCCAGTTCTAATTTACCTTCCATGTTCTATAGAACTAGTGGGAACATACTTTGAGAAATGCTGCTGTATCCTGACAGAAAGCAACGGTTGGAAGTGATGTAGCCTGTGTAATCTATGTTTAACTTTGGTTTAAAATATTCTTTTGTTAATCCTGTGGAGCAAGATTTCAGAAAGGTGTGACAATGGTCGAGAGACCAACCTAGGAGAAAGCTTATGGGAGTCTAATTCGGCGGGAGGCAGTGGAGTAAGAAAGGGACAGTTCTAGAAGTGACAGGTTTAGTAACTGGGCAGAGAGAGAAGGGACTCTAGGATGGCTGTTTTCTGTTTTGGTAACCAAGGGCTTGAATTGAGCTGTCGTTATGTAGATTTGGAGATTATTGGTGCTGGGAGTTGGGAGAGGGAAGATAATGAGCTCTGTTTAGGGCTTGTAGTGCAAGGCAGCTAGGTACCCAGGCTTAGCCAGGGCTCAGTCATGCAAATGGGGGCTTGGGGGAAAGAGTGGCGTTGGAGAGGGTTGAAAGTAATTCATAGTCATGAGCCTGGAGGATGACATCATCTAGGGAGAGCGTAAGAAAGGAGAAAGTGGGTCAAGGAGAGAATTCTAACTTAGATAAGAAGGGAAACCAGCCTTAGAATGATTAGGTGCTATTTAATCTTGTTACAGTTGTTCATGCTAAAAGGTCCATGCAGGCGTTACTCATTTTACAAATGAATGATTTGGAGTTCAAAGGTTAAAGCATTTGCTCCTTGTTGTACTTCTGTCTGTGTGGTTTGAACCCCTGCTTCTCACTTCTACCTGGCCTCTTGCTGCGCAAGGAGTTTCAGAAACATTGTACAAGTGGCAGTGTGCTGCCTAAGGTGAGAGATATGGAAGGTGTTAGCAGTGTGGGGTCCTGCTGAGAAGTTAAGGAGGATGAGTAAAAGCCACCGATTCTTGTGCTGGAGTTGGGTTGCTGTGGGGTGTAGGTAGTGTGGTTAGTTTATTGCACCACTTTGTTATGCCGTGCTTTTATTGACTAAGTAAGTGCCAGCTCATGATTCTCCAAAAGAAGAAAACAACAATTGTTAGAAAAACGAAGTGATGCTAAATTCATACTAAGACTGTTATGAGACAGCCCTCCTGCATGATGTAACACAGCATTCTAGTGCTTTGGAGGGTGACGCAGCTCAGACAGGAAGGGGAGGGGAACGCCTCTGAGCACTTCACTGCAGAGGGAGCGCCGCTTGCTGACAAAAGCTGAGTCAGAGGATGGAGACTGCGCTATAGGCAGACATGGCCCAGTTCAGGCTGCTGGACTGCATGATCAACCACAACTGGAGTTTACTCTGCAATCTCTACTGTGCATGGAGTGGCCAGGTTTGTCTGTTGGATACATACTTTGGCTTTGTAATTTGAGGCTGCTGTGACTGTAGAGCAGAGTGGAAATGCTTGATACAAGAACATAGTCTTGTGCAGTCGGCTTTTGTTACTTTTTGATGAATTAGTTTTGTTCACATAGCATATGGTAAATGTGATCTGCATTACTCTAAGATTGAGTTCACTGAAGGAGCGCACACAAACGGTGCTGTTGGTAGAGCATTCTGTAGTGGGGGAGGGGAAGTGGCGATGAATCCTTAACACAAAACTAATAAATAGGAAAGCAATACAGTTGTAAAAGAAGGCAAACATCACAGCTTTTCCAAGGAGTTTAAGATTATGTTAATAAGGTGGTAGGAGTTCAGAATGAACTGCCTTTTATTAGCAAGCTTTTTATTTACAAAAAATATGGTTCTGGATTTCTTTCACAGTGATATTGAATGAAGCTCCTTTCTGAACTTTTCATGTTGTGAGCCAGGCTTTTATGAAAACTATTGTTTTGCTTGGTGGGCATGTTTCTTAGAATAGCTTCCTGCTCTTGAGTGTTCTCTAAGAAGCAAGCCGTTCTCAGTGCATCCCCACCAGCACTCTTAGCAGGTAAAGACTGCTTTAGTAAGTCGTAAATCATGTTGTACATGCTCAACCTAATGGCTTTTAAAATACAGAAGACCCAGCTACGCCCCAGCGATGTCTCAGTTCTTCCACAGGCCAGATACAAACTTCCTAGGTTGGAAGATTTGAAATTAGTTCCAAGCAGAACATTTGGGTCTCAGTTCTTTTCTGTGTATCCTATTTTTTTCTGGCGTGGAAAATAGTTTCATAGTTTAGCATGGACACAGTAGACCAATAAATAGATCAGAGAAATTAGAGATAGAGAAGGCCATTTAGTGTCTGTTTCTTTCAGATAAGATTGATCCCTCAATGCACTTTCTAGTACTTTTCCTAATGGATTTACATTACCATAAAAATATGGGTTTTACATGGCTACTAAGAGAATAAGCGAAGATAGATACTGCAATTATATTAACATTTAAAATTCATGATATCAGGAGCCGCGAAGCTGAAACCTGAGCTCTGTGCTTTATACTTGCTCCATAACTATTACTAAGCCTGTAGTCTCACCAGCAAACTTCCTTGTTTGAAGTCTGAAGCTACTTGGTCCTAACTAACCCCAAAGGAGTTTTAACTGTACTGTAGATGTCCTGGGATGAGTTGACGCAGCTGCTGACTCCAAGTACTTTGTGTGTGCCTTGGCCTGTGTGTTGTTGGAGTTACTGTTGCCATAGTCATGGCTTTGATTTGACGTTGGCCATTTAGCTAGAGTGTCTCTCAGAGAGTTTGCAGAATGTAGCATAAGGAAAATGGCACAGGACACCATCTCCTCTGGATTTTGATGCCACTACTTAAAAAAATCTGTTTGTTTTCCAGACAGGGTTTCTCTTTGTAGCCTTGGTTGTCCACGGTCTCACTCTGTAGACCAGGCTGGCCTTGAACTCAGAGCTCTGTCTGTCTCTGCCTCTGGAGTGCTGGGATTAAAGGCATGCGCCACCACTGCCTGGCTACTTAAAAGTGGTGCACTTTTAAAAAAAGTATTTAAAGAAAGTCACAGATGCAGCATATTTATTTATTTATTTGGTTTTTCGAGACAGGGTTTCTCTATAGCTTTGGAGCCTGTCCTGTAACTTGCTCTGTAGGCTAGGCTGACAACTGAAGTATGAAAGGAGTCGAAAAAGAGTGAAGTGATGGCACATACCTGCAATCACAGCACTTGGATGCAGAGGCAGAGGAGGATCAGGAGTTCAAGGCTAGCCAGAGCTTAAAGGAGTGAAGAGACCTGCATGGAGGCAGGTATTAGAGACTGCAGACAACAGGAATGCGAAAGCTCTCGGTCACAGCTCCTGTGCTGGACCTGATGTTGACAGACGCTGCCTGTATGTCTGTTGTATATAACATACACAGCTGGTGCTGGCAGAGCTCAGAAGAGGGGATTGTGTAGCAGGCTTTCTTGGCTCACCAACCCCCAAATCATTACACGGAGACTCATTATTAATCATGAATGCCTGGCCTTAGTTTAGGCTTGTCCCACTAGCTCTTATAACTTATTTTAACCTGTTTTTCTTCATCTACGATTTGCCTGAGGGTTTTTTGTTTTGTTTTGTTTTGCTTTTTACCTTTCTCTTATTCTGTATTTTCTACTTTCCTGCTTTCTCTGTGTCTTGTCTGGCAGCTGCCTCCCTGTCTGACCTCGGGCTCTCTCTCTTTTCTCTCTTCTTCCTTCCTTCCTTCCTTCCTTCCTTCCTTCCTTCCTTCCTTCCTTCCTTCCTTCCTTCCTTCCTTCCTTCCTTCCTTCCTTCTTTTGAGCCTACTTATTCTTTCTGCCTGCCAGCCCTGCTTCTACTGCCTAACTATTGGAAGTTCAGCTTTTTATTAGACCAATCAGGTGACTTAGGCAAGCAAGGTGTAACAAATGTAACACATCTTTTCAAAGTTGAACAAATACAGCATAAAGAAATACAATACACTTTTACAATGTTAAAATAATATTCTGCAACATAAACAAATGTAATACGTCTTTACATAGTTAAAATAATATTCCACACCAGGGGTGGATTCTCTGGAACTGGGTGGTTGTACGCCACTGTGTTGGTGCTGGGAACTGAGCTGAAGTCCTTTGCAAAAGCAACAAGTGCTCTTCTAAGCCTTGTCTCTAGTTCCTTCAAGATACTGTATTTTAAAAGAAGCTAAGTGTTTAAATTATATGTGAATTTACCATACCTTTTAAACATTGATGGTTTATTAAAAACTTTCAAAACAGGATCTGAAGCAAATCCATATATTGGGCAGGTGTGGCTCTAGACTTACATTGTGTGACTTCTAATTTATAGTAGACATGGGGTGTCACTTGGTTCTCTTGATTTCACCATTGAAGCTAAGCAGTGCCCAAGAATGTTGCTAGATAAAAGCATGTGGTATTGATAGGGAAGGCGTGCAGAGGATGAGGAAGAAAGGGAGTAAATGAAGTGGTGGATGAGGGAAGAGGGAAACAAAATGGAGATGAAGGAATGATAAACCAGGAATGAGGAAGTACCACCTTGGGGCAGAATGCTGGTCCTGTTAGTTGCTACATATCTCATTGCTGCAGGAGACAGGATAGTGGAGAATAATGCCAAGTTTGGCGTCCCAGAATATTTAAAGTAGAGTTAATGATGGTTCTGTTATGTCCATATGCTGCTGACTTTGTGTACCTCACATAGTGTGGACATCAGGAATTACTGTGAAGATGAAAACGGGGGGGGGGGGAGGCTTGGTCCAGCGCTTGGCAAAGTGCCTGGCATATTATGTTTAATGTGTGCTTGTTGTTGTTGTTGTTGTTATTAATGTCCTCTAGCTCGATCCAGTGTGCATCAAGGTAATATCACATGAGGTTTATATTAGAAATTAAAATTATTTATAAGTTGAATGATTACTTGTAAAACATTGGAAATATAAGTTAAAATTGATTTACACATTTTAGTCATTCAGCTAACACTCCTACTAATATTTGATATGTATATGGCCAGTGTTTTCCAAAATCTTTTGTGGAATTTTGAATAGTTTGAAAATTTTTGAGTAGTTGATAGTTTTTATAAACTGGAGTCAAAGTATGAACAATTCCCACTCCCCAATTTAAAAGGCTTCATTAAAAAGGTGTGTGTGTGTGTGTGTGTGTGTGTGTGTGTGTGTGTGTGTGTGTCTGAGAATGTGTTGAGTGCAGGTGCTCGGGAGGTCAGGAGATTGTTGGATTCCCTTGGAGCTGGAGTTAAAGGTGGTTGTGAGCTGCCCTATGTAGGTGCTGAGGACCAAATTAGGTCCTCAGCAAGACGAACAAGGACTTTTAACTACTGAGCCATCTCTCTAGTTCTCAAGGCTTTGTTTTTAATAACTAATATTCTAGCTATAAAATCTATATATTTTAATTACATTGCTGGATATTCAGATTGCTTCTTTGTATGTTTTCATGTGTCTGCATACAATTGTGTGCATCTATATATGCATGCATGTTGAGACAGGAGAACAACCTTAGGTGGCAGCACCTGGAGCTGCTGTTGTTTGTGTGTGTTTACTTTTGAGACAGGGTCCCTCTACATGCCCCTGACTTTTCTGGACCTGGCTATGTAGACCATACTTTCCTCGAACTCATAGAAGATCCATCTGCCTCTGCCTACAGAGTACTGGGATTAAAGGTGTGAGCCTAGGTATTTTAATGATAGGGTTTGAGTTTCACTGATTAGGCTAGACTGGCTATCCAGTGAGCCTCAGGGATCTGCCTGTCTCTGCCTCCCAGCACTAGGATTAAAAGCACAAGCTACCGTGCCTGGCCTTTTTGCATGGGTTCTGGGGATTGAATTCAGACTCTTGTGCTTATGTGTCTAGTACTTTGTTGACTAGCATTTCTCTAGTCCCCTCTAGTGGTTTCAGTGACTCACATAGGACCATAGGAAGTGCCACTGTTAGGAGGTGTGGCCTTGTTGGAGGAAGTATGTCACTAGGGGTGGGCTTTGAGGTTTCAGAAGCCCAAGCCAGGCTGAATGACCCACTGTCTCTTCCTACTGTGTGGATCCAGATGTAGAACTCTCCGTTCCTTCTCTAGCACCTTATCTTCCTGCGTGCTGCCATGCTTTCCACCCCCATGATGTTAATGGATTAAACCTCTGAGCTGTAAGCCAACTCCAGTTAAATGTTTTCCTTTACAAAAGTTGCTGTGTTTATAGTGTGTCTTTACAGCAATAGAAACCCTAAGACACCCCCGCTTCTGTATCTTTGCTATAATGAATTGCTGAATATCCTTCAAGGCTGTGGCTGTAGCTCAGTTGATAGAGTGCTTGCTTAGCAGCAGGCAGAAGTCCTGGGTTAGATCACCAGTGCTACATAAACCGGGTGTGTGGCACATGCTTATAATTTCAGCATTTGGGAGGTGGAGGCAGGAGCATCAGGAGGTCCAAGTCATGTTCAGCTACAAGAAGATTGTGGTCAGCTTGGGTTGGGCTACATGAGACCTCCTACCCCACCCTACCAGTCCCAGTACCCTCCTACCCTCCAAATCCAACACACACCTCCAGGCAAGCCAGTAACCTCAGTTTTCACGTTTTGTATTTTACTAACTTAGGAAGGTGTTTCATTATTGCTGCTTTAGTCAGCTGGGCACTCCAGAGGGACTTTAGGCAGAGATCCTGAAGGTTTTGTTTCACAACGGACACAGTGCTATAATGGGCTGTGCTCCTTAGCCTGACCTCCAGGGCAGCCTTGTATGTAGCTGTGCGGATGTGCGTCTGGAGTCTTCTGTCTGCTTGTTCTGTTTGCTGTGCACTTCCAAACGGAAGGTTTTTAGATGAGTAGGCGACATCAGCCAGAAGTAACATTTGGAAAGCACACAGTGGGTGGGACAGATTCAGCATGAACACAGGTGAGAACAGGGACGTGGGGTGGAAGAGCGGAGTTCTCTTCCTCACTGTTAAGAGAAGTCCAAGCTGAGCAACTGTGTGTCTAACCAGTAGTGTTTAAGGACTGTTGGCTTCAGTCTCAGAACTGAAGCTCTCACAACCATTGGTTTCAGGAGGAGGAGAAAGCACTGTTCCGCCATTAGCTCTAAGATAAGCCCTGTACAGGAAACCTGCACAATGATGGAAAAGGCCATGAGGAACTTTGGTTCAGTATTTTCAGAGTGATTAAAAATAGCTGCCAGGCATTTTAGATATTTAACCTCCTTGGTACTTCTGATAACCCCACAGTGTGGGTGTAGAGGTCACATGCCTGTCTTTGCACTTGAGGAAGCTAGTGCAGTGGGAGGCTTAGTCCCTGGTCCAGTTCCCACCACTGGGACGATTTAAGCAGGGTACGCTGAGACTCATCGCAGCTGAGTGTTGTGATTACAGGTTGTACCACCTGTTAAACCAATTCGGTAATTCCCAGGGCTTCTGAATTCTAATTCTAACAAAATAAGATATGATTTATATACTGTATGTTTGAGAAATGACATTTTAATTCTGCTTTGTTACCATGGTTAATTGTTAAGTCATAATTGATATGGTTGCTTCTCCCAGTGACCTTGGGTTCAGAGAATGAATGGGAAAGTTTTTAGAAAGAACTTCACTTGGTGCTTTAAAGAACTCAGTTCCTGATTTTCCTGCCGTTGTACAAACACTAGCAAATGCAGCAGCCAGGGACTCTATTCACTTTACCAGCAAAAGACCTGAGAATGTTTCTGTCCACGGGTAGTGTAGGTTATTCTGTGCTTTCTCTTAGTTGAAGAAAATCGGGCTCAACAACTCATCAGGCTTTAAAACAGCAGAGTTTTCAAAACTGATGAGCACTTGGTGGAGTATGAGGAAGGTTTGGCCTAGGCCAGTGATCAGAACGGGGGAAAGGCATCTGGTCTTCCTCACTTCTCTCCATCTTCCTGCATGCTCGCTTTATTTCCTCCCTGTGGCTGATCCTCTAACCCTCCCCGCTCAGCATCCTTTCACTTAGATTTCCTCACCTACGACTTTTCCCCCATTCTTTGGAGGCAGGTGGCACTAAGGTTGAGTCACGTTTAGGAACAATGTTTTATTACTCTTCTCTCATTTCTGATTCAGGCTCTTTGGTACCCTTCTCACTGGGCCCCTGCTGTTTTCTGTGCTGCTGCCATCCCCTTTGCTCCATCACCAGGCTGTATTCTCGGCGTTGACTTGAGAGAGCATGCAGCACCGCGCAGACTGGCACTGCCTTGATGACTGGAGTGCCCTCTGACCTCTGCAGATTCGTGCTGACTGGTTTGTTTTCGTTTCTGATGCCTTGACCTGGTCCCGAATGCCCCGGTTCCTGAGCATCATGGTCAGCCACAGCAGTTCTAGTGCCTCTGCTTAATATGCAGTCTCATTTTGTCAAGCTTCTTAGGCCCTGCCCAGTGGTGTATGTGAGCCTCCCGTTCGCTCTCCCGTTCGCTCTGCCGTTCCCACTACTCTGAAGCTAATACTTTTCATGCACCAGTACGTACTGGCCAGGGCCTGCAGTTCTCGGGGGAACAGGAACCCTTTCCTCTTCATTTTTGTTGGCCCTGTTTCTAACCTTTATTAAATATGCCGATCCCTTTCAGTCAGGAGCAGATTCACCCTGATAGTGGGCAGTACTCTTAAGTATTTTACTTGGTGTACCATTGCTGACTGCATCTTCCCTCTCTCACTGGTGGGAACAGCTGTGTTCCTGGTCCTGGTCCTTTTCAGTGGCTGGATACCCATCCTTTTAAGAAGTCCTTCCTTCAAGCAGACTAACCCTGCTTGTTAGGACTGGGCCTCTGGGTCAGAATCCCCTGACCTCTCTTTCTGGTCTGTTACTTAGCCCTCTGCCCTGTGAACTCAAGTCTTCGCTGCGGAAGTCTTACACATTGTGTGTATAAACCTGGGTTGTCATAGGGCTCCTTCATCCTCTCGGGGCTCCTTCATCCTCTCGGGGCTCACTGCCCTTTGTCATCTGCTGATCCCTGACTGGAAGCTGTTGCTTCATAGACGCTATCTGAGTTTGGGTTGTTTACTCGGTAGAACGTCAGTTATCTGCTACTGAGTAGCAGATTACCCCTGCATCTTAATGGCTGGGAGAACATGTCTCTGTTTCTTCTGGGGTAGAAAGAGAAGCATACTCTCTTAGGCTTGTCTGTAGTATTGGCCACAGCACAGCCTGGCTCTCCGTTTGCCTGGGGGATGATCCTGTTGATGACTGACTTCAGTTCTTCAGGGGCTATGCAACTGAGAGCACATGAGTTTTTTCTTTTCTAAAAGAGGTGATTTCATTTTATTTAAGTACATCTTTTACAAAGAAATAAATTTTATTTTTAATGTGGATGTTTGCCTGCATGTATGCATGTGAATCTCATGCATGTCTGGCGCCTGTGGAGCCTCCTGAGCACGCTTTGCTTAAGCTGGCTGAGTGGACGGCAACTTCAATTTTGTGTTTTGTGCTATGTGACCCTTTGCAGAGAGGGTGCGGTGTACAACCTGGCAACTTGTTTCATGAGAGGGTGTAAGGGAGAAGAGGCAGAGAGTGGACAAGACAATGGTTGCTGTGTTTTGGAATCTAACCTGGGAAGGGACATTCCATCACTTTTATGGAATCTCGTTCTTCAGGAGCTAATCACTAGGTCCAGCCCACACTCAAGGGGGGAGTTTGCACATAGACAGGAATGCCAGAAGGTGGGGAGATTGATTAGAACCCATTGCAGAGTCGGGGGATGTGTTGGTTTGTGAGGCAGCTCACAGACCTGAGTCTGCAGTACTCAGCTCCAGGAGCTATGTCACAGTGAAAGGACACAAAGCAAGTCAGCAGAGAAAAGGAAAAGGCAGGGACAAAGGTCAGTGGAAACCACACAGGCTTCCATGAGTCCTCCCTTGGTGAAGTCACACAGGATGTGCCTAATTGCTTCAGCCACAGACTGTTAACAGCATACATGAGAGAAAAGGGTACCAGAGAAACTCATTCAAGGTGAGTTTCTTTTTCTTTTTTTTTTTTTTAAACTGCAGCCCAGTCACCTGTCTAGAATACACCACAATTCTAGACTCTTAAGAAGAAAACAAGTAAGTACTTAAGCGAAGTGAGCCTCTTTCATCAGCTAGGAATTGATGGGAACATTCTTAAAACCTAAACAGCATGACACCAGTCTATGGACGCTTTGCAGGCAGTTCTCAGGTCTGCGGTGCTAACTCTCCTGAAGAAGTTGGAATTTGTGTTTGTCTTACTACAAATCATAGTAACAGTCAAAACATTGTATTAAAGCCAGGTGTGGCAGTGCATAGCTGTGATTCTAACATTCAAGACATTGAACCAAGAAGATAGCCATTCTGTGCCGTCCAGGACCATACAGTGAGACCATGGCTTAAAATAAATTACCCAATTTCTTGGAATATGATGTTAAGTACTGTTATAGTGGAATAATACTATCTTTTTCTTTCTTTTAGTAGTCTCTTTTTGAGTAAACAAAACAGGTTAATATGAATTTTAAGGCTTTTTCAGCAGTTTATAAGATCTGAAGAACTAAACATTAAGTAAGATCAACTACTTTCTACACAGACAATGTCTATTTTGGATATAAAGAGTTTTCAAGAGACTAGATCCAAAGTGTGGCTTAGTATTGTAAAATTCAACTAGGACTGGGACCTGGCTCATGTGGTAAAGGACCTGTTCTGCAAGCATGAAGACCTGGGTTTGATTTCCCAGAACTCACGGGAAAATGGGCCAGGTGGTGGTGCACACTTGTACTGTGGGGCAGGGACACACAGACCTCTGAGGCTCATTGGCCAGCCAGTTTTGCCTGAATAGTGAATTCTAGATCAATGGTAGACCCTCTTCAAAGAGGTACACAGAATTTTTTTTTTCACTCTGCCCCCCTCATATATAACATACACACACCTCCAATTAATGAAAATAAACTTTCAAAATAATAAGATTAGTTGGGGATGCAAGTGAGTTTGTAGAATGCCAGTCTAACGTGCTGGAGGCCCTGGTTTCAGCCCTAGTACTCTGAGACTGGGATGGTGGCACCAGGCCTGTTATCCAATACTCCAGAGGCAAAGCAGGAGGATCAGGAGTTCTAGGTCATTCTCAGTCCCAGCCAGTTCCTGGCCAACCTGGATTGCATAATATTCTGTCTAAAATACAACAGTGACAACAAAAAATATATTAAAAGAAGACTCTTGTTCTTCTTTCACAAGAAGAAACATTTTTTAAAAACTTATTTAAACCCAGTTTATCTGTAGGTTACTCTTCTGAACACAAGTTCATTTTTATATCTAACTGCAAAGCCTCTCTACATGTTCCTTATGAGTGTTTCAGGACTGGTAGCTCCCTGTCTCCCAGTGCCATAGCCAGTGCCTCCCAAACTCTGACAGGATAGCATAGCAACATCTACAAAACCTGTCGTTTGGTTTTGCAGGTGCCCTGACTGACCAGTATTTCCAGACATGGCCCATGACTTTGAGCACACCCAGGAGCATCTGCTCTGTTAGCAAAGTGGAGCGGTGCTGCCCACCCTTGTCTATTTATTTTGAATGGTGCATGCTTCTTTTAGCTTCTAAATTTGTATACAGGATAATTCTTGGTTTGCTGCATTTGTATTTTCACAAGTTTGATATTCATTTTAAGACACCTGAAGATATTCATTATATAGTATGCAACTTTCTTAAAAGGGTATAGTTCAGTGGTGGAGCACTTGCTCAGCATGCACAAGGCCCCTAGTTTGGTTTTAACATCTTCACCTTATAGATAGTTTCTAAGTTTCCAGTTTCTATAGCTTTGCTTCTTGATAATTGTTGGGCTATTTCTGGGTTTTGGAAGCATTTTTCTTTGTAATCTATTGAAACAATCTGTTCTGTAATGTTGTTTCTATTGTATTGTAGATTTACTGAAATTCTTCAGTGCTTCCTGAAAGATTTTACACCAAGGTTCTCTTAAATATCAAGCCTCTCCACAGTGTTCAAATGTGTTTAAAATACTTTTTGATATTTAATTATAGCTTTTCATGACCTAACTGTAAAATATATACCTCCTGCATTTGGAACGTTTTACTTGGCTGAGTTTTTAGTGCGTTTGACCCTAAAACAACTTTTGAAAGTGCAGGAAGGAATTGTGTATTTCTACAGTGGGAGTGGGACAGCAGGGATCAGTGGCTGAGGCTCTCGTCATGAAGCAGGAGGGCCAGGATTTAGGTCCCTAGAGCATATAGAAAGCCAGGTGGGGCGTAGCACTCCATCTCTAACCCCAGTGCACTAGAGGAGATAGCCAGATTGGTGATGGCCATGTTCAGATGATGTTGCCTCAGTTTATGAAGGTGCAAAACAATTGATGACATCAACTTTAGGCCTCCATACATATGTTCACACATGCATAAGTACCATACACATATCTCCGTCACATGTGACACACAAAGATGAGAGAAAGGAAGGAACAGAGAGAGGAGAAAGGAGGGAAAGAAGGAAGAAAGGGAACTGCAGCCTCCATGAGCTGGGTGTGTTTCCCCCAGGAAACCTTGCCTTCCTAGTTAACTGCTCCAAGGTCAACCCACTCTGCTGTGTCTACCAGTTTAGGGCGCGGCCCTTGCTGTGACTAATCAGATTATAAAGCAGGTCCAGCCTACCTTGGTTAGGGCATTATCTCCTCTGTGAACCCAAAGGTCTGCTCTCTTTGGTGATATCTCTGTGTATCTGGAGCTCTCTCCAGCCCTCAGGGATTTTGTTTTGTTTTGTTTTGTTTTCTACTACCAGGATTTAAGACATTCCTGTCAATGGGACTGCTTTCTGAGTGTCAGTGATGCCACATGCTTTCTTTTAGGGGAACTGTGCATTCTTTTCTGCTATTTATATTATTATTATTTATATCTAGGAAGAGTTTAAGGTGATTAGCTTTGCTAATAATGAAAGAAACAAAGATTAAGTCAGTGAAAACCATTTTCATTTTATCATATTTGTAACTTAAGAAAATCCCAGCGCTAATTGGGACACAATAGTGTCCTGCTGTGGATGGGTTTTGCCCTTTATTTTATACTTGATACTTTGAAACTTTGGAATGAAAAACAAATGAAATGTTATTATATTAATAAGTCTGTTCTCAGGAATTTACCCTAATGTGATTCTTATGGTTTTTCATAGACACTGACCTATAAAGAGGTAGTAGTATAATAGTAAGAGAAGTTCATTGACCGGGCTTGAGACATGGCTTACTACTCTTGCAGAGAACAGTATTCAATTCCCAGCACCCAGATAGGGCAGGTCCAGTTTGAGGGGATCCTCCACCCTCTTCTGAACTGTGCCGATACCAGCACTAACATGTGCACAAAGCCTCATACACATACTCAGATACATATATACACCTAATTAAAACTAAAAAAAAAATCTTTAAAAAGTTGGTGAATGTAGCCTATTGTGGCGGTGTGCACATTTAACCCAACACTTGAGAAGTAGAGGCAGATTGCTCTCTGATTTTTGAGGCCATCCTGGTCTTCAGAGTAAGTTCTAGGACAGCCAGGGTGACACAGAAACCTGTCCCAAAAGCACACACACACACACACACACACACACACACACACAAAGATAGTGAACAGTTGCATATACCTAATTAAAAAAGAAGTTGAAATGAATAAAGTGTGTTTTATTTATGTGATGAAATAATAGAGTTTTAAAGATAATATAGACATATATGTTTATATGGAAAGAGACATAAGTAAAAAAAGTTAGAAGAGAAATTTCTCTAAAATATATTTTCATATGAAAAATGTTGGGGAGTATACATATATACCAAAATTTTGACTTAGTTTTCTCTAAAGAGGTTCGTTTTTCTTCAATGTGAAAGAAACCTGTGAAGATAGAACCTCAGTTGAGGAATTGCCTCCATCAGATTGGCCTGTGGACATGTCTTTAGAATATTTTCTTACCAATTCTTGATTAATGATTGCTATAGGCGGGCCCAGCTCACTGTGTGTGGTACCCTGGGCAGATGGCCGAGATTATACAAGAAAGCGTATCAGCAACTCCTGGGTAGCAAACCATGAAACAGCGTTCCTCCATGGCTTCTGCTTCTGTTCCTGCCTCCTCCTGCCTGAATTCCCACAGTGATGGATTGATTGACCTGGCTGTTGTAGGATGAAATAAAGCCTTTCCTTTCCAAGTTGCTCTTAGTGCTAGTGTGTATCATAGCAGCAGCAAACAAAACAGGATTAGAGAGAATGGGAGATAAATTCAGTTATTTTCCCCTTTGCTTATTTTTATCTTTAATGAACATTTATTATGTGTCTTAAAAGAAGAATGGTATTACGACCCATAAACTGTCTCCTCATATTGCGGAAGGTTCCGTTCAGGAGACTGCAAACTTCAGCTACAGTCCAAGCTGTGCAGTTCGTTATGAGAACATCAGCGAGTCTGGGCCCAGTCTCTGTGTGCAGAGTTAGTTGGTTGAACTAGGTCTCTGATTTTGAGGGTTTTAGCTTCTGTGAAATTATATATAACCTTTACAGTATTAGTTAATGAGTCCACTGTTAAGTTGATAATACAGTGTGAATGTGTATGTGTGTGTGTATATACATTACGCACACAAATATTTTACTCTTTTTGCAGCAAGGTTTCTCTATGTAGCCTTGCTAGCCTGGAACTCATAGTATAGACCAGGCTGGTCCAGAAGTCATAGAGCTCCACCTGCCTCTGCCTCCTGAGTACTGGGGCTAAAGGCACACTCTGCCACACCCGGCTGATAATACAGTGTCTTAATACGATATTTGGGGTTAATTTATATTTTTTAGAGCTTATGTAAACATTTATGAAAATGAGTCTTTGTTCTAGAGCAGCACGGTGCTTGAAGTAAAATAGGTAAATTTTGTGATGGCTGTACCTGCCATGTCTTCCCTAGCTTGTATATGTGTGTCCTTCTGTATATGTTTGCTCAGAGCGGACTACATTATTTCTTTGGTAGCTAGGATGAAATGAAAATTAAGCTTGATTTCTATTTGATTACCTAAAAGGTAAGGAGGTAACTGTTTTTAATTTGAAAAAAAAAAATCTGTTCTCAGCTTGAGAAGAGCAAACATTTCAAACATAATCACAAAATAAGAACAGTTTGAAACTATCTACTAGTATTACATCTTTAACAGAATATATGTAAAAATACACATATCTGCATGTTTTGGTTTCTAGTTTTGACCGTCTTTGTTGCATTTCATTCATGTTTGTGTGTATGCATTTGAGCACACCTGTAGAGGTCAGAAGACAACGTTTCGGAGTCTGTTCTCTCCTTCTGTCATATGGGTCTGGGGACTGGGTGCAGGCTGGCTGGCTTTGTGACAGGCTCTTCACTGGCTGAGGTGTTTCTTAAGCCCAGTTGTTGTCTTCTTCATGTAATATGCTGTATGCACTCATCTTGGTCATGAGAAGAATAGGAACTATGTAAACGGAGCAGTTCCCAGGCAAAGTCTTAAAGTAGTTGTTTTCTTTTACATCACCCTTGCTTTATGTAAACTTTAATTGAGTCACCTAACTTTATTCAGTTTTTTGACTGTAGTTTTGTTTGGGGGCACTGGAATCTCTTGAGGGAGTGGCTCTGTCTTCAGTAATAGTGTACAAACATGCAGTTTCACGTGCTGGTGGTGTCTTGTGGTGCAGCGCTCTGCAGTGAAGAACTGGGGAGGTGGGAGTATTGGACTCTGCCACTGGAAATTTGTGGTGAGGATAATCTTGAAAAAGATTTCAAACCTGGTACAACTTAGCAGGGATCGATACACTGCATGGCACTCCAGTCTGAGGTCGCGGTGCCAGGGCTGTGGCTGTGGTCATTATCTAGGAAGTCCTGAGGTTGTTCAGTAGAACTATAAAGGCGTGTGTGTGTGTGTGTGTGTGTGTGTGTGTGTGTATGTGTGTGTGATAGGAGAGAGGTTAAGATAGTTTTTATTATATTGTGAAGTTTTATATCTTATTTTCTTTAGCATTTCACATTGGGCATCTTCCCATACCCTGAAAATGTTTCACAGTCATGACATTAGTAGCTCGGTCATAATCATTCTCTTTCGTTGCTGTTGGACACGGGTTTGTTATTGTAAGGATAGAACTCAGGACTTGACCCTTGCTTGGAAAGTGCTCCACTTCTGAGTTGCACATCTATAGCTCCTGACAATTTCACTAGTTTCCAATTTCAGTTTGTTATTGTGATTAGGATCAAGAAGAGATGGGGGATGTAGATCGATCAGGAGAGGGAGAGCTTTGCTTTTGAAGAACATTTTTGAAAAGTAAGGATTAGCTGAACTTTACTGAGGTAACTTCTTCAGAAGTCCTTAGCAAAGTGATTAGCAGAGCAATACTTCAGATATTGAATGTTTTTTCTTTATAATTTGAAAGTCTTATAGAAAGATACTTTAGGAAGAGACTAACTTCATAATGGAGAGGATAGTGTACCACAGTGTTATAGTTAGAAAAGAACA
Source organism: Myodes glareolus (assembly GCF_982192425.1). Lineage (NCBI taxonomy): Eukaryota > Metazoa > Chordata > Mammalia > Rodentia > Cricetidae > Myodes > Myodes glareolus. The sequence goes on from NC_142039.1 coordinate 6,879,611, forward strand.
GGGTTGTTGGTTGAACTACCCTTGTGGACAAAACTATTTCTGCGGAGAAACAACACAGCTTTACTCAACCCTAATAGGGAACCCATGACAGACCAAAATCAGGATACCACTCATGTCCAACGTGGTGAACCAATGAGTTTTATTGAGGTTACTTACAGGAGCAGAAATGACTCAAAGGCAGCGGAATCACCAAGGCCCACACCAGCATAGCGACAGCTCACAAAAGTTGGGAACCTGGAGCACAGTGCACAGCCTGCAGGCAGCTCAGCAGGTTGGAGTGTCCTTTCCGAGTGACTCTGGTCCAGGCAGCTGGGCTGGTCTCAGAGTCTTTGCAGCTTTTCTCTCTGAGAGTCTGCATTGCAGCTCAGCTTCTCTGGGGGCTTCTTGGTAGCTTGATTCCCATACAAGAGTCTTCTCTGCATCATAGCTTCCCTTAGTCAGAGAAGGACTCTCAGCTTTTCTTACTCCGGCCAGGAGGGGCCTAGTAATCTGATCAGTTCCCGGGACTCCCTGAAGCTAGTTTGAACTGTTTACTTTCCTGTTTAAAAAGCTTCCCTGCAAGATAGAACGTTTCAGTTTGTTATTACTTGACATTATTATGCTGTTATTGTATCTTATGGATAGGAAATGCTTAGGAAAGTTAGAAGCAAATAAAGAATGAAAGTAAATTTATTCTGCCTAATTTTTGTAGCATGATTGATGGCGATGGACTATAAATGCTGAGTGTAGTTGGTGAGGCTTTAAAAGTAAAGGCGGAACTTCTTGTGCCAACAGAAATTGCAGTAAATTGTGGGTGTCTACATTGATCTAGTGCTGTGGTGTGGTGTCAGTGCTGGCCTGTGCCAAATGTGCTTGGCTCTTGGCTCATTTTATCTTTAGACTTCTCCTTACCATTAGGAAGTTGCATGTTTGTCAAAAGGTAGGAGAGGAAAAGCAATAGAGCAGGAAAGCTAGTGCTGATCGATACAGTACCACAGCATGAGTCCTGCCTGCCTAAAATCGTGTTACCAGGTTGTTTTTTCCTGCTTTAAACTTGCATTAGATTTGGTTACTCTAGTTGGTGCTCCTTAACAGCTAAAGACGTCTTTATCATTATAAGCCTGTTCCTAGTATACCTAGGAGATAGCAGTCGAATTGATAGATTCTTAGAATTGAAAATAGTTTGTTCTCTGACAATTTTGTACATGTATACAGCATATTTTAGTCACATTCTTGTTGCCATCTCTTCTTCTTCCTCCTCCTCCTCCTCCTCCTTTTCTTCCTCTTTTGTTTTTTCTTATAGCCCACTCGAGTCCATTTACTGATACTTGTATATATGTTGAACCTGGAACCAAAATTTGTAGAACATTTTTATTTCTGATATTTATTCTGAAATTTTTGTTTCTGTTACTTGATCTTTCTTTTTAAAAAATAAAATACCTGAAGTATACATTTCAATGAAAATCATTTTTTTCCAAATGTGCTAGCCTCTCTTACAATGTTCTAGTAATATAGCAGGAGTTCATAGACCTTCTGGGCTCCCACGTCCTTAGGTTTCATCATGATTAATATTTGATTTTTTTTATTGCAGTAACATGTCTTCAAGTAGAAACACTTTGTCTTTTGTAAATAGACTTAGGACCTTTGGTTTCTTAGGAGACAGTTCCTTAGTAAGCTTACATTATTCAAATTATGTTCTTTGGTTTTGTTAAAAGTTAAGTCATAAACCATTATTAAGACAATAGTGGACAATTTCAATTTCTTCTCCTGCAGTACTAAGGAGAGTTTGAGTACATCTTTGAGTAAATTTCTGAGCAAATCCCACACAGGTCCAGAGAGAAGTGACATCCTTCTCTTGGAGCTGTCTGGGCAAAAGGTGGCAGGACAAACCATGCTGTCGTAGCTCTTGGTGGCCATGACCCAGCTCACGTATTTCAAATTCACTTCTTGTTAGCATTATACCACGAAAACATTCTATACCAGCCAATTTCATTAAAAAGATATAAATACTATTAAGCATGTGTTAAGTATGTTAAAGAATTTATAAAAATACTGTGTAAAGAAACCACAGCATAGTGCATTTCCCTACAGACAGATGTTTTGAGGAACATTTAAAAATTTTGTTAGTGAACTAACTGGACACCCCCATCCCATTTACTAGAGGACGGATAAATGCAATGTAGAACTTTCACAGTGCAACGCTGTATACTGATAGAAGTGATTGAACGGTGCAGGCATCGGTTGGCAGCTGCCGATAAGACACACCCTCCCCTTTTTGTGGTGAGCACCTAAATCTCATGTCTTTGCATTCTTACTTTAATGAGTATTTTTAATCATAGAAAGCAATGCCAGATGATATTAAAGAAGTGGCTGCAAACATATTTCAGATGTGCTAAATAATGGTTGGTGTATCATAGTTCATCTTTGTTTCAAAACCTTTGAGATATTTTTCAGTTTATAAAAAAAATGAAACTGCTGTGAACAGTTCTGTGTAAGTTTTTATATTGACATAAAAAACTGAATTTCCTATTGAGCAGTCATTTGTGTTTTGGAGAAGGAGGGAGAGCGTGCCCCTCTCTCTTCCCTGCCTGCCCGCCCAACAGTGTTTCTCTATGTAGTCCTGGCCTTGCTGGAACCCGCTCTGTAGACCAGGCTGACCTAAGTCAGATCCGCCTGCTTCTTCCTCTTGAGTGCTGGGATTAGAAGTGTGTGCCACTACTGCCTGGTGAGAAAAATTCTTTTAAATTATAATAGTTTTACAAATGCCAGAGGACAGATTTTTTTGAAACAAAAAATTTATTTTTGTTTCAGGCACAATTTTGAAAACTTTATCTCTTCCTTTTATTCTTTAATTTTATGCACTTTTCATTGTGTATTTGTAATTGGAGGAAGAAGGGGAGCATACACGCATGTTGAGGTAGAAGATGATTTTGTGGAGTTAGTTCTTTCTGTCACCATTTACTTGGGTTCCTAGGCTGGAACTCAGCTCACAGGGCTGTTACTTGAAACCACGGGAGTCTGTTAAAGGGTGTCAAGAATTTATTTAGGTATAGGGTAGGGACCAGCACTCACTGGATACAGAACCCATTAGATGCCACCGCTGATCCAGCTGCCTTTGTCCAGCCGTTCTGCCCAGGGGTAAAGAACACTAACCACAAGCCATCTCTCTGCTGCCTGCTCTGCTTGGACCACCCAAGAGAGCGTGAGAGCAAGAGAGAGCTCTTGACCCTCTTTCTCAGCTTTTAAGTGGTATTGTAGGCAGACAAGACCATGTCTTAGGGCTTACTGCCCCAAAAGTCCTTGGCTAACTGGATCAAAATCCCTCTACACATGACTTTTTTGGGAACAGTGCCTGCTGAGTGGCCAACTGCACTTTCTCTTTTAGAAAAGCATATCAAATTGTCCCTGTTATCGTGAAGATATGTTTTGTTTGTCACAAGGAGAACCAAGGAAGATAGAAACATATAATTGGAGTATGTCATTACTACCAGTAAAAGAACTCAGAGAATGTGCCTAGAAAATGGGCTGTCTATGAGACATACCGGATGATGTGATACCTCCTGTCATTCTGTGAGATGGCAATGTTGCTATTGTATGCCTGTAAACTAATGAGATGATTCTCACCATCTGCTGATATTCAGAGCTAACCTACTTGTGAAACATTCCTGGATTTTTCGTAACCTTGCTGCAGTTTTGGTTTCTTTGACTATTATATAAATATGAAGTATTAAAGTGGTGATTTAAATATCTCTTTGAAAAATTGGGATCTAAAAACAGAGAAAGAGGGAGCAGGAAGACACACGGGGAAGGTGAGAGAAAGGGGAGCCGCTTAGGTTATAAATGCAGTAAAAGGCAGAAACTGGCTAGGTGGGCAGTCCGAGCGTGACAGCACCAGTGGTGCCACTGCTGCTGAGATTCACTTCAGAAAAACCAGCTCTACCAAGTTAAGCAAGCTTTTTATTAAAATGTTAAGTACTACCAAGATGGGATTTGGTCAGGGTCATTCTTGGAAACTTTGCTGCAGAGTGGCCCCGAGGCACAAGTTGTTGGAGATTATATGAACAAAACCTGACCTATAGGCCACCATACTTTCCCATGAGACTTTGTTGTAATTTTCAACTCAAGAACTACAACTCCCAGCACCACAGGAAGTTAACCTAGTCATGGGGCAAGTGGGTCTTACAGGTTTACTTTAGTGTCTAACACTACAAACAAATGTCTACTGATGTGATAAACTGAAGATCAAGCCGTGTATAAAAACACTGACTGCCAAGGGTTTCCTTTGCTGTATCACGCATGGAAGTTACCTGAGTCTTCCAGCTCCAAGCTATGCGTTCATTTTTTGGTTATAGTAACTGTGTTGAGCTAGAGTCACAGCTTAGAACAATATGTGCTTAGATACAACAAGATACGTAGTATCAAAACAGGCCCTCTTGTTTTCAATATGGATTGGCAAAAATGTCTTTAGGGCTGGAGAAAGCTCCACGGTAAAGTGCAAGGGTGAAGATCGGAGTTTGATTCCCAGAACCCATGTGAAAGAGCAGCAGTGACCATCTATAATCCCAGCTCTGGGGAGGCAGAGACCCTTGGGGTCCCCTGAGGCTCTCTGGCTAGCCTGCCTCGCCTAGTGAGTTCCAGACCAATGAAAGGACCCTGTCTCAAAAGCAGTGGACGGCATCTAAAGAGTGACACCCAAGGCTGTCCACTAGCCTGACTCATCTCTGTGCCCGCTCTCTCCTCCCTCTCCTTCTCCTGCCTCTCCCTCCACCCCTCTCTGTCTTTGTCTCTCTCTCACACACACATACACACACACATACACACACAAAAAAACCTCTTTCTCCCCCCATGTAAACTAATAATCAAACAAGAAAGATTTTAAATTAAAAAAAAATTATCAGCAAGCCATGTGGTAAGACTTTCAAGCATACTTGGCATATGCAGATTATATTTAAGAGCCTTTTAACTAACTTAGAATCTAAACCAATAGACCAAAAACAAACAAACAAAAACTAAACTTCAATTCAAGACAGATTATTTCTCTGGCATAGCTGTGGAGAAATTAGTTTAGAGATGAAACAATATCTAATTTATCAACACTGTATTATTTTTCCATTTTTGCTAATGATGTGTCTCGGAGAAAGTGGGTTAGCTCATTACTTAGTAGATGTCTGGTTTTGAGAAATGACTCAATCACTGTAAATCCACTTCTCTGTTATACTCCTGATATGCAGAATTTTGACCGGCAGTGACTCAGCCTTCGAGTACTTGCCATGCCATGCATGTTTGAGGCCATGAGGATCAATCTCTAATACTGAAAAAAAGGTCAATGAATGTTTAGAGATATTCAGGTTTTGTTTTTCTTAGACAAAAATCAAGATTTTACACTTGATCTCAGTGTCTGAGCAGTGGTCCTTCAGTACATTTTTACAATAAGTTTTTTCTGTGTTTAGTGACACATGATTTTATTTTATGAAAGAAGTTTATTGTTTACTTTGCAAGGTGGTATTTTAAGTATTATGCACTTTTAACTCATTAAAAAATTAGGGATGGTAATAGTTGTCTATACAGTCTCAGTACACAGGGGATCAGGAGTTCAAAGTCTGTCTTCAGACACAGCAAATTCAAGGCCAGCTTGGGCTACTTGAGACTGTCTAAAAAAATAATATTTAAAAATATCTCTGGAATAATAGATAATAATGACACAAATAGCCATATGATGTAGTTGTTTATGTTGTTTGACTATTACTTATCCAGAGTGCTTGGGCTAGAGTATATTTAGTTAATTTGTTTGCTTGTTTGTGGATGAGCTCTTACACTGTGTACACGTACCTGGCACAGTGTCTTAAGCGTAGTGTTTCTAGTGCTCTCTTGTTTTCCTGAATCCTACTTCTGCTGTAGGTAGTAGAAGACGTTGGGGTTTTTGCGTTAGTGCTGTAACTTGCACTATCATCCTCAGAGCTAAGACACAGACATGCTTTAAGCAGTTTGCCAACCACAGCCTATAGCTATAAACCGAGGATCCAGTTCAGAGAGTTTAGTTTTGAGTGCATGGCCCCTATGCCATATCCTAGAAACATCAACAAAATAGCGTTGAGCCAGATGAAAAGGTGCAACCATAAAGTTAATAGTTCAAGGACATAAAAAGAAGATCACTGTTCTGTGTTTTCTCAGCAAGTAAAATCACCAGAAGAGGTTGGATGGCCATGAAAAGATCTGGTTCTGTAAGCAGACACTGCCTTTAAGTTGCTGTGTGACCTGCGGTAAGGGTTACAAGAGGACAAGTCTTTTTCAGTGGGACTGACTGTAGGCATGTTGACTGACTTAGGCACACTCTAGGATTTCCGTGAGGGCCTTTCACGAAAAATAGAATGCTGAATGGTTTCTCAGGAATGCATTCTGGGATGCACCAGGAAACTGATTCATTATATGTTAAGTATAAATAACTATAAAAGGAGACTTCTGTATACTTGTTATGTATATAAACATTCTGTCCTGTTATAGTCACAAGCCTATCTCCTGTTCCTCCTACCTTTCCTTTTCTTCTGTCATTGATCCAGAGCTTTCCATGTTCTAGGCAAACACTTTACCCTAAGAAGTTACCACAATGATTTACAAATAAAAGAAATTCACCCATTGTAAGTGTGCATTTCATTGATTTGTGACAAATTTACTTGTATAGAATGTTTACCACACTCCTTTAGAACTTTTCTATTATTCTAGAAAGTTCCATCATGCCATTAACTCCGTTTTTTTAAACAATTACCTTTATATTATTTGATTGGTGTTTCCCCCTTACATTCTATCTGAGCCTTCCTTTACTTTGCTTTGTCTAGTTATTCTAATTTTTATAGAACTGTTTTTTATCTTTTAGTTTCTTTGAATGTTGAGGTATTGTTCAATCAAATGACCTTGTTATAAAGTCTCTTAAGGGAATGAGATGGCAGTTCTTAGTCGACAGAAATTTAGTCTCTGATATCCAGTCATTTCTTACCTTTGTTCACTCTTAGGTAGTTAGCAGTCAGCTGTGGTTGGGAAGTAAGATGTCCGGGGAGATGCGGGCCAGAGTCTCTTAACTGGAGGGATCTGTGAGTGCTGACTTCTTTACTCACTGCCCACGTTGCCCTTGTTACTAAATCCAGAAGATCAAAGGCACTGTGGGTATGTAGGAGTGAAAGAGGTACTCATGTATGTTTCCTTTTATCTCCTCTTTGTATACAGGCCAATGAAAATGTAACCTTCTCTTCTTTCCTACAGGGGAAAGGTCAGAGACAGAAAGGGCTTAGATGTGTTGTTCTGGGTGGATGGAATAATTGAAACAACTGAGCTATATGCTGTTAAAAAAAATTAGTTCGTGGAGGGCAAAGTGAAATTGCTTACGCTTCTCCATCTTCTTTCGTGGAAAGAACGCAGTAAATTAAGATGTACCACGGCTAGTGAGAGACTGAAGAAGAGAAACCATGATCTGTAGAGGTTCCTGTGTGATCGGAAAGAAAGCCTGACTATATCTGAGGTTGTGAGGCCATCAAAAGAATATTCTAGATATGAATTTAATGCACAGGTCAGTTTTTGAGTGTTAAAACTAGAGTCCAAAAGGATCTTAAAAAATCCCAATTTAGACTGAAGAACAAGATTATGAGATTACAGGCTAGAAGAGCTAGATGGTGAGAGACATGGACACAGAACATTCTCTAGCTGGGAGTCAGGAATGTTCGGTTGAAGATTTCTGAGGTAAGGTCTTGCTGCATCCCAGGTTGGCCTCAGATGCAGTCTTCCTGCATCAGTTCCTTCTCCCACCTCTGCTAGGGTTGGCTTGTCCATTTTAGAAACCATGCTTTTAATTCTTGCTCTGATTGTAGACATTCACAGTCTGGGAAAAATCATTTCACAAGGTGGCCCCCATGTGCTCATGGGTAACATGAAAGAGTTCATTTATACTAAAATTCAGAGGGTCTTTTTTTTGTGAAAATTATAGAATAGGGCAGCTAACTACATGAAAAGGGTATTCATTATCATTAGCCATTAGGAAAATGCAAATGAGGGTCACCACAGTCTCCTCTCGTGCGCCTGTCGCAGTGACTGGAGTGACAGCCAGAGTAGCACGGTCACTGACGCTGGCTCCGCTCTCCAAACGCCACAGACTGCAGCAACTTGTCTAGTTCTCCTTTCAATGTTATTTTCTTGGCACTCTTAAATTCCATACTTATGTATCAAGTGTATCAAAGGGCATCAGAGCTCAGGAAGAAACTTGGGGTCAGAAACTCTCTCTGTAAATCAGGCTGGCCTCGAACTCACAGAGCTTCGCCTGCCTCTGCCTCTCAAGTGGTAGAACAAAAGGCTTGCACCACCACCGCCCGACAGTTTTTAGCTTTTTAAGTGAAGAACTCTGAAACCACCTGCAGAGACTTTGTATATTAGAAATTAATTACTGGTAGTTTATCTCCCCTTCTTGGATTTTGAGATTTCTAGAGGGCCGGGGAACCTGAAAATAAATATAGGAGGCCTGTGTAAGTTAAGCTTCTGCACTGAACTGCACCACACTAGACTAAGAGTCAGGGTAGTCAGTCATGTTGATGTTCCACAGGGCCAAACTGCAAACTGCTTTGCTGTCAGACATCCTGAACAGCCAGGAGGGTGATAACCACATTCAGGCCATTTGATTTGCACCCTTACAAAGAAAAGAAAGGAACCTGAGGCTAACTGGTCAGTTATTGCCCTATGTCTCCCCTTCCCTCTGGAAATTAAAATGCCAAGGCAGAATCAGTAGATTCTTGTAGTCTTAAGGAATGAGGATTGGTAGAAAACAGTTACTGTGTTATTATTTTAAAATGTTAAATTATAGTTACTTTGAATGTCTGTATTTGGTAGTACAAATAAATAGGAATAATATACACTAATATGTTGTAATAAACTCTTAGGGACTGTCTGTTGGTCTTAATTACATCACCAGTGCAGTTGAAGGAGCTCCTGTTTCCTCTAGATTTTGGCCTTTCCTTTCTCTTCCATTCTTCTTTCCCGGCACCACCGTGCGCTTGAGTCCATGGCATCTGTTCCATTGCATCTTATTTTCTTCATTCTCTTTATGAGGTATGCTTGACATGTGATCAGCTGTACACATTTAATTACACATGTAAAAATGTTACAAGAGCATGGTAGTGAGCATACTTACTCCCCCTGCCCGCCCCCCCTACTCTCTCTTATCTCCTCTATCCATCAGGGTGGCTGCTGTCTGCTTCCTGGCAAATGTGGACTTGATTTTAGAAAAATTTTCAGGCCCTTTTTGAATAGAATCATGAAGCTTGTACTCTATTGGTTTCGATTTTTTAACGTAGTGCAATTAATAGATACATATACAGGAGTTCATTTCATTGCTAAATAGTGATTGATGTATCATAGTTCATCTTTGTTTCAAAACCTTTGAGATATTTTTCAGTTTATAAAAATATGAAACTGCTGTGAATAATTCTGTGTAAGTTTATTTTTTTGGCTTTTTTAAAAAATTTGTTTATTTATTAAAAATTTCCACCTCCTCCCATCCTCTCATTTCCTTCCCACTCCCCCCACTCCGCCTCTGCCTCCCTCTTCAATCCTAACAGCAGTCAAGGTTCCCTACCCTGTGGGAAGTCCAAGGCCCTTCCCCCTCCATCCAGGTCTAGAACGGTATGCATCCAAACAGACTAGGCTCCCAAAAAGCTAGTACATGCAGTAGAATCAAAACCCAGTGTCATTAACATTGGCTTCTCAGTCCGCCCTCATTGTCAGCCACATTCAGAGAGTCGGTTTGATCACATGCTCCATCAGTCCCAGTCCAGCTGGCCTTGGTGAGCTCCCATTACCCACCGTCTCCGTGGGTGGACGCACCCCTCGCGGTCCTGACTTCCTTGCTCATGTTCTCCCTCTTTCTGCTCTTCATCTGGACCTTGGGAGCTCAGTCCAGTGTTCCAATGTGGTTCTCTGTCTTCATCCATCACCAGATGAAGGTGCTATAGTGATGTAGCTATAGTGATGTAGCTATAGTGCAAGATAATCATCAGTACAGCTATGGGAGAAGGCCAGTTCAGGTACCCTCTCCTCTGCTGTCCAAGGACCTAGCTGGGAACATCCCTTTGAATACCTGGGAACCCCTCTAGAGCCAAGTCTCTTGCCAACCCTAAAATGGCTCCCTTAATTAAGATATTTTCTTCCCTGCTCCCATATCTACCCTTCCTCTATCTAAAAATATGGAATGCTTCACAAATTTGCATGTCATCCTTGCGCAGAGGCCATGCTAATCTTCTCTGTATCATTCCAATTTTAGTATATGTGCTACCAAAGCGAGCACCTGTGTACGTTTTTATATTGACATAAAAAACTGAGTTTCCCCTTGAGCAAATGGCTGTGCCGCACAAAAGGCACATATTTAACTGTTTATGAAACCATATAGTTGTACAAAATATTTGTACCATTTTAGATTTGCAGTAGCATTGTGTGAGAGGTCCAGGTGACCAGCACGGGCTGGTCTTTACAGGACATGGTTCAGTCACAGTGTTGAGCATTTCTTAGCTTCTTTAGTAAGGTATACTTTGATATTCTGCTCAATTTTTAATTATTGAGTTTCTAGAGTCATTTTTATGTTCCATACATTACTTTTTGATGAGATCCCATTTATAGAGATACAATTTCAGCAAATTGTTCTTTCATTCTCACATGTTTCAAACAACAGATTTTGATGAAATCTTTAAAAAAAATAGAATATAAGTGTAGGAAATTTCTTCAGAGCATGATCTGGCAAACTTTAGAAACCGTATGTCTTCATGCAAAAGTGTCCTGAGATCTTAATTGAAATTGCTTTGAATCGATATACAAATCTAAGTCTATAGCTAAATCTAGAGTTAATAGGGTAACATCGCCAAATCTTCTAAGAAGATTGTTCTTCGTCTGGTAGGTGGTCTTTCAGTGTCTCAGTAGTAATGCTTTAGACTTGTACCTTCAGTTTTAGGTCTTGGGAATGTTTTGTCATCTCAAAGCTTAGTGCCGTTTCAGTTGATATATCTGGTTTTTTTTTGCATATGTGTTTGTGTGTGGGTGTATGCAAATGATCATACACCCTCTTCAGAGGTACAGGATCCCCTGGATCCGGAATTATAGGCAGCTGTGAGCTATCCAACATGAATTATGGAAACCAAATGCACGTCTTCTGTGAAGTGCTCTTAACCACCAAGCCATCTCTCTAGCATGGTTCATACATCTTTTTAATTATGAAGTTGCAGCTGTTTATTGCCAATATGTAAACATACCATTAATTTTATACATTACATATTACCGTCACATTCCAGTTACTTAGTTACATTGCCTTGCTGCAAACTTGGCTGGGTAATGTTTCTGTCTTGTCTTCTCACATTCTTATGAAGCAAATCATTGTGGAATAGACCTGCTAATAGAAGATAATAGAAAAGGAGAGTCGGCATTTGCAAGTATTTGCTATTTGATAAAGGTGACATTTTTAAATTGCTGGAGTGAGCTTAGAGTTATAATTGAAAGCAAAATCTTATCAACAACTCAGACATATAAAGTTATATATAAAGACATATGAAGTTTGGATTGGAGGTATGCTTGAACAATAGATACCTGTTTGGTATTGAGCACACGATACTAAATGAAGTTACCCAAAGAAAAGAGTTTAAAGAAGTCAATGGATTTACTGTGGGGGTGGGATTTGCTGGCACCTCAGCCTTCAAGGAGTCTTCTGGGAGTGCTGCACTTTCTGGGACGTGAGCCTGTTGGTTGTCAGTTGTCTCTCGCACGCTGCAGTCAACTTCTTCAACCAGCCAGATCTCCCACATTCTTTTCCAGTGTCTGACCTGCTCTACACCAGGTTCCACTAGTTCAACCATTCCTGCCTGCACTGCAACCAACCTCTCGTCTTCTACCGGACCCTTCCTGCCTGCCATCTACCCCTCGTCTCTCTGGCACCATATTCTAAATTTTCCACCCATCCACAATTCATATCACCCATGTTCTTCTACAGGGTCTAACCTGGTCTACCCCATAGATCCTCTCTTTTGCCACAACCTTCTTTGTATAAGATTTAGGACTAACAAAAGAAGTCCACATGCCCAGATCTCACCAAAAAAAAAAAAAAAAAAAAAAAAAAAAAAGAAATGTGAAAGATCAAACCGATATCTTCTTTCCAAAACTTACCAGTCCAGTCCTAAAGAAGTGTTTGCCAATGAGAATCACCTAAAAAAAAAATCCCTGGACACAAAATTTAAAAGGACGACTATAAACTTCTGCAAAGAATTCAAGGAATTTAAATATGGCAGAAAGAAGCAGCTCAATGAAATTAAATAGAAAGAACTTAAGAAAAATAAATGTCTGAGTGATGCCCAAGAAGACACAGACAAGGCTGACAGACATGACGAAGACAATCCAGGATCTGAGAACAAAATTCAAGGAGATAGAAACACCGAAGAAAATTCAAACTGAAATAAAGGTGGAATTGAAAAACTCAATAACTCAACTAGAAAACTCAAAAGGAAAACCTTACAAGTCGAATGAATCAAGCACAAGATAGTTTAGCAGGACTCTTAGACAAAGTAAAGGATCTAAACCAAATAAGCAAGGGATATGCAGCAGAAAAGTAAAAAAAGGAAATGTAAGACACCATAAAGAAAACCAAATCTTTGAATTATAGGCACAGATGAGGGATAAGAATCTGAAATGAATGGCATAGATCAGATCTTCAATAAGATCATAGAAGAAAACTTTCTACCAATACAAATGCAAGAAGTACACAGAACATCAAGTAGACAAGACAGAAAAGAAAATCCCCATGGCATATCATAGTTAAAACAATAAGTATGCAGAACCAAGAAAGTATACTTAAAGCTTCAAGAGAAACACACACACACACACACTTTCCATTTAGGAAATTTGAAAGCCAGAAGAGTCTGGAGCAGAGCATTCTAAATCCTAAAAGACCACAACAGCTAGCCTGGACTAATAAACCTAGCAAAACTATCTGCCTTAATTAAAGGAGAAAAGAAAACTTTCCATTGTATAAATAGCCTAAAAAAATTTTTATATCCTAAAAAACCAGTAGGAAAGTACAGGAAGCATTATTTTGGGCTGAAGAGAGGAGTGAGCATAGCAGACTGGGGAGAGAAGCACAAAGCTGTAATTACTCTAACACAAGGTACCCGTGAGAGCGCAAACAGTACCAGAAGTCAACAACATGCTGACCATGATGGACACATTACAGTAGTAGCAGCTTTAAATATTAATGTCCTCAATTCTCCAATTAAGGGCCACTTACTGGATGGATCTAGAAGCAAAATTCAATTATCTGTTGTTTACAAGAAACATCTTAGTTTTAAAGATGGGCACCACCTTAGCAAAAGGATGGACAAAAATACTCCAATCAAATCTGGTAGGAGGCAAACAGGTCTTCCTATCCTAATATCTGATAGACTAGACTTCAAACTAAAACTAAAACTTCATTCTAATCAAGGGAATGGTTACATTAAAGTATGTGATTAATTTGGTACATATGTACCAAACTCTTGTGCAATTAGTGTCATTAAAAAACTGTACTACTGATTGAAAGACAAAGATTAGTGTCAATCCATTAATAGTAGGTGATTTTAATACCTCACTTTCTCTGAGAGACAGGTCATCTGGACAAAAAATAGAAGCATCAGGATTAGTTGACATCATACATCAAGTGGATTTGTCAGATCCACAGAATATTCCACCCAAACACCAAAGAATACACATTCTACCTAGCCGTACATGGAAGCTTTTCTAAAAGAGATCATATCCTGGGGCACAAAACATTTTTACAAAGTAAAAGACAAACAAAACTACTATATCTTGTTTGATCTCAGTGCAATAAAACTTAAGATAGATAGCAAACAAATCTCTAATAAATATGCAAATTCATGGAGAGTAATCAAAATGATGGATGGGTCCAAGAAAGAAATAAAAATGAACTTGTAACTAAATGATAAACAAAAATACAATACAGCAAAACCTCTGGGACTCATTGAAAGCAGTCTTAGGAGGAAAATTGATAACTTTTTAAGTGCCTACATTAAAGAATCACAAATAAGATACACATTTAAGACAATAAATGTCATAAACTACATAAATGGACTTAAAGACAGTAATCACATGGTCATCTCAATAGATGAAGGAACAGAATCCAACATGCCTTCATGATAGAAGTCTTAGAGAATGTAGGAGAGGGGCCATTACATAGCTAGCAGGTATTAGAACAGGGACTTCAGTTATTATCAAGAAAAACATGGGGAGAGTGGGTTGGTAGATGCCAGGGGATTATGTTCTCCTTATAACTCTGTTTTCTCATTGTGAAATCCTGGTAGGGTCATTGCCTTCCAGTGAGGGTGAGGGAGAAGGGATGAAATAGCCGCTTAGGATGAGGAGACAAGATGTCATGTATCTCTGAGTGACAGTACTGCAGGGTCTGACATTAAAGTGAACGCCACCAGCTCGGCTTTGTTTCTCTCCACCTGTGTTCATCTGGAAAGGCTGAAGCTTCAAGCGGGCAATGTGGATTGCTCCTGGGCTATTCAGGTGACAGTGAGGAGTTTTGAAGAATCTAAGGTTAAGGGAGTAAGTAAATCGAAGCCTTTTTAAGAGAAGCGTGAAGACTTGGGGTTGGTGAGGCACAGTGTAAGAGGGAACAACAGGAATTAAGAGATACTTAATAAGTGAGGATTTTGGTTTAATCTGTAAAGGATTTTTAGTCTTGGTCAGGAAAAGGCTGAAGAGCAGAGATCAAGGGACCTCAAAAGCCAGAATCTTGAAAGGATTGTGATCTCTGTGCATATGTAATTCAGGCTTAGAGCTGAGGTCTTTGCTAGTTTTCTAGTATTTGTTGCATTGGACCACATGGCTTACTCTCCTTCCGTGCTGAGAGTTCTGCCTCTCTTTCATTGTTTCTCCTTTGGCCCTTTATGTGTTGTGGGATTTCCTTAGTGTCATTTTCCATGCTGTCTGTGACATTTTTAGTTTTAATTATTGTGCCAATAAGAATTCTCTCTTGCTCATTAATTTTCCACTATATATATATTTGTAGTTTTAGTTTGGGGGTGGTGGAGAGATGGCTCAGAGGTAAGAGCATTGCTGTGCAGGATAAAGACCAGAGTTTAGGTCCCAGTACCCACTTGACAAGCTCTGCACGCACCATTAATGAGCAGGTCATCCACAGTGAGGATGCTGGGCCTTGCTGCCTGCTGTCCTAACCTTGTCAAACACCGTAAACTCCAGGTTCAACAAGAGACCCTGTCTCAAAGGATAATAAGGCAGAGAATGGTAGGAGACGCAAGACACCCTCTGGCCCCAGCGTGCATGTAGAGGTGCCCACACATGTATATACACCATACGCATGCTCGCACACATGCACGTATGCACATCTTTGTGATTTTGGTGGTTGTGATTCATTTAACTCTAGCAGCAAATAATGACCTCTACATAAAGTTCATATTTATACTTATATTTATAAGTGTTTGAACTTAAAACCTTTCCTAAATTAAGTATGTTGTGTTCTGTAGTTAAGCGTTACATATCTTTGCACTTTAGGTGTCAAAGAATAAAGATGGAAAAGAAGAAAGTGAAACTGTGTCACCATCTGAAGATGAGCCGTTCTCCTGGCCAGGTCCAAAAACAGTCATGCTGAAGAGAACATCGCAAGGGTTTGGCTTTACACTGAGACACTTCATCGTTTATCCCCCAGAGTCTGCCATTCAGTTTTCATATAAGGTAAGAGAATCCCATCCCCTCTGGGCTTTCCCCTCCTCCCCTCTCCCCTTCCCCTCTTTTCTATCTTAAAATGAGTGACATATTTGTTTTTTAAAATCTTTTATATATATATTTTTAAACCTATAACAATCTTTAATTTCTGAAATATACTGATTCTAAACTCTAGATCTATTTTTTGGTGACTTCTAAGCTTCATTTTACTCTTTGTGGTGTGTGACTTCCCTAGATCTAGAAAATTTCTGTAGGCTCTGGGCAGACTATGGCAATTGTTGATTAAAATATGCTGGTGATTTCAGAAAATTAATAAGAATAGAAGCTGCTAACTTTCCAATGTAGCATATGATGGTAAGTCAGAATTTTGAAGTACAGTGACGAGAGTAAGCTTCACGAATATGCTCCAGTTGAGAGTGCTCCCGTCTGAAAGGGTCAGCGTGTGATGGTTTTAGCGCAGTTGATGTGTTTGTGATCATTCCTCTTCCCTGCCATTGCTAGTGCTAGCTTATTTCATCCGCAGCAGAGATGTGGAGCAAGTATATTAGCCCCATGTAACAGACGTGGAGACTGGGTTAAGTCCTATAAGTAGAGTTGCTCTGGAATTTGAACTTGGGTAATGTATTGATTAAAGACATATAAAGATAATATCCACTTGTATCTAGAGATCACAGTGTCTTTTAGTTGTTCAGTTTTTGAGATGTAGCTCTGGCTAGCCTCAAACTCACAGCTCTCTGCCTCCTCCTGTCTGCCGAGAGCTGGAATTAAAGGTGTGCTACCATACCTGGACCCTCACTTCATTTCCCTAAACACCTCTTTCCAAGGAAATGAATTGCAGGATAGTCTTTTAAAGGCACTGAATATGTCAGTGGTTATGAATAATTACTGCCATTGGACTTAAAAT
Organism: Myodes glareolus; assembly: GCF_982192425.1. Taxonomy (NCBI): domain Eukaryota; kingdom Metazoa; phylum Chordata; class Mammalia; order Rodentia; family Cricetidae; genus Myodes; species Myodes glareolus. Next base: position 6,896,244 of record NC_142039.1, read on the forward strand.
TTATCAGTCATGTTTCCTAAAATGTCTGTACAGCGACTGTCTAGCTGCTTTAAGAAGTTATTGATCTTAAAAGCTCTGATAATATTTCTTACATATTTACTAGATACACACGCTAGAGCTGTGTCATTTTTGTTTGTTTCATTTAGATCACAAGGATCATACAGGTAATACAATTTTCATAAAATAATTAACACAGGTTAAAAATGTATCTGTATTAGAAAGTATTTGTAGAGTCGAAAAAATCTGGTCTGATCCCCATCTCTGTCCCACGTGAGCTCTGTGACCCTGAGTATCGCACTTGTGAGACACCAGCAGTGCCTTGCTCATGGCGGTGTGGTGACAATGGGAATGGGAACTGATAGACAGTAATGCTTGCTAGAGCCATGTAATGCTGGGGTGTGGTGCAGATATTCATGTACATAGGACTTTTTTATATTCCCTCCCTGGGAAATATATATTAGAGTATTTTCCACTTTCATATTGAAATTTTATCAATTCACTCAAGGACTGGGTGCTCATGCATGTGTGTGTGTGCGTGTGTGTGTGTGTGTGTGTGTGTCTGTGTGTGTGTCTGAGGAGTTAGACCCAGGGCCTTAAACATGACACTTGCTAGGGGAACACTGTATCACTGAGCTATACTCCCAGCCTTAAAAGAATTTAAAATAATTTTTAGTGTTATATAGTTTTTAGAAAGTATCCGATTGATTAAAAACAGCGTCTCTATTATGTGACTTAGCTGGCAGCCGATTAGTCTCAGAACAGAGCTTATAACAAGAAGAAGAAAAACAACATTTGGGCAGCCAAAATAAAGGTCAAGAGTTATGTAATAAATCACTAGCCTTCAGCCAGAGCTCCACTTTCCTTTCTACAATGCATGGTAGCTTTGATTCGGTCAAGGCTCAGCAAATATTCGTCTTGATGTGTTTTCATACTAGCTTTTTAAAGTTGCTTGCTAATTTCTTAGCTAGACATAGGCAGCATGGCAGCAAGAGCCTAAAGACACCAAACAGATAAACCCAATTGCGTTCAGGAACTTAAACATGTAGTGGTTAGTTCTGTATCCTGTCGTAGCCCATGAGTGCTCACTGAAGGCCCCTGTAATACGGTAGATTCTCATCTCTCCGGCTGCTTGTGTGGTACTTCCACCTAAGTGTCTCCGTGATGCACCCCACCCCCACACACTTCAGAGCTAGTTGATTTCTTGCTCTGGCTTCACTCACAGCCTTTTTTTTTTTTTTTTTTTTTTTGTGAAAACTCCACCCTTCTAACAAAGGTGCTTAGTAATATTCTAATTGGTATCAATTATATACCAATAATTTGCTTTCAGTCTGGTTGTGATCAGCTAACAGTTTACTATTGGGCTCATATATGTATTTGTTTTATTTTGTAGGATGAAGAGAATGGAAACAGAGGAGGTATGCCGTAAAATTTTTACTTTTTCTCTAAATATACACGTTCCTCTGTGTATTCTCCTTTGCTCTCATTCCAGGGCTTTGTGAATTCAATCACTTGGTTGTTAGAATTTGAACACTAACACTTTCATTATTTATGCAGCACAATTCTAAGGATATTATGGAGGGTTTTTATTTTGGTCTGAGAACCTTTGTAAACTTAGTGGTCCTTTCCGGGCAGGAGGAGCATGTTGTGTTTTATCAGGGTGGCTTCAGGTTCTTCTAGTCTTACTCTTAAATGCACTTAGGGAATTTTGTAAAAGATCCAGGCTGAAAGGGATTATTTCTTAATAATTTGAATTTGATAATTTTCGGGCAACTCTAATGAGTTAAAATTTACATACAATATAATAGATTCGTAAAAACTTTATTTCTGGGGCTGGAGAGATAGCTCCCAGGTAAAAGTAGTTACCGCTCTTCTGGAGACCCTGAGTTCGATTCCCAGGACCCACATCCAGTGGCTCAGAACTGCATGTCTCTAACTCCGTGGGACCTGATGCTTCTTAAAAAGTATACATAACTGTGATACAGTATCAAAACGAGGAAATTAACATTGATAGGTATTAGTATATTAGCTACAGTGTTCAGTGTTGCTGAGCTTTCCACTAGTTTTTCGTTATTCTAGAATCCCACTTTGCATTCAGTTATGATCCCTCCTTAAAATCCCATGGTCTTTATTTCTCTCTTTTGTTCTTTTTGTATCTTGTGACCTCAGCATTGTAGAGACTCTGCTAGCTTTTGTCTTGTAGGATGTTTATCCACTTGGTTTGTCTGATGTTTTCATACCACCAGTTCAAGTTTAACGTGCTTTTACCGATAATACCACATTTGCACAAATTATAAGTATATGTTGTATGAGAGTTAATAAATGTATAACCCATGAACCTTCCTTTCTCATCAAGATATGACTTAAAAATATGCATTCCATCAGTTTTGAAAGTTTCTGTGTATTCTGTATATTTCTGTGTAGTTGTAACTCATTTGGTTTCTTGTCAATAGAGAATTTTACATTTTCTGGAATTTCTTGTCAAGTAGAACAGTGTAGACTATTCTGTCTGTGTCTTTTGCCTGACTTTTTTTTAAATGTCTGTATAGGTACTAACAGTACTATCCCCCTCCCCCTGCCAGCTGAGTAATTTCATTTAAATCTATTCCACTTAGCCTTATTGGATCCTCGTCATGTCTGTGTCTTCACAGCCTGCTTTGTCATGTTTAGGATTAACATGGAAAGAATTTCTTTTAGTATTGCCCAGGATAATCCGAGGGTGTAGGCCGGGTAACAAGAGTCACAGATGTCACCTGTGCAAGGTGGGACCCTCCTGTCACCATCTGTTGTGCACCAGAGTTTAGGACGAGTTCCAAGTGCTCCTGCTGGACAGGAGCAGGGACAGTGGACAGAACAAGCACCGGTGTGAGCAAAGGGCATTTGAGTTCTCTGTCATCTTCCCACCACTCCCCAGGCCGATGTGCTGGGGCAGATATGGCATACATAATGTCCTCCTTGCTACGGGGAAAATGCATGCTTAATAAATCTAGAAAAATGTAACCAGAAAGCTGTGTGTATATGGGGATGGATCTGCCGCAGTCTGTTGAACTAATTACATGTAGTTATGTGCTTTGAATGGGAAGAATTAATGGAAGCACTTGTAGGGGCCAGGTCTCAGAGAAAGAAACTTGGAGAGGAATAGTAACATGTACATAAAGGATAATCCACCCATTTTGTACCTATTCTTATTCAAAACGGAGTTGTCCATATACAGAAATACCATGTTGCCATTAAATAGTAAGAAATAAGTTAATTTAAAAAAAGGCACAATGGTTAGGAAAAGGGGAGTGGTTGTGGGAAGAGTGTGGGGAGGGGGTGAATATGATCCAAACACTTGAGATTCTCAAGGAAACTGATAGATTTTGAGTAAAAACATTAATTTGATTGACAGGAGATTCAGTGTATATAAATTTGTTTTGTGTGTCAATATTAAAGAAAAGCTGAATTTGCTTTTAAGCTTTCTAACAGCCAAAGAATCAAGTAATAATAGTAATAGTTAGAAATACATATCGTCTGTTAAAAAACACCATACTGTTTGCATTTGATAGGAGGGCAGAGTATCGTATATATTCCTGTTCTGGAAAGCATAGAGAATGCTTCAGCAGTGTTGCTCCACATGGCTGTTTTTACAGTGAATTTACATCCTTAGCATACAGTTCCTTTAAAGCAGTGGTTCTTAGCCTTCCTAATGCTGCATCTCCTAATCCAGTTCTTCCTAATGCTGCATCCCCCTAATACAGTTCTTCCTAATGCTGCATCCTCCTAATATAGTTCTTCCTGTTGTGGTGACCCCCAGCCATAAAGTTATTTTTGTTGTTAGCCAGATGGTGGTACATGCCTTTAATCCCAGCACTAGGGAGGTAGAGGTAGGCAAATCTCTGGGAGTTCAAGGCCAGCTTGGTCTGTGGAGTGAGTTCTAGGATAGCCACAAATACTCAGAAACCCATTTCAAAGCCCCTCTCCCAATTTTTTTTTTTTTTGGCTACTTCATAACTGTAATTTTGCTACTGTTATGAATCATAATGTAAATAGGTGATATGCAGATGGTTTTAGGGGTCCATGACCCCTAAAAGGGTCATTTGACCAAAGGGGTCACAACTCGCAGGTTGAGAACCAGTTCTTTAAAGGGTTTCTTAGGCTGCAGAAGCATTGTTTGAGGCAAACTTGGATGCCTGTGGACACGTTCGTTATCTCAGCAGGGCTCCTGGTATTTCCCAGGTAGAGGTCAGAGGGCCCTGACTGTCCTACCAGTAAGAAGTAACTTAGAAAGTTCAGAAGTTGTGGACCTTTTGTCCCGAAGGAGACCTTGGGAAGGACTGAGAGCACCTGAAGAGTTACACACTAGGCATACAGTTGGAAAGAAACCTGCTTGGTTTGGGGTGTGTGTGTGTGTGTGTGTGTGTGTGTGTGTGTGTGTGTGTGTGTGTTAGGGATCTGCTCACCGTGAGGATGAGGTAATAGTCCTCTTTTGTAGCTAAAACGGCTAAAATCGCTCCTGCAGATCACATGGCTAGTGAGCGGCCGGGCTGGGCTCTCAAATCAGTTACCTCAGGCGCTCCTCAAGTTCATAGTTTTGCTTTTAAACCTAACATTTGTTGACTTATTTTTAAGTATTCTTCCTGATTTCTTTAATTTTGTTTCAAAAGTATTTCTACCTTACAAAAATGTTCTTGCATTTAGGGTCAAGAATTATTAGGTAAATTATGTAGTGTGTTTTGAAATTGGCCCTGTGAAACCTGCATGGAGAATGTTAAGATCAAGGAAACTTGTTTTCTATCTGTGAACACCTCAAGATTAAAAAAAAAAATTCCCATTAAGGTGAGGGAGCCCTGAGTACCTTCTAGAAGGGAACTGCACTCACGACACTGCTGAATAGCTGTTTGGCTTTGGACCTAAAACTCCCCTGAGCCTGGGGACTTTCCGGTGCTCTGCCTGCTTGATTGCAGGCTGGGCTTGTGTGCATCCTCCCAAAGGTGCCCATCAGCTGAACAATGCCATCTCAGCCTAAGCACAGTAATATTATTTCAACTGAACTATTGTCCATTGGGTCACATTACGTATTAAAAAACTTCGGCTCCCAAGCAGTTATTTACAGATGGATTTTTGAGTGCACCCTGATCAGAGGCAGCTTATAGATTATTCACTGTTTGAATTCAGTAAAATGTTACGTTTTTATTTTTTTAAAATATCTTTCCGAGTCTATTGAGATTAGGAAACTCTTTCATGTGAGTTTTGTTGTGAAGTAGAATCCGAGCCTCAGGTGATCAGAATCAAGGTGTATCATCCATGGAGAAGAGAATTGTATGGGAATGCCTGAGACTCTGCTAGAATGCCAAGATTCTGTAAAGCACTTAAAGGTTGTGTATGATAGCTTTCCTTTTGGTCATTTAGTTAAAATATCTTTTGGCATTTAATTTTCTAATAATTAAATTGCCCATCTTAACTATTTTTTTTTTACACATCCTGTACTTGGGTGTTATTTTATGTTTTAAATTTTCTTTTCCTGGCCAAGTATGGTGGCACACGCCTTTAATCCCAGCACTTGGGGAGGCAGAGGTAGGCAAATCTCTGTGAGTTCGAGGGCAGCTTGGTCTATGGAGTAAGTTCTAGGATAGTTAAAGATACACAGAGAAACCTTGTCTCGAAAAAACCAAAAACAAACAAACAAAAATTATTTTTCAGCTGGGCAGTGGTGGCGCACGCCCTTAAGCCCAGTACTCTGGAGGCAGAGACACTGAATTGGAAGTCAGCTTGGTCTTCAGAGTGAGTTCTAGGACAGCCAGGGAGATTATATAGGGAAACCCTGTCTTAAAAAAACAAAACAAAAAATATTTTTTATTTTTGAATTTTCTGTACAGTGATATAATACAAGAAAAGACCATTAAAGTGGGGACTATCTTGGAGAGAATAGCTGTTTTGGACAATTGATATTGTGTTGATGCTCTATTGTCCTTTAAAATTGTGGAGTAAATACTCATAATCACATGAGAATAAGGTTGACTGTTGCTGTTATTTCCTTTTCTTAGTTCCATTATATTTCCGTTGTTCTAGCATGTTAATAATGTGTGGAGTACCTGGAAGTTGTGTGAATAGTCTCAGTTGTGACGTTTGTGATGTGATATTTTCTGATGGAATAGCTCTGTAGTCTGTACTGGGGTGTTCCAACAGTGACAAGACCCAGGTCAGGCCAGATGCAAAGGATGGTGTGCACTGGCCCTGGGCATGCCAGAGTGACACAGCAGCAGCTGGACAGAGTCTGTCCAGGAAAGTTAGACTCTGTCCATGAGCTTACGCGCTGTGGCAGGTCCAGCCTTTGCCATGCCCTCTGTTGAGCACAGAGCCCCTCAGAGCTGTGTGTGGAAACAAGTGTGCTTCAGTGAAACACAGCTTTAGTGATGAGGAGAGGCTTAGAAAGCTGAGACAGTGGGGTGTACTGTATGCTAGCGTTTCTGTTAACGTGCTGAAAATACATTCTTTCAGAATAATGTAGCTAAAATACGGGCCTGAAATTGTGTTACAAGAAGTTTTTCTTTCTGGCCAGGTCAGTAGCCAGAGATTTGGTGGTGAGTGTGGGAAATACATTTACATTTCTTTTCAAATGCAGCTATTCTGACTGAGCTCTGTGGAGTCTTTAGCTGAACCCTATAGGATACATGTTTAATTGACTTGTTTTTAATTAACTTAACTGGATAGGTATTAATGAGTTGCATATTTTCTGTTAATTTTTAGTCCTCCTTAGTAGAACAGCCATAGGCGTCTTAGTCTTATTTAGGAAGTAGGAGAGATAGATGGCCATGATGGTGGCCACAGAGCTAGAGCAGGCAACAGTACTGACAACACAGTCGTTAATCCTTAGCACAGCTTTCCAAGGGTGGATACGCTTACTGCCTCTAGTGTTAGGTGATGTAATCGAAGCATGCCATTTAAGTAATTAGCAAGAGGTAGAGAATCCGGGTTCTGGAGTTTCCTCTCAGTTTCTGCCATGGCCTCTCAGAGCTTAGCTTTTATGGAATTCAGGCTTGAAAGTGTAGAAGAAAGAAAATTATGTTCTCTGGATTGTACACACTGGTAACAGTGTGTGTTCTTTGAATTGTACACACTGGTAACAGTGCATGTTCTCTGGATTGTACACCCTGGTAACAGCGTGTTCTCTGGATTATACCCACTGGTAACAGCACGTGTTCTCTGGATTGTACACACTGGTAACAGCGTGTTCTCTAGATTGTATACACTGGTAACAGCGTGTGTCCTCTGGGTTGTACACATTGGTAACAGTGCGTGTTCTCTGGATTGTACACACTGGTAACAGAACATGTTCTCTGAATTGTACACACTGGTAACAGAGTACATGTCCTCTGGATTGTACACACTGGTAACAGCGTTTGTCTCTGGATTGTACACGCTGGTAACAGCATGTTCTCTGGATTGTACAGACTGGTAACAGAGTACATGTCCTCTGGATTGTACACACTGGTAACAGCGTGTTCTCTGGATTATACCCACTGGTAACAGCACGTGTTCTCTGGATTGTACACAGTGGTAACAGTGCATGTTCTCTGGATTGCACACACTGGTAACAGCGTGTTCTCTGGATTATACCCACTGGTAACAGCACGTGTTCTCTGGATTGTACACAGTGGTAACAGCATGTTCTCTGGATTGCACACACTGGTAACAGCATGTTCTCTAGATTGTACACACTGGTAACAGAGTGTGTTCTCTGGATTGTATACACTGGTAACAGAGTGTGTTCTCTGGATTGTACACACTGGTAACAGCGTGTTCTCTAGATTGTATACACTGGTAACAGCGTGTGTCCTCTGGATTGTACACATTGATAACAGTGCGTGTTCTCTAGATTATACTTACTGGTAACAACACGTGTTCTCTGGATTGTACACACTGGTAACAGTGTGTTCTCTAGATTGTACATACTGGTAACAGAACATGTTCTCTGAATTGTACACACTGGTAACAGAGTATGTGTCCTCTGGATTGTACACACTGGTAACAGCGTTTGTCTCTGGATTGTACACGCTGGTAACAGCATGTTCTCTGGATTGTACAGACTGGTAACAGAGTACATGTCCTTTGGATTGTACACACTGGTAACAGCGTGTGTCCTCTGGATTGTACACATTGGTAACAGTGTGTGTTCTCTAGATTATACATACTGGTAACAGAGCATGTTCTTTGGATTGCACACACTGGCAACAGCGAGTTCTCTAGATTGTACACACTGGTAACAGTGTGTGTTCTCTGGATTGTACACACTGGTTAACAGCGTGTTTTCTAGATTGTCCAAACTGGTAACAGAACATGTTCTCTGAATTGTACACACTGGTAACAGCACATGTTCTCTGGATTGTACACAGTGGTAACAGCGTGTGTCTCTGGATTGTACACACTGGTATCAGCATGTTCTCTGGATTGTACACACTGGTAACAGAGTACTTGTTCCCTGGATTGTACACACTGGTAATGTCGTGTCCTTTGGATTGTCCACACTGGTAACTGTAACATTAGGTCCTGCTTGTTGGGGTTTCACTCCTGCCCAGTTCCTGCAATCGTTATGCCCCAAAGAAAATCACACAGTGTAGCATGAAGGGCCGGCTTGTTGGGATTTCTGTCCCACCTGGTCCCCGTTTAGTCCCAGAGAAAGTCACACAGAATCTATATCCGGAAGTAGCCTGGAATACTGCGCCCACATTCCAAAAAAAATGGACAATTGATATTTTCCTTTGTTTAAAAAAAGGGGGGGGGAGTTGGTGTGGGAGAATTGTCTATTCTGTCAATCATGTCTTAAATAAATGCTGATTGGCCAGACAGGAAGTATAGGTGGGGCAATGAGAACAGGAGAATTCTGGGAAGTGGGAAGCTCTGTCTCCAGTCCTGCCCAGATCATGGAAGAAACAGGATGTGACCTTCCCTGCAGAAAAAGGTACTGAGCCATGTGGCTAGCATAGATAAGAATAATGGGTTAATATAAGCTACAAGAACTAATAAGAAGCCAGAGCTAATGGGCCAATCAGTTTATAACTTATGGAGACCTTTGTGTGATTTTTTTCTTTGGGACTTGCCGGCTGTGGGAACTGGGCAGGACAGAAACCCCAACAAGCAGGCCCCCATGTTACAACACAGAAGTCTGCATAAGTTGTAAACTGATTGGCCCATTAGCTCAGGCTTCATATTAGCTCTTATACCTTATATTAACCCATTATTCTTATCTATGTTAGTCACATGGCTCAGTACCTTTTTCAGCAGGGCAGGTAACACACATCCTGCTTCTTCCATGATCTGGGCAGGACTGGCAAGAGAGCTTCCCACTTCCCAGAATTCTCCTGTTCTCATTGTCCCGCCTATACTTCCTGTCTGGTTATCTCACCTATACTTCCTGTCTGGCTAGTGGCCAATCAGCATTTATTTATAACATAATTGACAGAATAATGAATTGTTCCACACAGGTAACAACGTGTCCTCTGAATTGTACACACTGGTAACAGTGTGTTCTCTGGATTGTACACACTGGTAACAGCATACATGTCTTCTGTGTTGTACACACTGGTAACAGCGCATGTTCTCTGGATTGTACACACTGGTAACAGCATGTCCTCTGGATTGTACACACTGGTAACAGAACGTGTTCTTTGGATTGTACACACTGGTAACAGCGCATGTTCTCTGGATTGTACACACTGGTAACAGCATGTCCTCTGGATTGTACACACTGGTAACAGAACGTGTTCTTTGGATTGTACACACTGGTAACAGCGTGTTCTCTGGATTGTACACACTGGTAACAACATGTCCTCTGGATTGTACACACTGGTAACAGCACGTGTCCTCTGGATTGTACACAATGATAACAGCGTGTATCTCTGGATTGTATACTCTGGTAACAGCGTGTTTTATGGATTGTACACAATGGTAACAACATGTGTCTCTGGATTGTATACACTGGTAACAGCACGCGTCCTCTGGATTGTACACACTGATAACAGTGCGCATTTGGCTTCAGGTTCAGTTTTGATTTGCACAGCAGAACATTTCACATATGTTCTCTAACTTTCCTCATTTTACAGGCTAGCATGTTATTGGCTTTTTTTTATTGAGCCTCTGCTTAACGACAAGGCATATTTTTTACCCTTTTTTCCTTAATTTTTTAAAAATTTATTTATTTGTTTTACATCCTGACTACAGTTTCCTCTCCCTCCTCACATCCAAGTCCTCCCTCCCCATATTTATTATCTTAATATCTGAATTTGCTTTTCATTTTGGTTCAGTTATATTTTTGATATGTGGAATGCCTTTGTCATTTATTTTTATGAAATGATAAGAGAAATCCTAGGTTTGGACCTAAAATAAATTAGATGTGAGCAAAAAGTATTTCTATAGAAATACTTATAACTGTCATTTCAAAATAAACACTAAATTTGACTAAAATATTCATTGATGTATAAGTAGGTAAATAATGATATATAGTGGAATACGCAGAGAAATGGATGAATTTTGAAAACTTTTCTTTTTAAACAATTCTCCTTATATAGCTTGAACTTACAGGAATGCTCTTGCCTCTGCCTCTTGAGTGGTACAATTAAAGGCATACATTACCATACCTCGCTTGTATGAATTACAATAAAATCTTTCTCTCTTTACACACACACACATACACGCACATACATGCATACATACACACACACCACTGTTTATCTATTTACCTGTTGTTGGACAGTTAGATTTAATAGTCCTTATGGCTATTGTGGTTGGTGCCACTGTGAACTTAGATGTGCTGATATTTGGGTCCATGTTCTCAGGTCTTTGGACAGATACCCAGGAGTGTGATTGCTGGTCACACACTTTTCCACAGTGGCCTCACCATTTTCATACTCCCAGGCACTGCAGGAGGTCTCCATTTCCCTGCATTCTCTCCTACAGGTTTCTGTTTTTATATTAGAGCCAACCTCATAGGTATGAAGTGAAATTTCATTGTGGTTTTGATTTGCATTTCTTTAACTGACTAATACTTTTAGATAATATCTTTGTGTGTGGTTTTTGGTCACTTGGAGAAATATCTGTTGATGTCCATTGCTCATTATTTATTTTTAAAATTATTGTTTTGTTTTTGTATGTATATGGGTGTTTTGTCTGCATGTATGTCTGTGGCCCATGCTTGCTTGTTCCTGGTACTTGAGGAAGTTAGAACAGGGTGTTAGATTCCTGAACTAGAGTTACAGGTTGTGGGCCACCACGCGGGTTGCTGGAAACCAAACTCAAGTTATCGACTTGTAGGCGTTCTTTCAGTATTTCAGTCAAGGAATTAGTTAGCCGCATTATGTATAGTTGGACGTCCATTGATCTTGCTTTTCAAATTCTTACTAATTCTGATGTTTCTTATTTTAATGCAGTCTGAATGGGTGATACTTGTTTTTAAGTATCTTGTTTTTAAGATACTTTTTCTCTTTGAGAACTTTGGACATGAAGGTGCTCACTGGTTTTCTAGGGTGCTGCTTCATTTCCTCACTCACAGCCAGAACTTCAGTTTGCCCATCATTATTGCTTTGGTGTGTGGTTTGGGACCAAGATAAGCTTTTTCTATGATTTTTATTTTCATTTCCATAGTGTTTAGTGTAAAGTCTGTACCTTTTCAATTACTGTGTAGCGAAAATTGCCTTGCTCATAAAGTTGTCTGTCTCGGTGTTGGTCTGTCCTGGACTTTGCTCTATCCTGGGAGTTGGCCCGTGGCTTGTTATTATATAGTTTCCAAACCAGGAAATTTTTTTTTTAAGAAGAGAAAAAGAATCAGGATAGAGACTATAGGTACTTACGAAGCCCAAAATACTTATTATCTGATTCTTTACAGACACACATCATTCTTGTTGTTCTGTTTCCCATTTTATTTGCATCCAAGACAGCACTGCTTTTGATTGTTGTGACTTGAGAAGTGGCTTTATCCTGCAGCGTATTCTTCCATTTGTTCAAGACACCTTGCTTGGGCTGAGGTGTAACTAACTTGGTGCTTTGTCACCGACCCAGCATTAAACCCACAAACAGAAAAAAAGAAAAAGAAAAAATTCCTGACTTTTTCATTTATTATGTAGTGTCATAAAAGTTTTAGAATTAGGCTTCAGTTGCTAGAACTTTTATTGTGTCTGCGTTACTTAGAAAATGTAAATGAATACTTGCCTTCAGGAAACAGAGGCAGGTGTATCTGAGTTGTTCCGGGACAGTCAGGGATACACAATGAGTCCCAACCTCAAAAAAGAAAGTAAGTGAGCATGCAAGTGCACGCGCGCGTGCGTGCACGCGCACGCACACACACACACACACACACACACACACACACAAAACTAAAACCAAACAAAATCCAAAATCCTTGGCTTGTTGAAGAGTGTAGATTAGTTGGTCTGCACTTTTTATATAATCCTTTGCTTTTTCTCTGTCCATCTTTTGATAAAGTGAATGTGTGTGCATTGGTTGGATATTTAGGTGTTAAACCAACTTTGTATTGCTGGCCAAACCAAGTTTGTTCCTACTGTCATGCTTCTTATCAACTTTGTTTGGCTTTTCTACTTGAAGATTCTGGCTTCTCTGCTCAATGACTGTATTGAGATTAGCAGTCACGGAGCAGCAGCAGCTGGCAAGAGCATTAGGGAAGCGATTAGGATGGACAAATAATCGAAGAGGACGGCGCGATACAGATCTGGTCCTAAGGGAGAAAAGTTAAGGGTTGGTTTGTTAGGCCAGCAAGTAGATGGGTTGGGAGCGATCCTCTTAATGAACTCTGTTCGGGGCAGCAGTTGGGATATGGCAGTGGATCTGATGGCTGGAGTGCTACCTGCAGAAGGTTCTCAGAGGGGAATGTGAGCATGGCATCTTCATGCTTGATAGCCTGGCCTTCTTCCTCCTCTCCATCCCAGCTGAAAGATCCTTTCCAGGCTGGCCCTGAACACCTTGCTTCCCTCGCAGCCTTTGGAGACTGTGAGGCCCTTTGCCTTGTCTAGCTTTTCTGTGGTCTGTGAGAGAAAGTTGACCATGAGGCTAGTTAGCAAGATATATGTATTTAGAAACTTAGATACTTATAGCTAATGAAAATTTTCATTTGTTTAATCTTTTACATTTATTTATGTATATATATATATGTGTGTGTGTATGTGTGTGTGTGTGTGTATAAGTGTTTGTTTTGCCTGCATGTATGTCTGTGCCCTTTTTTAAATATGAAAGAGATTCAGAGAGCTAATTGGAGGCATTGGGCAGAGGGATATAGTTGTAAAAGAACTAGCAAAGTTCACACAGAGTCTGCCCAGTCCGCAGCATGACCGGCTGCTCTTCAGACAGTCTCTCTGAGGAATGTCGCCTGGGCAGCCCTGCAATTGGGTGGGGGGTTTGAACTGTGTTTTCCTAGCTGTTTGGTAACTTGTGACCTGGCTCGCAGACACCACCCGGCTGGATTACCCCATTCTTGTTTCTGATTGCTTTCCAGCCAGCCTATATAGAAAGAATGGGATTCCTAACTTCATAAAAGTTAATTGTGGGATTTACAGTCCCCGCTTTTGACGTTTAGCACATAAATTCTCATTATTGGCATAAAAACAAAACAGAAATGTGTGCAGCTAAAAGCTGAGCACAATAAACTAAGAAATCTATTTCTTGTTTTTTCATCACTTAGCAAACATCTGTTGAGTCTGTCCCAAGAGCCAGACGCTAACTGATTGCGTGGAAGGGAACCTTGCGGCCTCCAGCCTCCCTTCCCTCAGAGTGTTGATCAGATGCCACCTGATACAGTAGCTTCCGCAGCCATTTAATAAGAGCAGCCCTGCCTTTCATGTTCTCTTTCCTTCTCCTCCTGTGTGCTGTTCTCCATCACCTCACACTAATTTCTTCACTACTTCCCCCTCTCGGTTGAAATATAGGCCAAGGAGTTTTGGTTTTTCTTTTTCTTTTTTTTTTCTTCCTTCAAACTCAGAATAGTTTCTGCCATGAATTTATTGGAAGCATACAGACCCACACATATGACACTCTGATTTCAAGAAACTTGTAATCTGTTGGAAAGTGGAAATATAAAATAACTCTTTTAAAATACAGGAAAGACTGCTTAGGAGAACATTGGTTAGATTGTTGATGGATTTAATGCGGAGGAAGGAAACACAGCACATGCTGAAGTAATATTTGCCTAGCTTTGGGGAGGAGCGGGGTGGGGTGGATTGTGTGTTTGTTGTGGGTGACCGATACATGGAGAGTCAGACTTAGTTTTTCTACGTTGAGTAGGTTGAATGGATGGAAACTCCGTGAATCAAAGGATGCTAGAAGGAGACATCTTCCTGTCCCCAGGGAGTGGGGTTCAGTTTGGGATCAGGAGCTCTTCTGGTGGCCACTAGGGCACATAGTCTGGAGTTCTTGAGGAGGACCAGCCATTTATGAATGAGCAGTCGATATGCTAGAGTTAGGTCCTGGACATAATGAAACCATCCAGCGAGCGTGGTACCTCAGAGAAAAGATGGGGCCAGGGAAGATAATGTCTAATGATGGCCAGAGCAAAAAAAATCAGAAAAAAGATGTAGTGACATTACATTTGTATTTTAATAAATATAGCTTGCCTGAAGTTCAGAAAAGTAAAGCAGCCACCCACTGACTCTTATCTTTACCTTAGTCCAAAATGGCACTCCTGCCTCCAGGAGTCTCAGAATGAGACTGGGTGTGGCTGCTGGGATTAAAGGTGTGGTCACCACTGCCTGGTCTGGAAGGCTGATCAATGCAGCTATTTTATCTCTGAGCTTCAGGCAAGCTTTATTTATTAAAATACAAATGAAATATCACTACAGAAAGATCTGAGGACAACCAGAGTTAGCGCTTTGCTAATTAAGGGATGGTGATTTTGAGGTGTCAGTGAAAAGCTTGTCATTGTGGCAGAGAATACATTAGGACAGTGGCCAGAAGGATGCTCTCTGTCAAGTAGCACATAAGTGAAGTTACAGAGGACAATGGAGGTGACAGAGATTGAACTAGGATGTTTGTTAGAACATCAACCTGTGCCCAGAGACAGCAGTGCCGAGTCTGTATGCCTGTCCTGGGGATGTTTGTTCATGTCAGAAAACCCTGAAATACAAGTGACTGGAAATGAGGGAGCGCATCAGCACTGGCAGAAAGTGTGCAGGAGGACGGAGGCGCCTACACCAGTCACAGCCGCATGGAGAAAGTGTGCAGGAGGACGGAGGCACCTACACCATGGACAGGAGAAGGGGCACTTCGGGGAGATGATGTTGGGTTGATTGAAGTTATATACACAAGAAGTGGTAGCTGTGGACCAAGACTCAGAAAAAGGCCGTGAGGACTAAGTTCTTGCTTGAGAACAGGACACAGGAGAAAAAAACTTCAAAATGAAAACTGAGCATTTAAAAAGTAAAATGAGGCCAGGGCAACAGAGGTGCAGGAAATAGGAGGCAGGTCCATTGTGACCTGTGCTTCAGGGAGAGCAGGTTAAAAGTGCAGAAGTTTGGAAGAGCAACCTTGAGGGAACAGGAGGTGAACAGCGAGAGCCTTTCCTGAGCAGAAACCTGATGGACTTAGCAGTTTACTGTGTGGCTCAACTTCTTTCAGCTGTATTGCTAGGCCGGGAACTGCAGGCAGAGCTGGGGTGTAGTTGGTCTTCTCTCTAGGCAGATGGGCAGAATATATACTTTGAAAGGTCAAGGGGAGAAGAGGTTGAAGTTGCTAAGTTTTGTTGAGATGTGCGTCCGTAGATGATCTTAGAAGGATTCCTGAGGGGAGGCTGGTGGTCTTGACCAGTAGAGAAGGCTCAAAGGAAGTTCTTGGCAAGACTGAGGCGAATTGAGAGATGGAAAGTTGTTG
Organism: Myodes glareolus; assembly: GCF_982192425.1. Classification (NCBI taxonomy): domain Eukaryota; kingdom Metazoa; phylum Chordata; class Mammalia; order Rodentia; family Cricetidae; genus Myodes; species Myodes glareolus. Next base: position 6,912,087 of record NC_142039.1, read on the forward strand.
CTTATGATTAAGAGTGCTGTAACAATTTGGTTGGTCAGAGAAATCACAACCTATCATAGCAAAAAAAAAACCAACAACAACAACAAAAAAACCAAACCAAACAACAAACAAAAACCAAAATAGGGCTGTGACTCTAGGCATGATACATGACTTTTGAAACTCATAAAACTTATAGAAAAAACTGACATCTTGTGAACTTGAAATACTCTGAAAGTTAATCGCGGGGCTGTTTTGTTCATAATAAGAAAATCAGTATGAAAGTGGGTAAATTTTTGTTGGGTGCTAACATGCTCCTGGTGTTTCTGCCTAGCTAGGACAGTTTTTGACTCATGCCTGACACCTAGTGGTGTTGTGCTCACACTACGCTCATTGCCCGCCCTGGTCTGAACTGACCAGGACAGGAGACAAAAGCTCTTTTGCTGTAGGCATTGTTTAGGGTGACATTTTGAGTCAGAGGGCATTTATGGAGCATCTTACATGCCAGGTGCCATTCTGTGCACTTGAGATAGTCAAGTGACATGTTTTCTCGTCTATAAACTCAGAGAATTTGAAAATATAGCTGAGTAAATCGGCAATAAACTCTCTGTATTTTAACATATAGCTGAGCAGATCCACTGTACACTCACAGAACTTGAATGTATATCTGAGCAGATCTACTATTACCCCATGAAATTTGAATATGTAGCTAAGCAGATCCACAGGATGGGTAAGTTTATAAACTTAACATAGAGTTTCTTGTGATTTTCACATGTTTTTTTGTTTGTCTCATGGTTTGGGGGGCTGCGTCAGTCATTCATGTTAAGTAACTGTTTAAGAAGATAAAAATTGGTTTGTGCTCAGTGTATGTGAGAAACCATACCTGTACATTAACACTAAACTTATCTTTCAGCTATCCTTGCCAAAGTATTTACAGTATTTATGAATGAATCAACATCTGGGGTATAATTTGAAATGTTTTAGAAGTATATGAGTGTGCTTTAATGGAACAGGATTTTCATAGCTCTTTAGGTAGGCTCCTGGGACTTCGTGGTATTAGCCTGTCTGGTTCTGAGTGTATGACATACAGTCCCATGGCAAAAAGTTTTGGGATCTATATGTATCTGATTTGAAAAAGTTTTAACATAAGTAAGTTCAAATATAGTCTGCTTTTTAAGGTTTTAAAAAGATTTCTTTTTTTTACTCCATTATTTAAAGGTCAAGTTGTATAAAGGAAGTATATATTTGATGTAGTGTATGCAGTTGTGATTGAAACATGACAGATCTCATCCCAATTCCATTCTGACATTATTATAACTTGAGGTCAGGTTCTCTTAAATTGCAGGCTGGGAGATAAAACTTATATGTACTAGCTAGCATTCTGAAAATGATCATGTCAAATAGAATTTGGAGAATACATTGATTTAATAAATTACTTTTTCCCACTTGTTTTTGTCCTTACCACAAAAGAAGGAAAGGAGGATAACAAATCAGCTATAGTATTTTAGTGTTTGATTATATGATACATGCATTTTTTAACGTGAAGTAGTGTGTTTATTTTAGGGTATTAAGATGACTTTCATAACTGGATGTGGTGACTTGTGCCTGTAATCACAGCCTTGAGAGTCTGAGACAGAAGGGTTGCTCTGAGTTCAAGCTCAGCCTGGTGACAGAGCTAGTGCCAGTGGTACAGAGGCACGAAGCATGGGCATCGCTTCCGCTGATCTTTTTCCTTTGGCTGTATAACCAGCAATGGGATTGCTAGGTCTTGTGAATTTTTTCCCATTTATTTATTTGACAATACTTTATACTGTTTTCTGTAATGGTTGTGTTGATTAGTTTTATGTCAACTTGACGTATGCTAGAATAGAGCCATTTGGCCATTTGGGAAGAGGGTCTCTTTGTTTTTTTGTTTATTTGTTTTTTGTCAATGTAATTTTTACTCATAGACTAATAGCTTACTGCAATTTATCGGTCCCAGTTAATTTGCATTTATGTATATAATGGTTATTTATTATTTGTATTGATCTTAGTTTTGAAAAACTAAGTGGACTCAGTGGACTTGGACAATGCCAGAGGCTCCATGGTTCCCTTAAAAGAATTTTCAGTGAGCTCTTTTCCAAATTCTCAGTGTTAGATTATTTTGATAGTTAAAAGCCATGTGAAGAAAATGAGTACATAAAAGGAATTTAGATTTATTTTATAGGTTAAACCTTACAAATAGTTTTATTTTTTATTGAGATTATTATACTTTAATTGCTACACTTTTTCCTTTCTCTTTTCCCCCTCCAGCTTCTCCTATATACCTACCTCCCTACTCTAAAATTCATTGGTTCTTTTCTTTGGTAGTTTTTACTATTTTTGATTGTGTGTGTGTGTGTGTGTGTGTGTGTGTGTGTATTTCTTCCTAAATCTACAAATACAACCTGCTCAGTCCGTACTACATTACTCGTGTATGTTTCCAAGATTAACCAACTGGGGTACTCTTTGCTTTGGAAAGCTGGTTCTCCCATTTTGAGCATTTTTTAGTGGTCTGTGAGTCTTCATCTATGATTGAGGACACATTAGTTTCCCCCTCGGTGTTAGCATGTTTATTGGCATTGTCTTTGTTCAACTCATGTTTGGGCTTTTCTGCCAATGTGACTTCATGGGTATAGCTTCTTTGACATTTCTAGGAGACATAATTTTACAGCAAACATCCTGTTCTCTGGCTTTTACAATTTTTCTGCCCCTCTTTGGCAATAATCCCTGAGCTTTAGATGTAGGAGTTATTCTTTCATATGTACCTTTGGAACTGAGCTTCATAACTCTGCATTTTGATCAGCTGTAATTTTATATAATGATCTCCATCTGTTGCAAAGAGAAGTTCCCTTGATGAAGGGTGAGGACTGCACTTATCTGTGGGCATGAGGATAAATATCTAATATGTGGTTAGGGGTTATGCCTACTTAGGAAAGAGGCAATTACAGGTTCTCCAAGATTTATGACTTCACTAGTCCCAGGTAACTGGCTAAATTTCCAGGACCAGGCATTACTTTCCTCTTGTTGAGCAATTAGATTGCTGTTGGTTACTGCCAAGGTATGCATGCCACTATAGTACGTCATGCCATGCTGGTTGTTGTGGTTTGTAGGCATCATACATAGCTGGGTAAGACTATTGGTTGCTTCCTCCCCTTTGGAGGCTTCTGTGACATATTTTGATATCATGAGAGCTCGTTCTCAGGGAGGAGACTTTCAGCTCAGGCCCAACTCGAATCCTCTGTGGAAAATGATCTGCCCATATATTCAACTTCATGAGTTAGTCGTGGATCTGCTCAACTTTACATTCAGTTTCATGAGTTAATAGTGAATGAGCTCAGCCATATATTCCAACTTCATGAGTTAATTGAGGATCTGCTCAGCTATATCAAATTCAGTGCATGATGACTTAGCAATAGTGACTTAACTTCCACTTCTTGGAAGCAACCAGGGACTACAGCAGTATTTTACAATGTTTTGGGACTCTCTTTGACAACCTTGACCAATAAGAGGACTTCCCATGCTTGGTGTTATGGTTTTTGTTAGTCTATGGCTCTTGAGGGGAGCCTTATCAGCTCAGATGGGATAACTTCATTGAAACAGTGTTTGTTTATGTATGTTCAAACTTAGGTGTATTATATTTTTAGGTTGATAGATTAATAGTATAATTTCTCCCTTATGATATTTTTCTGACATCCTTACTGTTAATTTTACCCTCTTCCCTCCTTCTGTATTTATCTCCCACCCTCCTTTGGGAGTTTTCCACTCCCCTATTTAGATCAGTCAATCAGTCTCTGGCAAGGCATGCATGCCACTATTGATCAATCAATCAGTCCCTGTTGCAAGAGGACTGTTCATTGAGCAAATTCCTCCATAATGTCAATTCTGCCTGGCATTTTCTTTAGTAATGATTGATGGAAGAACCCGGCCCACTGTGGATGGTGACAGCTTTGGACAGGTGGTCTTGAGTTATATATGAAAACAGCCATTGAAGCCATAGTGATCAAGCCAGTTAAGTGGTGCTTCTCCTAGGCCCCTGCTCCTCCAGCTCTTGCCTTGCCTTTCCTCAGTGATAGGAGTATGACCTGTAAGAGAAATAAACCCTTTCCAATCCCAAGTTGCTTTTGCCCATGGTGTTTTATCACAGCAGTAGAAACTCTAAGACATCTGTACCACTCTAATTGCCACCAGTGGACAGGTCTCCCCTTTTTCTGGTCCTTGCCAGCACTTGTTACCTTTGTCTTCTAGTACACTGTGGTTTTGGCTTGCATTTTTTTGCTACTTAGTAATGTGGAACGCTTGCTTTCACTCTGTGTTGACCACCTAATAATATGTCTGCTGAGAAGTGACTGCTTACATCTGTCGCACATTTTTTATTGGGTTGATTTCTTTTTTTGCTATTGAGTTTTTGTAGTTTCTTAATATTTTTGGTTATTGACTTTTTTTCAGAGGTGTAATTTGCAGTATTTTATCTTGTTCTATGTGATATCTTTTGACTGTGATGATTATTTCCTATTTCTATGCAGACTCATTTTAGTTTAATATAATCTCATTTATTTAGCTGCTTTTGTTTGCTGTATTTCTGGGCAATATGAATATAATTGTATATTTGTATACACATGGCAATACTTTTTTTTTCAGTCAATCATAGGTACATCAGTTTGTTCTAGAAGTATAGAATTCCATGGTTGGCATGATCTGTTACTTTACGAATCTTTCAGGGTTGTTTTTGTAACTGGCCATCTTAGTTTGGGTTTCTATTGCTGTGAAGAAACCCCAAGACCACAGCAAGTCTTTAAAGGAAAACATTTAATTACTATAGCTCGCTTAAGGTTTCAGAGGTTCAGTTCATTATCATCATGGCAAGGGTGCATGACGTCATGCAGGCAGGCATGGTGCTGGCTACATCTTATCAGAAGGCAATAGAAAGTGGACTTCTGTGTGACTCTAAGTAAAGCTTGAGCAAAAGAGACCTCAAAGCCCACCCCCAGAGTGACACACTTCTTCCAACAAAGTCACACCTACTTCAAGGCCACACCTCGTAATAGTGACATTCCCTTTGCCACCAAACCACCACACTGCCATAGGTCAAAGATTATTTCTTTACCATCTGTCTACTCTGTGTACCTTCATACCTAAAATTTTCAGGTAAAATAAATGCTGCAGGTGATTTCAATTTGAGCATTATCTAAAGAAGTTTGTTATAGATTTAAGTCATCTCTCTTGACTTTAGAGATGTCAAATTCAGTCTGAGCCACCAATCTTTTTGGAGATGGGAATCTAGTTCACAACAGGGATATTGGAACATTTTGTGCTTATACCTTTATGCCCTCTTCTCTTTCGTTTCTTTTTTTTTTTTTTAACTGTGCTCTTCAGCTTCCTTCTAATGTGACTATTGAGTTTAATGGATAATTTCTCAGCCATTGTTTTCTGATTACCTGCAGGGATAAAAGGTTGGTGTCTTCTCACAGGGCTTGTTTTCATCTGTGTGTAAACCTTGTCTGTAAACCTGGTTTATAATAAAATGAGCAGAATCATATTATTTAATACCTTAATGCTCACAGCAACTTTGTCAGGTAGGCATAATTACTGTTGTTACTGCTATGCAACTGAGTAAACTGGCACATGTAAGCAAGTTATGTAAAAAATACTTGCCAGGGGGCTGGAGAGATGGCTCAGAGGTTAAGAGCACTGACTGCTCTTCCTGAGGTCCTGAGTTCAATTCCCAGCAACCACATGGTAGCTGACAAGTATCTGTAATGAGATTTGGTACCCTCTTCTGGCGAGTAGGCATATATACAGAATACTGTATACATAATAAAAATCTTTTAAAAAAATACTTGCCAGGTAAAATAAAGAGCGCTCAGTTAAATTTGACGCTTATATCAATAACCAATAATTAATTAGTTAGAACTTAATCAAATATTACAAATTTTGGTAGCTGGATTGGAAAGTAAATGGTAAAGGTGGGGTTTTAAGCTGTATATTCTGGTATAAGGCCTAAGTTTTTCTGAAGTACTCCATTATCCTGGGCACAGTATCCGACTCCCCTGGACATTCAGAATTGGATGGTTCCCCCTCCCTGTATATTACTAATTCTTTTTACTTAAGTGCAACTGATCTCATTATTGTAAAGTTTATGTGTTCTCTGATTTTAAATATTGTCCTGAGCTTTCAGTCAGTTCATGTGTGCTCACCATGCCTTCTTAGTCAGGTGTGGTCACTTCATTTAGCCTTTTGCACCCATGTAAGACCCTTTCATGTGCTTATTTTCTGCAAAGATAAAGATTTAGTTAGTTACACAGATATGCTAATATAAAAACTTAGAGAAGGTCAATAAAAAGATACTAGAGTATGATACTTGACCTTTAAACATGTTCTGTGTGTCTTTAAAAAGTCAAGAGATGGAGAAGTAAAGGAAGGAAAGTGGAAGTGACTTTGTAAGAATCACCAAGGCAGCTGTCTGGAAGGAAACAGGCAAAGTCTCCCTGTTGGATTATTAAAACTCAAGTTTGGATTTTTCGTTTTATATGTCCAGAAACTGATCTGCAAAACCTAATGACTGGGGAGACTGAATGACACACATTTTATTTACTTATTATCCTATTTTTGTTTGCTTGGTGTATATGTGGCGTATACATGTTTTTTGTACATGTGTGGATGTGAGTATACATACTTATGCAGAAATGCAAATAATTTTGGCCTTCATCTTCTATCACTTTCTACTTTGTGTTTTGAGTCATACTGCACGGAACCTGGAGCTCATGGTTACAGCTGGCTGGCCAGTCAGTGTGTCCCCGAGATCAGCCCGTGTAGGGCTGGTTATAACTGTGTGCTGCCATGTGCCTTTTATATGGGTGGTGGAGATCCAAACTCAGGTTTTCATCTCAGCAAGAAGCACTCTACCTACTGAGCAGTCTCTTTAGCATTCATTCATTCGTTAGTTAGTTCGTTTGTCCATTCATCTAAGACAAGGCTTGCTCTCTAGCTAGGCTGGCCTCAAATTCATGATCCTAATGCCTCCACCTTCTGAATGTTTAAGTTATAGGGATGTACCACCATGCCTGGCTTGATACATCTGAGCTCAAGTTCAAACAGAATTTCACCCCCCCCGGTCTCTGTGTGTGTGTGTGTGTGTGTGTGTGTGTGTGTGTGTGTGTGTGTGTGTGTGTACTGTTAAAATTAATGAGCCAAATGTCTTAACTCAAAATATAAAATCTGACTATAGAAATTGAAGACATGTAAATTCTTACTGAGACTTGCTTATTTAAGGGATACATTAAGAACGGTTTTCTTTTTTTATAGGAGGGATTAGATTAAACCCTGGTAGAATTTAGAAGAAAGTTCATTTTCAGCATATGTTATGGTTTATTGATATTGTTGGCCTCTTTTTTAATCTATTTCACCTCCATAGGTCCTTAGGCATAGTGTGATGATAGACTTATCAATAACAATTGATAGATTTTACAAAAGAAGCCATTGCAAAAGTAGTATTTCTTTTGTAGACATTAGGCCCAAATTGTTTTGCTCATCTCTCCTCTGTGTAAGTAAACTTTGCTACCAAAATTTTTAACTGTCATCACATTGCTACCCAACTAACTTCTTATTATTTTGTAGAGTGTATCAATAATCATTTGTATTTAATACAATTTGCAGCAAGCCCTTTTATTTCTATTTTAATATTTTGTTATTTTATTTTATGTGTATGTGTGTTTACCTGCATGTATCTCTGTGTACCACATGTATGTCTGGTGCCCAAGGAGGCCAGAAGAAAGCATCAGATCTCCTGGAACTGCCACGTGGGTGCTGGGAATCAAACTTGGGTCCTCTGTAAGAGCAGCTGGGGCTCTTAACTGCTGAGCCATCTCATATATATAAACCATAGCCTCTATGGTTTATATTTTTAAATGAGACAGATGAGAGACATCAATAAAAAAAACAAATGTCTTTTATTTTACACACCTTCCTGTGAAAGCAATGTCTTGGTAAAGCAAAATGTTAAATCCTCAGATCTTTAGCCAAAAGGACAAGTGGTTTCTTTTAATGCGAGCTGTTGTAAATGTTGGGTTGGTCACAAAGGGATCTAGACAGCCTAGCTTCAGGATTAGAATTCAGTGTTTGCATTTTGAATAACTCAAATTGAAATACACTTTTTCTTCATAGAAATTGCATCTGTGCATCACCTCAATTATGAGAAGATGTCCCTAGGTGATTTTTGTTGCTGAGTTAGTGTGCACATACCTAGATGGGGATGTAACTCATTGGCAAAGCTCTCACCTAAAGTGCAAGCCCTAGGTTCCATCCCAGCACTACAAAGAAAAAACAGCTAGAAATGTAGATAGACAGCATGACCTTCACACACCGAGTGCTGTGTGGTATAGCCACTGCTGTGTATAGTTTGTCACTGACAGAATGTTGGGCTCATGACTGTGATTGTAAGTGGGCTTGTGTAAATAAAGCTGGATTAATGTCAGTTACTGAGACGCCACGTTAGTCTGCCTCTGCCGAATTCTTCGTTTCTCATTCCTGCTCAGTCATGACAGTCTTTGGATCACGATTCCTATCTCCAAAGCCTGTGAGAGTTAGACTAATATGTTTATTCATCAACTTTGTAAGTGCTTATTAGATGCCAGCTCTGTACCAACCATTTTCTAGTTGTTGTGGATATCAGAAAGAATGATACATTTCCCACCATTAGCTCTATTAGTGACAAATACAGCAAATAAAGACACAGATATACAATTTTTGTAGTGATACTTTCAGTGAACCCAAGTTATGAACAGAGATTTTCAAGTGGCAAAGGGGTCTGTGACCATACCACCCTGAATGCTCCCAACCATGCCTGCTGGCTTCTGAAACATAAGCATTGCTACTATAGTAGGATGGCTTAGGTGGTTGAGTTACTGCTTTAGAGGGTGTCTTTCGGATTACAGAGCTAGGTATGAACAGGAGTGACCGATTGGTGGTCTGTTACTGAGAAATGTCTTTCGAGCCTCCTTTGTGCAGACATGATAGACAGTTTCATGTGGCTATAATGGAGATTCTCATATGTGGCACCCTCTCCTCCCCAGTGTTGCTGTTTAGTAAGTAACATTAGATTACCGTATGCCTTGTTACTCAGTTACATTCTTCTTTAAAGGTTTGTGTCTTCTACTTCAGTGGTTCTAGCTAACCTCAGACTATTTGGAGCCAGTCTACAGACCAGCATTTCTTTTTCTTTTTCGTTTTTGTTTTTGTTTTTGTTTTGTTTTGTTTTGTTATGAGACAGGGTTTCCCTGTGTAACAGTCCTAGTTGTTCTGGAACTAGCTCTTGTAGACCAGGCTGGCCTTGAACTCACAGAGATCCACCTGCCTCTGCCTCCCGAGTGCTGGAACTAAAGGCCACCACCACCTGGCCAGACCAGCATTTTTAACACAGCCCCAGGTGGTGCAGGCCACAATGGTCCTAACCTTGAAAACTGTGGGGTTTGTTTTGTTTTTTAATTCCACAGGCTCATCTGGTGTTTATCAGTCAGCTGGCCTGTTCTCTCTTATTTGACTCTTTCCTTGACATCTACTTCTTTGGAAACTGTTTTTCTCACATTGTAGTATTAGGGTCACCTTGGAAACTTGTTAACAAAATGAAATTCTGTTTGGCTCCTATACAATTTTTATTCCATAAATGCTGGGGTATCTGTGTATCTATTTATAGGAGGGTCTGTGGACCACAGCTTGTGAAATATTGTCTTAGTCAGGGTTTTTATTGCTGTGAAGAGACACCATGACCATGGCAACTCCTATAAAGGAAAACATTTAAGCAAATTGGCAGCTTACAGTTCATTATTATCATGTCAGGGAGCATGGCAGCACACAGGCGGACATGGTGCTGAAACTGAGAGTCCCACATCTCGCTGGCAGTTGGAAAGTCAACTGTCACACTGAACTTGAGCAAAAGAGACCTCAAAGCCTGCTCCCAAAGTGCCGTGCTTCCTCCGGTAGTGCCTGTCCGTTTGGGGGGCATTTTCTCTCAAACCACTACACTGACTGTATTCATGTTGGTCCTGTTCTTATTGTCACCGCTCCATTTTGTGTCTGTCTTTAACCAAGTTTTATACTATCTTGTCACTTATTTATGTCCTATTTTTCCCATCACCCCTTAGAAGAAAGGAATGTCTTCAGTGTTAGCACAATTTAGTTTTAGAAGACTGTAGTCTGAGTGTACCTGTGTAACAAGCTATGGCTTATGTTAGCTCTGTGACCTTTGAACATCTTTCATCCCTTCAAGACTTGGTCCTCTGTGCCCTAGTGGTCATTATATTTATTAACTATGGGAATTAGGAGCTGTGAGATATGCATAGCATATAATTTAGTCATAAATACACAGACTATGTTCAATTTGATTGTTATTGTGTTATGGCAGAAGCAAATAAATGCTCATTTAAGGAAAATTCCTACAGTCTTGTATTAACATCCAGATTCAGGTTGTGTTTAATACTCTGAAAAATCTCTACTCTTGTTTTAATTAACTCTCATTTTATGTTTGGGAGTTTTATTAAAATGCTGTGAAGCAAAACCATTTCTCGGGATTTTTCTCTTTCCTAGGAAAGCAGAGAAACCGATTGGAGCCGATGGATACCATATTTGTTAAACAAGTGAAGGAAGGCGGGCCTGCCTCTGAGGCTGGGCTATGCACAGGTACTAGTCATCAGTGTCTCGTACATTTATTTTACTTTCCCTTACACATCTTTTCCTGTAGTTTTTTTTTCCCTTTTCTATTCTTTTATGTACTTTTCTCTCTCTCTTCACGTTTTTGTTGTTGTTGTTGTTTTTTGTTGTTGTTGCTGCTGCTGCTGAGATTTAGTTCTGTCTTTCTTGAAACTCAGTGGATGTAGCTGAACAGACAGAACAACGAAACTTGATACAATCTGGGCACTTTTAGTTAAGACACAGACTTGCAGTCTCTTTGAAATCTACAGTTGGATTTTGACAAAAGGATTGTAAAACAACAAACTGATGAAGAGACTTCTTCAGTGTAATTGAAATGATCTTACCCTGATCAGGCAGGTAACCTGCAGAATGGCTGAGCTCCCCTGAATACTTGCAAGTTCCTTCATTTCCAGGTGTCAGTCGTGGTGGTCAACACAGGGAGATTATTAGCTGCTTGATACTATATCTTGCTAATTTGATTTGTGACATTAATAAAATTAACTCAAAATCAAAGCTTAGAAAATACTTTAGAATATTTTTGTTGTTTTTAATGCATAAAGCAATTCAAAATAGAAATTGACAGCCTCTGTATGCTTCTTTTAGTTCTCTTTGAATAAAGTATATATTCAGCTGCAAATAAGTAGTGAGTACCACTACTGAGATTTACTAGGCTACATTGTAATTATCCAAATCATATTTAAAGTAACCCTTATTTTAGTATCATTAATATGCATAATATGCTTATTAATATCTATACATGCAGAATTTCATTAGAATATGTCACCTGTCATATTCCAGGTGACAATTTTGAGACAATAAGTTGGAGATAGTGTGATAAACACACAAAAAATACTTTATTTCTATTTCCCATTCTTCTGTCCTTTGTTTCTTTTTTTTGCCTTTTTATTCTTTTTTTGAGTAATACAATATTTTCCTCCATTAAAATGAAGAGTAAATTAATAGATTCAAAGTAAAAAAAATGCATATATTTGTATTTAAGTTTCCCAGCACATTTATCAATTATCCAGATATGTAGATTGGAAGAACACTGTAAAAAGTGAGTAGATAAAATCAGATGACCCTGTTGAAACGTTAGCATCACCTGAAGCCTGATGGGAGATGGAGGAGTAGCTGGGGACAGGACAGGAGAGCATCTGGGCACCATTGCTGTTTAAGGTCATCAGTATCAGAATTCTTACCTGCACCATGGCTGTACTTCATGAGAAGTTGGAGGCATCAACAGGGAGATTTATTTTTTTAACAGGTACTTAAAAATATGCAAGTAGTTTTTAAAAATAAGGCACATTGGGTGTGGGGTGTAGTTCAGGTAGCAAGCAGTTTGACCCCAGCACCACTAGAACGGCAAAGAGATGGAGCAGTCTGGGGAGTTACTTTACAGTTACTCAAAGCGAATTCTTTCTGGAGTTCCTGATGTGTTACTTTGTTTATTTTCTTCCTTTCTATTTAATTATTCTTTGTAATTACTCTTTGAAGGTGACCGGATTATAAAAGTCAATGGAGAAAGTGTCATAGGAAAGACCTATTCCCAAGTAATCGCTCTCATTCAGAACAGGTAGGATTCTTGAAAACTGATTAATTTGGTTAAAACCCTGTTGAGCAGGTAGGCTTCGTACAGAGCTGTGCCCTGTGAGGGACTGGAGTGACATGGAACTTTCTCCTTCAGAGGATAATGGATCTGGTGTTGCCAAGCATTAGCCCATTCATTGCTTAGTGGGCTTGCCAATTTGTAATGGTTACAATGTAAAATCCTTTGTGGTTTGAGAGCACATAGTATAGATAATATGAATTTTCCACTTTAATTTGAAAGGACAAATATGTAATTTGCTTAAATAAATCTGGAAATAAATGGACACTTGGTTTTCTAAAAAAAAAAAAATCTTAGTGAGATGCATATTTTTTAATGTATTTTACCTAACAGTCTTATTGAATAAAATCATTAGCTTGTATTCCTTCATTTGTTTTAACAATCTCAGCAAGCTATTCTTTTTAAATTCACTTGCCTGCAATGTACAGAAGGACAGAATTTTGAGCCTTAAAGGTAAATACACACTTAAAGAATAACTGTCTGGAGGGTCACAAAGACAATTTAGTCTTCTTTTTTTCTTTCACTCTCACACTTAAAAAATTTTAAATAACTTTTTTTTTTAAGAAAAACAAAAACAAAAAACAATCCAAAGTCAAAGAGGTCATGATATTGAGTTTCTATCAAGCGTTAGCATGACTCTGGCTCTGACTTCCAATCCTATCTCCTTTCTAAGAGGTTCTTCCCCAGTTCAAATCCATAACTTTTGAATTATTGAATGGTTCCTCTTTGCTTTCTTCACCTGTTTATAACTCAGTTGAAATTCTTTATTTTCTAAAAGGTGAGATTGTGTAGGTATGTCTCAGTCAAAGACAACATGGGGCATCTTCTTCCTCCGGAACACTGTCCACCCTGTTGAGACAGAGTCTCGTTCCTGGAGCTCAGCAGGCACTTTGTGCTGTCTCCCCACCTTCCTAAGGTTTTTATCCAGGGTCTCTAGCTATGTCTACAGCAGTTTGTGCCATAGTTTAAATTATTTATACTAATGTCCTAATGCATTGTGATGTTTTTACAATGAAATGATATGATCATGATTAATTGATCTCAGAGTATTCTATTTGATGTTTTAATATTTAATGAAATTCCTAGAGAAGCCAAGTCTTTAATGTAGGTATTGGAGGCAAAGCCTCTGCAGAGGCAGCGGGAGGTGTACACATTCTCCCTTTCCAGTAACCAGATCATCACACCTACACCAGCATGCCAGTATATAACCTAATTTCTGTTTTCCCCAAATCCACATAATTCTTCTATTATTGGTACAGATCTTTCAGAGTAACACGAGAATAGTAGTCTTAAAATTTCTGCTACAAGCAATTTGATACTGAGAGAGAAGCCTTTTATGATGTTAGTTTATTTCAGAAAGTTGTGTAGCAGGGGCAGAGCAGCTGGAAGCTGCAGGGCTGCAGTGACGTCACTGCAGGGGACGTCTCTGTACAATATGTGTGTTTTCACCTCCTGAAATGCTGGAACGCAGGGGCTGTTAGATGTGTTTGCACCAGTGGCTCATTGGTTTACCAACCTCCTGAAATTTATCAACCTGAACGGATACAAAGTAGTGAATTTTGAACTTTTTTCTATTTTCCATTGGGATTATTTATTAGTCTTTGAGGGTATCAAAGGGAAGCTGTGATAATAGGTTAAGATAGCTCCACTATCCTTAATATATCTAAATATGAATGCAGGCCATGTCATAGGGCTCATCTCAGCTCCTCTTGAGTCCTCTCTTTCCTCCCCTTTTCTTTCCTGTGCTGCAGATCAAACCAGGGTCTGGCAGATGATCTCGCACTGCGCTGTGCAAACCCAGGGAGCCGCCCCCAACAGAGATCTGCAGTGCCAGCATGAAAAACGCTTTAAGCTGTACCTATAAGGTTCTAAGATTAAATCCTAGTGATAAAACAAATAGTTGAGATGATGCTGAAAACAGAAATTATGTTCACCACTTCTGAGGCTAAGATGGAATTTTCAAAATTAGAAAGTTTAAATCTGCTTAAAATGTTAAATTTGAGGGGTTGGGGTTCAATCCCCAGAACTTAAAAGCATCAAAGCAATAAAGTCACTAGAAGAGTTCCTGGCTATTTTGTGTTAACAAGTTTTAAGTTGATAATAAAAACCTATAATTTATCTTATTGCTCAAATAATCAATAAAGACTCATACTCTGATATTTTTCCAAGTTTTGTCCTAAAACTGTTTATTAAGTAACACTTTATTTCTGAATTAGCGACTCATTATAAAGACAGCTCAGTTGATTATGTACTATGGAGACTTAAGTGGGGTGCCCTCTTCTGTATGTCACCTACCTGTGTACGATCAGCTTTTTTCATATGGTTTGTTTTGAAAGTGATGATTTAAAAGTGCCCCTAAACAAAGCATTCTGAGTTAGAGTTTCTTGTCAGCCTCTGCCTCCTGACAGTGTTGTGCTCCGTTTCAGTGACACCACGCTGGAGCTCAGTGTTATGCCAAAGGATGAAGATATTCTCCAAGTGGTAAGCTTTCTCCAAATAGAAATTGTTTTGTAGACATAAATATTAAGGTGGTTTTAAAAAGAAGAGGATTGCATCAAAAGAGGTTGCAGATCAAACCCGACTCACCCTCTCAGCAGTGTGTGACTGTGTGCTTTATAAGAGAACGAGAGACTGTTGTCCATTACTGGAATTAAGTGTCATTCATGGGACTGTTTTATAATTCCTCAGTGAGCTCCTCTGAAGCTGAGGCCTTGGGCTTGCTAGGGAGGCTCTCTGCCTCTGAGCTAACCCCCTAGTCTCCGGTTTGGCAGGAGACTCTTAATGTTACCCTTTAGGATGAAACTTCTGAACAATCAAGCTGAGTTGCATTGTGGGTATCCTTTGACTCCAAGGCCAAACATCAGAGTGTGTATGCACTTCTTTAGGAATTCGAATTTTTGTTTTTTGATATGTAAATAAGAGTTTTTAGAAAGTAGATGCTAACTTTTCTTTTAACTGTTACTGTGTTGTTAGATCTTTAGAAGTGTTCATTGTGAATGGACTCTGCAGCTTAGTAGGAAATGCATTTGAGTAAGTGAAACAGTATGGGCACGAAATGGGCGTGTAGTCTAAAACACTTTCCTGAGTGTAAGAAGGAGCAACGGATATCAAAAAAAAATCTTTCACTTGAAATAATGTTTTCAGTGAACTTGGCAGGTCATTAACATACAGGAAGTGGTGATGATCTCTTCTCAGTGACTTGTTTTTTACTTACAGATAAATTCAGTAAAACAGGGATGTAGCATGATTAATAAAAACCTAATAAAAACCCAGAGACAGATATTGGGGTTCAACCTGAAGATTAGAAAAGCAAAACAGCCAGCCACTGACTTTTAAGCCTCTGCCTTAGTCGGATATGGCAACCCTGCCTCCAGGAGTCCTCAGAATGAGACTGTCTTTGAGAGCTGTCTCCTCCCATCTCATATTCTTGTCTAGGACTGGGATTAAAGGTGTGCACCACTACCGCTCGGTTTCAGTGTGGCTACTGGGATTAAAGGTGTGTGTCACCACTGCCTGGTCTGCATGGCTGACCAGTGGGGCTGTTTTACTCTCTGATCTTCAGGCAAGCTTTATTTATTAAAATACAAATGAAATATCACTCCAGAGGGGCTATAATTTGAATGTAGCCCAACAAGATCCTAAATAGTTTCCTTAATCAAAAGCATCAGTAAGGAGACCCTAAGGATTCATCTTATTTGCTGATATCTAATAGATGAATTAGCTGAGATTCATGCAGATGAACCCCAAGTGTCCTCAAGGCATAATAGCTTTATTTAGGAATGGCTCACTATTGATCACAGAATATTCTTCCTAAGTATGTGGACTAGGGCCTGGGGAGACTCAACCAGAAAGGAGTAGGTGCAATGTAGTGACAGAATAGCATTAGTGAGTAAGACTGATGCTTCCAGTTACTAGACTAGAGGTGGAGGACTTTTCTCTAATGCTCTGTTGGCTCCAGATTAGGTAAACCTGGAATCAGAAGATGTGAAGATAGACCACTTCAAAGCTACATTGTCATGAGCTTTAGTTACTTTTCCTTGCCCGCAGCAGATACTGCTGGAACCGTGTGGCTAGTATTGTCCTAAATTTTTAAGTTCGTAATTGAGTGCAGAATTCTGTGATAGATGAAGGATGGCAAACAATTTCATGCAGCTGGCAAAATAGCTTCCTAATAAGATCAGGAAGTGATGTGGTGGTCCACGCTTTTAATACCAGCATCTGGAGGCTGAGGCAGGTGGATCTCTGTAAGTTCCAGGCCCCCTTGGTCTACAGAGTGAGTTCCAGTACAGCCAGGGCTGTTACACAGAGAAATGTTGTCTCAAACAAGCAAACAAACAAACTGAAATACAAAGAAAAATCATTAGAAGAAAACTAGGTCAGTCTGCTATATAATTCTTTACAGCAAGTATACAATAAAGGATAGTGCAAAGCGTTGTAAACACTGGGTGGCATGGCCATGCAGGTCTAGGCTCAGCGTCAAAGACTATGGTAGACAAAAATCTAAAATTTACTCTTAAAAATTTAAAAACATGTACCCTCGATGATAAAAGAAATCCCCACCTTTATACTTAGTCTTAACTCTGATTTTAAACCATTTAGAAATTAAGAGTGTATATAAAATATAATTAATGCATAATGCGTTCTCTGAAATCATAATTTTTATGGGATCTTAGACAAGTTTTGCTAAAATTAGGGTTTCTATTGCCATGAAGAGACACCATGACCATGGCAACTCTTAATAAAGGAAAATATTTAATTGGGACTAGCTTACCGTTCAGAGGTTGGTTTAGTCCATTATGGCAGAAAGCGTGGCAGCATGCAGGCAGTACTGGAGAAGTAGCTGAGAGTTCTACATCTGGATCTAGGTGAGAGAGTGAAAAGGCAGGTGAAGAGAGAGTAACATTGGGCCTGACTTGAGCTTTTGAAACCTCAAAGCCCACACCCAGTGACATACTTCCTCCAGCAAGGGCACACCTCCTATAGTGCAACTCCTGATGGGTCTGTGGTTACCATTTTCATTCAGGCCAAAACAAGCATCATTATTGGAGTTACTATTAATATGCAAATAGAATCAAATGGTTTTTTTTTTTGTTGTTGTTGTTGTTTGGCTGGTTGGTTTTTAACCTTACATAGAAATACTGTGTTTTAGTATAGATCCTGGGGCTTAACTATTTCACAGGGGACCTTGAGGCCTTACATAAGTACTTATATTGAATTTAAATTCGTTTTTAATTTTGAAGTATCCATTTGGGTTTAAAAAGAAAAAGTTAAGAGTAGCTACATAAGCAATTCTTAATGATACTGAAATAATATAATTTCAGGTAAATGTTTTTTTCATACAGGATGACTGTATCATAAAAGAATACAAATAGATACCATTATATAAGGACATAATTGCTTTGTTTTGCTTACGGGGTATTCTGTGCCATTTAATTGGTACCCACTGATAATTTAAAGACTCCCTGATGGGTACTTAAAGCACTGGTGTGTTGGACCATGATTACTTGTTGGAAGAGTTGATGCTGTGTAACCAAGCACATGAGAGAAAGCACAACATCGTTACGGATGTGAGCGAGTTGGAATTATCAGTTCTCTTCCCAGAACTTAAAGTCATATCTTTATACTCAGTGTTCATTTGCCTCAAAAGATTACATATTCTGATTCCATCCAAGTGACCTGTTCTTATGAATATATGTCTTTCATTATGGAGCCCAAAGCAATCTTCAATGTCATGGGAGAAAAAGCATTGTGTAGTTGTGAGTTTTCTGTTCCTAACTTGTTGGGGCCATATATTTATGCTTTTGGGATTGCCATGTACAGCTCTGGGTTATTCTCTAGTACAACGACCTTAGGAATAAAATACTTGTTAATTTCTCTATGGATGGTTGACTGGTGAGACCATTTGTTCCCAAATTTAGTGTACAGAATTTCTGTGTAGAAATTTTGGCTATATCTAAGGAAAATAGACGTTTAAAGTATTTTATAGATAATGTTCCTCTTCAAATTTGACTAAATGAGTTACCTTTTAATTGCTGCAGAATGACCTTTTCAAGCATGTATAAAACCTGTGTGGGTAAAAATGGGCTTTTATGGGGAGTAAGTATGTGTATATTCTCTTCAAGTACAGTGTGTTCTATCTAGTGCAGGAGAGATTTGCCAAAGCTTCCCAGCTTTCCTGACATTGCCGGCTGTAGAGACACCACTGCAGGAAATACTGCAAGAATCTTTAAAGCTCTCTTAGGTCATTGTGTGTGTGTGTGTGTGTGTGTGTGTGTGTGTGTGTGTGTGTGTGTGTGACGCACGTGTCGCAGAAAAGCAGTGACATTAATCAGTGTGAAAAAATTAGGCTTGTTATGTCCAGGTACATAGCCAAGACACACACTTCATATTCACATTTACAGTGTTTATGCTATAAAAATATTACGGTGTGTGTTATGTTTATAAATTTAGCTTTGATTTCTCAACTGCACTCAAGACTGTGTTGTGTAATACTTATTACCACTACAAGTTATACTCTGGAAGTGACTTTTTATGTCTAGTTGATAGTTATTTAATAAATGAATAAAACACTATAAAAGACATTGTGTTGAAAGATCTTAAGTTTTGAATGAATAATCTGTTTAAACCAAACAGTTGTTTCCTCCTGTCATATGGTGAAGTTGTCTGTAGTCAGCTGACAGCCTGTGGTTATGCTCTGATCTACCAGGAAAGAGGAGGGTGCACTATTTTAAATGCATAATAGAGCATTCATTTAGTCTGGAAGCAGGGATGAAGAAGCTCAGGGGAAGAGAGAGGCAGCGATGCTGCTCGTGTTGAAGGGAAGCTTGTGGCACATTATCAGATAGCTGTACATATTGGAGAACATACCTGTCAGGTATATGTGCCACTAGATGTATTCTGCTTCCAAGCATAGACGACAGATCCAGTGAGACCCAGAGGAGAGCTTGAGAATAGGATGCTTGGTGGTGCTGAAGGTATTCCTACACTCCACTGCCCTTCACTCTCTTGGTGCCTTCCGGAGAAATCATTATAGATGTATTTTTAGCTTGCTGTTTCCAGCATCAATATGACAACATGATTCTGTCTTTATATCAGTAAGCAGCTTCTACTGTGTTTTCCCATTTTCTGCTAGCTACAATTTACAAAGGATGTCACAGCACTGGTAAGAGATGCACAGTAGCCATTTCCTTGTTTTTTAAGTTATGTTCCATAGAGATTTGTCACAAGCCAATCTGTTAAAGTTGTAAGTTTGCTTAATCATACTAATTTGCAGAGCGTGTATGTAGTACGTGGTTTTCCTTCCCCCTCTACCATCATGCTTTGTTTGTGCGCTCTGTAACTGGTGTTAAAGCGTATTTATCTGCATTTGTATTTTTTAAGTATCTCACCCTCTCCTAATCCTTTGCCGCTGTGTGGTAGCTGCCCTTGAGCTTTGCAGGCTGTGTAGTGTGAGGGCAGGATATGCTGCTAGCCAGGAGTTACTCATTTGATCAGGGGTGACAGTCACCACACCTAACTGCCTGGCTGTGCATAATCCTATGTGGCATCCATGAGCTCTGCTTGTGTGGAGTTTTTCTAATTAAATTTCAGTTCTTAGAATTTCAAAAGTATTGCTAGATTAATTTATAAATTAAAAAAATAAGAGCTGCATGCATGCTTCTTAGTTGTTGAAATGCCTTACATAAGAAAGACCAGTTTATCGAGTAATGGTTGTTAGAGTAAAATAAAAAGTTTATATTCAGAAAGATGAATTATCTTTTTCATATTTTTTGTTTTTAATATATGCTACCTAATTTCTCAAATATGCACATTCAGTGACTTTAAATATGAAAATATTTAGCATGGCTGTTTAGGGCCTTAATTTTCCAAGGTGATTTTTTAAAAATTCTTGAGGATGTGCTGTGCTTTGCATGCATGTCATAGTAAGCATCATTCATGGTTAAGGTAGGGCTTGCTTAGTCATAGTGCACTACAAACATGAAAATTGTTTGTGATACTTTTCTCTGATTTTCATCCAGGCATATTCTCAAGATGCCTACCTGAAAGGCAATGAAGCTTACAGTGGCAATGCCCGTAACATACCTGAACCTCCACCAGTTTGCTATCCCTGGTTGCCATCCACTCCTTCAGCCACGGCACAGCCTGTCGAAATATCTCCTCCAGACTCCTTACCGAATAAACAGCAGACCAGTACACCGGTCCTGACACAACCTGGCCGGGCTTATAGAATGGAAATACAAGTGCCTCCATCACCAACGGATGTTGCAAAGTCAAACACAGCAGTGTGTGTTTGCAGTGAAAGTGTGAGGACTGTCATTGTGCCTTCTGAGAAGGTGGTAGACTTGTTATCCAATAGAAACAACCATTCAGGTCCTTCGCATAGAACTGAAGAAGTAAGGTATGGTGTGAATGAGCAGACCTCTTCAAAAGCAGCATCAAGAACCACATCACCGTCATCAGTTCCCACTGCCCACCTAAGTCATCAGACCACAGGCTCCAGATCGTTGGAACCTTCTGGAATTTTACTTAAATCTGGAAATTACAGTGGACATTTAGAAGGAGTCTCAAGTAGTAGACCTCAAGCTGTGGATTCTCCTTCTGTGCCTGTCAATCACTATTCCCCAAACTCCCATCAGCACATAGACTGGAAAAATTATAAGACTTATAAAGAATACATTGATAACAGGAGATTGCACATTGGTTGTCGGACAATTCAAGAAAGGTTGGACAGCTTACGAGCTGCATCTCAGAGTGCAGCAGACTATAACCAGGTGGTACCCACCCGCACTACTTCGCAGGGACGACGTCGAAGCACCTCTCATGATCGAGTGCCCCAGTCGGTTCAGATCCGGCAGCGCAGTGTATCTCAGGAAAGACTGGAAGATTCTGTGCTGATGAAGTATTGCCCAAGAAGCGCGTCTCAAGGAGCACTGACCGCTCCACCTGTTAGTTTTAGTAATCATAGAACTCGTTCATGGGATTACATCGAGGGGCAGGGTGAAGCCACAGCCAGTGTCAATTCTGAAAGTCAGATGCCTGACTCAAATGGGGAACGAAAACAGACATATAAGTGGAGTGGATTCACTGAGCAAGATGATAGACGAGGTATTTGTGAACGACCCAGGCAGCAAGAAACTCACAAACCTTTTCGAGGTTCAAATTTGACTGTGGCCCCTGTTGTTAACTCTGATAACAGGCGACTGAGTGGTAGAGGAGTGGGACCTGTTTCACAGTTTAAAAAAATCCCACCAGACCTAAGACCACCACATTCCAACAGAACTTTTCCAACTATGAGTGGGATGCCACTGCCACGGGCTGTTTCACAGGACAGGTCCCCACTTGTGAAAGTCCGAAGTAATTCTCTGAAAGCGCCTTCTGCACCTGTCTCAAAATCATCCTTCAGCCAGCACTCTCTGGTGTCCACGAAAGACCAAAGGCCCGTCAATCATCTGCATCAGCATAGTCCACTGAATCAGCAGACATGGTTCAGACCTGAGAGCACGCTCGAGCACCAGCTGGGGACCGAGCTGTCCCCATGTTTACCCGGAACTTCTGCTAAGACAGGGCCTCAGCTCAGTGAGAACTTGGGAACTTCAGATTTAGAATTATCTACCAGTCCAAGGAATGGAGATTTAAACTTACAGGAGGCTGAAATTCAGCAGCCAGATGTGCTAGATAATAAAGAATCTGTGATCCTAAGAGAAAAACCTCCATCTGGTCGCCAGACACCACAGCCTTTAAGACATCAGTCTTACATCTTGGCAGTGAATGACCAGGAAACCGGGTCAGACACCACCTGCTGGCTGCCTAACGATGCTCGCAGAGAGGTTCATATAAGAAGGATGGAGGAAAGGAAGGCTTCAAACACCAGTCCGCCTGGTGATTCCCTGGCCTCCATCCCATTTATAGGTGAGCTCATTCAGAGACACTCCATGGTGTTGACTATGTAAAAATGCTTTCAGAAAAGTGGGATTTATATTCCGTAGGCACAGACATCTTAAACTGTGCTTTCGAAGCATTTTAAGTGCTGTTTACTTGTTTGTTTTCAGTGCTGGGGATCAGACCCCCCACAATGAGCCACAGCACCCCTCTCTAAATATTAAGTTGTGCTTTGGTCAGAGCCATTGCTTCTCCTCCTTAAAATTATTTCTATTAGATATTTTCCTTTAGAAGTAAACTTGCATCTTGTGTTTTTTTTTTTTTTTTTTTTGGAGACAGGGTCTCAGTGGGTAGCTCAGGCTGGCTTTGAACATATGGTTCTGCCCCTCCACTGCCAAGTGGGCTTACAGGTTCTCATAATCTCTTCTTAGTTTTCGTTAAATCAGTTTCTATCATCTGTGGTCAAGAGACTCGATGACCAGTTATACCTAGTTGTTGATCCACCTGAATCAAAACCCAGGCATGCCCTTCCTTGCTACATTAGTAGTAAACAGCTGCTGGGTCCTAGAGGCAGGTGCAGGATGGGCCAGACTCCTGGGCAGGAGCTCCTGTGTGGTCCCACACGGGGGGGGGGGGCTTTTATGATGCAGCTGAGTTGAGTCACTCGTGCGTCTGTAGGTTACCCCCACCCATTTTCCCCGTAAGTAACCACTGGAGACTCTAAAAAAAAAAGGTAAGAGGTAGGAAAGCTTTGAACATTAGTAATGAGCCCTGCATCCAAGCAGTGTGAAGCACGTTGTGAAGAGGGACCCTGTGTCAGTGTGTAGAGGGGCCTTGCTTTGACACCAAGGCATGGTCTTACAAGTTTATGAAAGGCTCTCTGTAGCTTTGTAATGTAATATTTGTCAGTTTCTTACATTTTTCTCTCTAGAGAAACTTTAAGCTGTTGAACAATTGAACTGTCAGGTGGCAGTATCCAAATCAGCTTAAAAGTGTCAAGAATAGTGTCAAGTTTTTATAAATCGGTTATTGTCATTGTGAGGAGAGTTTCAGCCAAAATTATACCCACATTCAAGTTTGTATCCTTACTGCCAAGCCTGCTGAGTAGTTCTTGTTGTACCTAGAATTTGATAGCTCACCTACATGGGTAACTGAGGACTGATGGTGTGTATGTTTGTGTTCTACAACCTGAAGCTGCATGTCACAGGCCACTGAGATCTTACCAGAGCGACAGCATTGTGAGATGTTAGAATAAAATAACATGGAATATATTTAGTTTTTAATGGCTGGGAGATAAAATGAGAATCAACTATTTATTAAAAAGCATTCATTAACTAAAATATAGAGTAGTTGTCTCTATAATTCTGTGTATATGCATATTAATGAAAACAGAGCATCTTACTGGTTTATTCAGTGAGAACAAAATGCTCAGGGCTGGAGTGGCGGGTGGTTCAGCAGCTAAAAGTGCTTCCTGCTTTCCCAGAGGACCTGAGTTTGGTTCCCAGTTCACCTACACCAGATGGCTCACAACTGCCTGTAACTCCAGCTTCAGGGGATCCATCTGATGGCCTCCATGGTACCTGCACACGTGATATATACTCACATTGATGCATATACAAAATAAAATTAAGCCAGGTGGTGGTGGTGCAAACCTTTAATCCCTCAGTTGAGGCCAGCCTTGTCTGCAAAGTGAGTTCCAGAACAGCCAGGGCTACACCCAGAAACCCTGTCTTGAAAAACAAAAAAGAAAACAACAAAATCAGACTTTTCAGGATAAAAGTGCTCACTGACTCCCTTCGTTGGTTTGAGTACTTACTGAAGCCTTTCTCCTAATTCCTACCAAATACGCACATCTGCTTTAGCACTTTTAAAGTTACACAGTGTAACCTTTAAAGCCCACTCACTGTAGCCTGTGGTCAAGTGGCACTAGTTACACAGCACCAATAGAGGCTAAGATGCCTAAGGTTCTTTGACTGTTCTCCCACTGTGGAAAAACTGTCCATCCCATGATCAGCCTCCCAGAAGTTCCCAAGCCTGAGGTGGGCAGCTCAGCACCTTCTGAGTTTTTTACAGCATAGCCCAACATTTATAATACTTCTGCTTGAAGTAAAGACACTGAAAAGAATATAATTTTAGTATTCATCTGATTTTTTTTTTAGAAAATAAGCTTTCTTTTTACTTAATGTATTTACCCGTTTTCTTTGATGCTTTCAGCTTTTTGATTAAAAAATCCATTCTTGAAACATTAGATTGCAAAAACCTTGTCATATTAAGTAGAGGTTGGAGAATTTTATGTTCATTTTTTAATTCATAAAACCTCAGTTCTTATTACTTTGCTTTAAATTTTATCCTACATGTGTTTCATTACCTATTGGTTATATAAATACATATTCTAGGGGTAGTTAGGATAGATAACAAGATCCAGGTGGAGAGAAGAGAATGCAGTGCTCCCCAGTGAGCTTTCAGAGAACACAGATTCCATTAGACTGTGTTACTGAGAAACAATTCAGCAGCCAAAGAAATCAAAAAATGTTAGCTTACATGGGAAAGCAAGTTTTTGTCTTTTTACTGTGGCAGTCACCAAGTCATTAATATATTACTAGATGCTGGGAATTCCCTAGGGTTAGTAGATCTTAAAAATATTCGGTAGTACATTCTTTTGTTTAGATTATTTAATGGGGTCAGTGTACTATAAGACAAATTTTGGTATATGTTGACCTGTTTTGTGGTGCTTTATTTAAATGTTAAGTAACAAGGAAAAAAATTAAGGCTTGCTTTTGTGCCATCAAACCTAGAGGTCCTGTTATTTTAATAATGCTTTTTGTTACTTGAAAACATTGTAGATTAATGTCCTCATATCAAATGCCTTGTCTTTTCCCCCAAAATACCAATGTAGAGCCAGTTCACTTATTTAGTGGTCTGTCAGGCAGAACTAAGGTCTTCAGCAGGGGTTTTCAGCCTGTGCATCATGACCACTTTCGGGGTCAAATGACCCTTTCACAGGGGTCACATGTCAGGTGTATTTACATTGATAACAGTAGCAGAATTACAGTTATGTAGTAGCAATGAAGTAAAATAAAGATAATTTTATGGCTGGGGTGACCACAACATGAGGAACTACCTTAAAGGGCCACAGCATGAGGAAGGCTGAGAACCACTGACTTACAGGAAGAAAATTTTCCATACATTTTATTACATATTTATTTAACATAACATTAATCTTATACTATAATGTAAGAAAAATGCCAACATTTCATTTTTATTTTCTTACTTATTTTTATTTTTTTGAAAAAGAGAACTTTTTTCATTTTACATACCGAGCCCAGTTCCCACTCCCTCCCCTCGTCCCATTCCTTCTACCTTCCCTCCCCGCCCCCACCTCCCATCCACTCTTCAGAGAGGGTAGGGCACATTGGTTTGAGGAAGGACCAAGGCCCTCCCTACTATATCTAGGCTGAACAAGGTATCCATCCAAAGAGAATAGGTTCCCTTAAAGCCAGTACAAGTGGTAGGGATAAATCCTGATGCCACTGCCAGTGTCCCCGCAGTGTGCCCCAGCCATACAACTGTCACCCACATTCAGAGGGACTAGTTTGAATTTATGCTGTTTCCTTCCCTGTCCTGCTAGAGTTGGTGAGCTCCCATTAGCTCAGGTAAACTGTTTCAGTGGGTGTCCCCATCATGGTCTTGACCTCTTTGTTCAAATTCTCACTCCTCAGCTAAACTTTGGGAGCTCAGTCCAGTTCTCTGATGCAGGTCTCTGCCTCTGTTTCCATCAGTTGCTGGATGAAGGTTCTATGGTGACATTTAAGATATTCATCCATTTGACTCCAGGGCAAGGCCAGTTTGGGCCCCCTCTCCTCTATTACTTAGGGTCTTTGCTGGGGTCATCCTTGTGGATTCCTGGGAATTTCTCTAGTGTCAGGTTTCTTGCTAACTCCATAATAGCTCCCTCAATCAAAGTATCTCTTTCCTTGCTCTCATCTCTGTCCCTCCTCCATCTTGACCATCCCATTCCCTCAAGTTCTTCCCCTTCTTTTCTCCTCTTCCCCTTCTGCCTTTCTCTACCCACCTCCATGCTCCCAGTTTGTCAGGCAATCTTGTCTATTTCTCCTTTCCAGTTGGATGTATATATGTTTTTCTTAGGGTTCACCTTGTTCCTTAGCTTCTCTAGGGTCGTGACTATAGGCTCCTTTGCTTTACAGCTAGTATCCACTTATGAATGAGCACATACCATGTTTATCTTGGGCATATACCCAAAGTAGGCTCAATCATACTACAAAGATATTTGTTCAACTATCTTCATGGCAGCATTATTTATAATAGCCAGAATCTGGAAACAACCTAGGTGCCCCTCAACCCATGAGTGGATAAAGAAAGTGTGGCACATTTACACATAAGAGTACTACTCAGCAGTAAAAAACAATGACATCTTGAAATCTGCGTGCAAATGGATGGAAGTAGAAAAAAACATCCTGAGTGAGATAACCCAGACCCAACATTTCCTTTTTAAATCAGGAACTCTGGACTGAGAGCGAGGAGAGCCTATATAGGACCAAACTAGGCCCACTGAGTACGGATGACAGTTGTGTGTCTTGAGCAGTCTGTGGGGCACTGGCAACGGGACCAGAATTTATCCCTACTGCTTGAACTGGCATCTTGGAACCCATTTTCTTTGGAGGGATATGTTGCTCAGCCTAGATACAGTGGGGAGGGCCTCAGACCTGCCTCAAAGAGATGTGACAAGCTTTGTTGACTCCACATGGGAAGACTTATGCTCTCTGAGAAGTAGTTGGAAGGTGCTGGGGGGGATAGGGGGAGCAGGAGGAGGGAAGGGAGTGGGAACTGGAATAGATAGGTAAAATGAGAAAAAATTGTTTTAAAAAATAAATTTAATAAAATATTACTTATTAGTGTAGTTTGCAAATATGTTACACACATAAACTTTGAAAGGCTACATTAGTCTTGAGTAAATCTTTAGATTCTTTTTTATAGGCAGATAGAAAATACAAAGTGATTAACTGAGTAACCTGTAGCAGCAGGTATTCAGGAGACAGGATGGCTGCTTGAACCAAGAAGTGAAGACCAGCCTGGGCAACACAGACCTGTCTCAGAAATGAGAAATGAGAAATGGAGCTTTCTATCTTTTCTTACCTCTGATGACTTAAATAAAAAGAAATGGTATTTGCAATATTTGGATAGCTTTTTAAAGGGCTGTGTCACAACTAGGTTTGTTTTAGAAGGCTGAAGACCCACTGCCCCAACTACCCCTCATCCTACTGAAGCAGGTACTAAAAAGAGAGGTACATTTGCTAAGGATGTAGGAAACCTCCAATTCCTTACAATTTCATTTTTAAAAAAACATTTATTATATGTATAGGTATTTTGCCTCCATGTATGTCTGTGTAGCACATGTGTTCAGTGCCTGCAGAAGCCAGAGAAAGGCATCAGATCCCCTGGAACTGGTTGCAGATGGCTGTGATCTGCCATGGGTGCTGGAAATGGAAATTGGTTCCTCTAGAAGAGCACCTAGTACTCTTAACCACTGAGCCATCTCCCAAGTATGTTATTTCATTTCATCCCCTCCCTCTATTTCTTCCTTCTTCCTGTCTTTCTTTTCATTGTTTTTCGAGACAGGGTCTCACTAGGTAACGCTGACTGTCCTGGAACTCACTCTGTAGACCAGGCTGGCCTCAGAATCACAGCGATCCTTCTGCCCTGTCTCCCAAGTTCTGGGATTGAATACTACATGTGCCATGACGCTCAGCTCCCTTGATTCATTGATAGTTGTAAATGCTTATGGGATATAAGGTGATATTTGTTCATATACATTGCACAATGACCAGATGAGATAATTAGCATTTTCATCTCCTACATTTATTATTTCTTTATGGTATATGTATTCAAAAACCTCTTTCTAAATATTTATTTTGAGACCAAAATACTCGGTGATACTGTAAAGTTCCAGAATTTATTCCTCCTGTGTAACTCAAACTTTGTACCTGTTGGCCAACCTCTTAACCTTTTGCCTCTAGGAATCACATGCATGTGAAATCATACAGCAGTTGACTTTCCCCTCCTGATGTACTTCACTTAGCAAAGTACCCCCCCTTTCAGATTTGTTCATGTTGTAAATGGTCTTTTTTTTAAAAGATATCCTTGCATGGTATTCTGATTAGATAGATAGATAGATAGATAGATAGATAGATAGATAGATAGATAGATAGATAGATAGATAGATAGATAGATAGATAGATAGATATCCATTCATTCTACATTTTATTTGTGTCTGGATCCCAACCATGGACACTTCAGTTGATTCCATGTTGGCTCTTGTGAATAGCTCTGTGGTATACCTAGGAATTCAGATATTACTCCAACTTACTGATGTCTTTTAAGTCACTGATGATTACTGAAACTGCTTGTTCATTCCCAGCTTCCCAGACCCAAAATAATCACACAGAAACTATATTAATTAAAACATTTCTTGGCCTATAACTCAGGCTTCTTCTTAACTAGCTTCTACATCTTAAATTAACCCATTCCTATTATTTTATATTTTACCATGAGGCTTGTGGATTATCAGTAGAGTTCTGGGGCGTCTGTCTCCTTTGGCAGCTATATGGCATCTCCTCAACTCTGCCTACTCTCTCTCTCTACATCTCTGTTCAGATTTTCTGCCTGGCTTTATTCTGTTAAGCCATTGGCCAAAAGCAGCTTCTTTATTAGCTAATGCCAATAAAACATAGCATACATCACCTCCCCTTTTCTGTCTTATTAGAAAGGAAGGTCTTAACTTTAACATAGCAAGATTATATACAATAAAACAGTTATCAAGCAAGAATTATAGTTACAATATTTAGTTTATTTACATTTGACAAATTAAGGAAAATATTCTACCATCAATCCTATCTTTGTAAGTTTAAAGTTTTATATCTAATCTATCTTTTATAATTATAACTATCTTTCTTCAGTTCCATCAAAGACTCCAGAAGTATATAATATTATCTATGTAAACAGGAAATGCATTATAAGAAACTTGCAAAACTCTAGAATTGACAGAGACATCTTATTGCCTAGACAATCAAACATTGGGGCATCCATCTTCAGCTTACAAGCTCATAGTATCTAGCAGACTTTTCCATAAAGCAGGAAATTTGAAAGGCTGTTTTGCCTCTATTGGCAGTTTGTTGGTCACTTTCTTCTGTGTTCTGCAGAATGTCTGACAGACTCTTTCATGAAGTAGGAACCCGAAGGACAGTCTCACCTTCTTTAGGCAACATCAGCAGTCATTTTCTCTGTGGTTCCTGTATGTCCAGTTTATACAGCATACTATCAAGCAGTCCAGGCAAGAGCAGTTTCTTGCCCAAATAGCTAGCCTTGTCACATTGAAGGCAAATTCCATAACGAGTTTCTTCAATGCCCATCAACCTCTCTGAAGTAATTGGTACTGCCAGAAGCAAACATGTCTCACTGTTGAGAAAAGTCTAAGTTCTTAAAACATTTTAAATGCCATATTCTGTAGGTCTTTGAAAGATTTGATGAATAACTATCCATCTAAAATATATCTCTGTACACCTAGAAAACCTAACTAAAATGACTACAAGTTTGACTATTATAAATGACTATTATAAATATCTATCTGTATTTCTTAACTATATATTGCATTTTTAAATGAGCTGCACAAACACAATACCTTAAATAAGAGCAGAAACATATATAACAGAATGGACCTTAAATTTGTATCAATAGACCAAGATCCACACCAATGCAAAATTCATCTTTATATCAAATCCCCCTTAGATGAAAACAGTATTTATAAACAATATTTGGGAATTTGGGCATAGTTCTCTCTAAACTGCTTCCTGCTCTTTGTTGGGTGAAGTATTTGGGGGAGGGGTTCATGGAGATCTTTTGGGGATCTTAGTCTATCAAACCACAATAGTCTGGAAGGAATCTACAGGTTGTCATCCTCTGTAGAAACAAAATCTCTTTTCCAAAGTAACATATCCTTAGACCCAAATTTTGAAGTCAAGATACCTTTGAAATATATATGTTGGTTTAGCTTAGAAACCCTAGAATCAAATGTCCCTTTGTAGTCAAAAAATTTAATGAAAACACAATAATATACATAATCCAGACTCTCTGTGTATCTTTATGTGGCTTATTTTTCTTTACTCCTTTAATCTATGACTGTCTGTACTCTTTTACTTTACTTTTACTGTCTCTTTAAAGACTTTGTTTTATTTTTTAAACCATTTTTGTAATTGTCTATACTTTTTTTCTCTCTGAAGCCTGTGTAAATTTTTTAAACACACTATGACCTGTTTACTTATTTACTTCTGTCTGAATCTGTCTTTATTGCATATCTGTAATCTTTTTCTAACCATGAGTACTTTTAAAATGGTATGCAGCTTGGTTGCAGTGGCCCTGGTTTGCTTCCTCTGCCTCTCTCAGCCTTTTAATATGACAGAGGTACCTTAACCGCCAGCTCTGGGACTGCTGTTCAGAGCCACGCTCACTACTTTAACTCTGAGGAAAGAGTGTGCAGCACATAAATGCTTTTTATCTGAGTTAAAACTAAATCTGCCATGCAGTACATTGTATGGCTTGGAAATACCTCTGTGTGTGGCGGTGGGAATCCGCCATGCTCTCCTGCCTGTACACATGTGCCTAGCAGATGTGATCCAGCTGCTTGCCCAGGCGTGGGTGCGAAGCTGGTGCTTAGTGGGGTGCTCTCAGCCACTTTCCTCCTGACCCCAAGTGGGCATACAAGCACCTAGACCTGAACTGTGTGGCTGGCCATACTGGTCAGCCCCACGTTGGCACACCATTTTGTAGGTGGAGATTTCTTGTTTATTTCCAGCCACCCAGACCCAAAATAATCACACAGAAACTATATTAATTAAAACATTGCTTGGCCTATTAGCTCAGGCTTCTTATAACTAATTCTTGCATCTTAAATTAACCCATTCCTATTACTTTGTATTTTACCATAAGGATTGTGGTTTACCAGTAAGGTTCTGGGGCTTCAGTCTCCTTTGGCAGGTATATGGTGTCTCCTCGATTCTGCCTACTCTCTCTTTAAATCTTTGTCCAGATTTTCCACCTGGCTTTACTCTGTTAAGCTTGGCCAAAAGCAGCTTCTTTTTTAATGAGTGGCAATAAAGCATATTAACAGCATAGAGAGGGGAATCCCACATCACTGCATCTTGAAGAAACTCCTTGTCTCTCATGGTGTGGTCATTTGGCTGTAAACAGGAGGGTCTCACCTATGAAGCTTCTTTTTGATATTTTAATAAGGACTGATCCCATTAAATCTGTAGATTGCTTGGGTAGCATGGACATTTTAAAACTATTTATTCTAACCATTCATGAGCACAAGGCATCTTTTAGTTATTTGTTTTTTGAATTCTTTTATTGGTGCTTTATGATTTCGATACAGTGATCATTTGCTTTCATTTTTTTTTCAAGATTCTGTGTGGTTTTCTAAGTCATTGCAAATGGGATCATTTTCATGACTTTCAGATAGCCCAAAAGCTACTGGTTAGCATATAGAAAGGCTGCTGTTTTTTATGGTGATGGCTATTTTTGTGTCCTGCAGTATGACCAGATTTATTTACTTGTAATAATGTAATGACAGTTATGTTGTTCTTAAGTTTTATTTCTAAGATAGAGTCTCAGCGGGAGCCCTGGATGAGCTAGAACTCTGGCCTTGACCTTTTTATTCTGCTGTCTTTATCTCCTGGGTGCTGGGATTAGAGGTGTGTGCCACCACACCTGGTTTCATGAAGAGCTAGGGATCCACCCTACGCCTTTACCAACTGAGGCACACCCCCAGCCTATGTCCTCATAGTTTACCAACTGAGGCACACCCCCAGCCTATGTCCTCATAGTTTTTTGATGGAGTCTTCATGGCAGCTGATCACATTGTATCTGCAGTGGGAAGGCAGAGGGTGGGGAAAAGCTGGTACTCAAGTGTGTTCCTTATTTGGTTTGAGACACCTCCCCATCAAGTGTGCTGCCCACATAGGCAGGCCTTCTTTCTTTAGTTATGCCTTCTGGAGATACCACCATAGACAAACCCAGAGATGTGTTTCCATGATGATTCCAAGTCTGATCAAGTTGGCAGTGGAATATTAATCATCATAATAATCATGCTGCCTGCATTTTTAAATTTTTTAAAAAATAAAAAATTTTTTTTTGGTTATAATGGTGTTGCCATCTCTTAATTTCAAAAAATCTCTTGTTTTCTTTGGTGTGACTAAAGGTTTGTCAATCTTGCTTATCTTTGCAGAGAATTAGTCTTTTGTTTCGTTGACTCTTTGTATTTATTAAAGGATTTATTGCTTTTGGTTATATAATAGAAAAGTTACAATTTTTCAAACATTAGTTCTTTTTGCTAAAATACTGATCAATAAAATGATAGAAGATTATTAGAATTTACTCAGAATTAGTGTTTGACCTTCTGAACCAAGTGATCAAAATTCTGTTTTATATCACTAGTTTATTTGTAAAGGATTCTATTATGGGACATCTAATCTTATGCCTTATAGTTTTTCCCTCCTATTAAATTTTATTTAGCCTAAAATACTAGAATGTAAATCATTGATGTTTTCACAAGAGTAAAAACGTAGAATAAAGTTATGGCTCACTAACTGGAAGACAGGTGCCAAGCAGGGCCAGTGAGGCTTGGCTTAGGTTACACCATTGACTTCTGCTGTCTTGCTCTCGTAGTCTGTAAAAGTCATGTTTCAAGATTTTGTTTCTTTTACAGGAAGTAGGGTATGTAAACCATTTACACGTATTAGCACATAATAAGCACCGTTAATGTTAGCTGTCATGCATGTATACAAATTTGTTTGACAGATGGCAACAGACAGAGACGGTGAGAACTCACAGCATAGAGTTTCCCATTTCTACAAGTCCGTCTGCACACAGCTAATGGGAAAATCATGACTGACACCTGTCCTGGAAAGAAGGGACTTTTATGATTTACATAAAAATGCCAAATAAATTAGAATGCCCTGATACACTTCTACTGGGTGTTACATACTGGACTTCGTTATCCTGCTACAAAAGTTAAAGACTTGTGTTGGGGGGAGTTGACAGACAGACTTGAAAAAAATCAATTTTTACATAATGGCTGATTATTTGCTTTGGTTCACTTAGGGTCTTACACCTATATGTTTTGCTATGCTTGTTTTCATTTATACATTGTTGGGGGAAATTATTCATTTTTATATTTTCAGAGTTATTGGCAGCACTACAGTAGTGGTTGTGTAAAGTGAATTTTAATAGAGAGCTGTGTCATTTTATTGATGGTTTGATGACTGCTAAAACCTTCACTTGGCCTTTTTAGGCACAACAGTCAACTGTGACGTCTTTAAGGTTCAGTAATTGTTTTCCTTCCTTCCAGACGAGCCAACCAGCCCTAGCATTGATCATGAGCTTGCACACATCCCTGCGTCTGCTGTGATCTCAGCCTCTC
Organism: Myodes glareolus; assembly: GCF_982192425.1. Taxonomy (NCBI): domain Eukaryota; kingdom Metazoa; phylum Chordata; class Mammalia; order Rodentia; family Cricetidae; genus Myodes; species Myodes glareolus. The sequence goes on from NC_142039.1 coordinate 6,945,743, forward strand.
CCTCCCAGGTCCCCGCCATAGCAACAGTTCCTCCCAGCCTCACCACTTCCGCTCCTTTGATTCGACGTCAGCTCTCCCATGACCAAGGTACGTTTAAAGTGATTCTGCACCGTACCTCACAAATACATGGCAAGCGAATCTTGTTACCATTGAAAGAATCTGAAAGACCACTTAAAAAGTATCAATGCTGGGTCTGAATTGCAGAGTCTGTTGGACCTCCCAGCTTAGATGGCCAGCACAACTCAAAGACAGAAAGATCAAAATCCTATGATGAAGGGCTGGATGATTACAGAGAAGACGCAAAACTGTGAGTCTCAGACGTATTGCTTTAAATGTTTTTATGCAAATGGTATTCATTATGAGTTTAGCTTTTCAGGTTGTCTTATTTTTAGCTTTGACATTAGAAATGCAAGTTGAATAGTATCAAAGTAGCATCCAATTTATTTTAGAAGTAATATTTTTATTCTAGCAACATGCTTTATATGTTATAGCTATAAGACGCTATTCCTCCCCCAGACTGTAGCTATTTATAGTGGTTTTATAATGAGGTAAGGTTATTACTCATCGTTATGATGTGTTCCTTCAAAATTCGGCTGATTATTTTTTTATTTTATTACTTGAACCTTCAAACATGATTTTCTAGTTCTTTTTCATGTGGATATTTTTATTGATACAGTGTTTGGTTCATAGATGAGTTTAGGAAATGTTGACAGCTTTTATCAGTGAGCAATTCTTACATCAGTTTGTTTACTGTCCTTTTACACTTTCATCAGATTGTCATTTGTATTCTAATACAATTAGTTCTTCTAGGACTAGTCGCGTAAGAGCGGTTCCTCTGAGATACGGCCAGGGCACAATGTTCCAGCTCAGTAGGAGTTTTCCTTATGATGCCAGGTTGGATATGTAAGCCTTTGCCACACAATTCAGGCTTTTCCCTACACGGCTGTGCACAGCTTCCTTCAAAGATGGCAGCACTATGTGTTTCCTCACTTATTCAACACATGTACAATGTCTTAGACACTATTAACTCCCCATTGCCTTCTCTTGTCTCCTCCATCTACTGCTAAACTCCCTCTCAACTAGACTACACTCCACTGTCTATGTCCGTGTGTCCCACCGAGTTCAGTTAGGGAAGCATGCATGAGTGTGTGGAGTTATTTACCATAGCATGAACAGCTTACAGTGGCCACATTCGTGAACAAAATGCCTCGCCCCCCACACACCTGCTTGCAAGTAGTGGCTCCTCCTCACTTTCCTCCCCTCGCTGGTGCTAGGTGGTGACTCTGAGTTTGTCACAACTCCACCTTGTGTCCCATGTGTGGATGGGGAAGGGAGACCGTGAACTGCGATGTTATTTGAGTTACGCAGCTAGTGGTGTACTCTCTATTTACACTCTATTTACACTCTCTATTTACAGCCTTTACCTGCTCTTCTTCGTTCACGGACAATTTTACCTTTACTTGAGAGTAGTTAGTAATTCCAAAGTCCAGCTCATGTCTGTGCCTGGTTTTATAATCTTCCATATCTTGAAACTGGGTTTTTTTTTCTTTTGAATTGTCTTTTTTATTAACAATGCCATGTTTTATTGAAAGCTATACACTACAGATAGACAAAAATTGGGGTTAATTTTACAGTATTTGTTCCCAGAGGTGGACATAAATTGTGAGCCAGGCTCTCTCCAGGAGTTTAGCCCTCTCTTTCTATCCTACTGGTAAACAGTTTCAGTGTCTCCGGGTACTTTTCAGGAAGGAGTTTGTATACCTGTTTCTAATTGCCTTCTTGGTTGAGGTGGTTTTTGAGAGAACAATGATATATTTAGTCACATCTTAAACGTTTAATTATTTTTGAAGAATTAATACTGACTTGTCTTCTGAAGCTTTTTCATTGACAGCATTTGTTTCTCCCATTCTCGAAAGCACTCAGAGTGTGGGTGGATGAGTGTGTGCAGTGGGGTGGGTTAAGGGTTGGGGTGGGCTAAAAGGGGGTGTCTCTGGCCTTCATGGGCCTGCAGAAAGTTGATCATAGGCAAGAAGTCTGGTTTACCATTAACTCAGTAGCCAGTATTGGTTCAAACTTTTGGAGTCCGACTTTGAGTGATTTATTTTAGGCATGTTTAAGCAAATCACAGTTTAGTGGAAACTTCTGGTGATAATCAGCTCAATCCTGCATGCACAGCAAAACATACATAAACCTTTTTTAAATGAAAATTGGACGTAACTACATTGAAACTCTTTGCTAAAGAATACTGGGACACCTTCCGTAAGGATAGCTTCTATAGATTGACTGAGAAAAACAAGTTTACAGTGTTCTGGGGGTGGAGAGTGCGTTGTCAGAAAGTCTCAGGCTGCGCAGAGAGTCAGCAGGCTAGGAAGCACATCTGCTTCCGCCTTCTGGGCAGAAAACAGGTCTTGCATTCCTTCTCTTGAAGGAAGAGCTCTGTGTTTTTCACATTCCAGGTTCCCCAGTGCTTACCTGTGAACACCAAGACCTGCCTCCTGCAGGTAGAGGGCACAGGTGTGGCTAGCACTACCTGACAGCTCGCTGACTGTTGCGCTCAAGGTCCAGGGTTTTCATTAGCTGCATAGGGCAAAGGAGCTATAGTGGGCTGCCTGCTGTAGGTAATAAGCCCAATGGTTAGCCCAGAGGTAGCTTTTCCTTTGATATAAAGAAATATTTTTTTAAAAAGTTGCACACTTAAAGCAAAAAAGGCAGAAACAGCTGACCTGGCAAATTAAAGCTAAGAAAACTGTTATCAATGAATTGAAAATGTACATGTTTATAACTTAGATTTTCTCACTTATATTGAACAATGAACATATCAATAGCATGGTTAGGATGAAATGTCAACTCATTAATTAATGAAAGTTTAGTTGTAGTAGTCAGTTCTTACATAAAGAGTTTTTTATACTTATTACACTTATTTATATATTTCTCCAACAGATCTTTTAAGCACGTGTCTAGCCTGAAGGGAATCAAGGTTAGTATTTAATATTTTTAAGATACCGAGTAAATGATCAGTGTTTTATTTACCTTAGTTTACTTTAGTCCATCAAAGAAAAGTATGTATTTTCTCTTTTGGATATTTTGTATTTAAATGATATGCATTTTAAAACCATGTCCACTGGATTTGAAAGACATGTGAATAAATGTTTTTAATTTCTAAACATTTTCATCAAGTATATAATGCCCTACAAACGTTGGACTGATTTTTCTCATTAACAACTCAAGGCCCAAATCAAACTGCCAAGCAGCCCTTCTGTGTTTTATTTTCTCTCCTCAAAATCTACCTGCTGCTTCTAACCACATCTGTACCATTTTCTTTACCTTTCCTTGCACTTCATTGAAAATTTAGGAATGACTAGACAGGAATATTCTAATTTGCTGCCCTTGAAATGGCTGGAACTGCATAATTATTTCCTTTCTTGCTCTTTCCTTAAAGTCTTTGTGCTTGGAACATGGCCTTGCCAAAAGCCAGCAAGCACCCAAACTTCCGTGGTACCCATCCATACTTGCTTTCCCAAGCCCCATCCTCTCCTGCAAGGTAGTCTTCCCAGTCCTGTTCACTGTCCCGTAGATATCATCTGTTACAGAAAACTCCCGGAATCTGTGTACCTCTCTACAACTCCCATTTTGTACTTTTTATATAAACCTTCTTGAAAAACACATACATGGTCTCTTCCCCTCAGTTCACATGCATGGGAATCATAAGTGTGCCAAGGTTGCCAGTGTCGCTCAGCTTCACAGATGATGGCTACCTGGGTGTTTAACTTGTCGAGAATAGTTCCACAATTCCATCTGCTGTTTCTACTTCGTCATCTCTTCCTTTGAGTTCTAAGAGTACATCTGAGTCTTCTTTGCTGGCTCTTTTGCACAGTTAAAATTTTGGAATGCCTAAAGCTAGTTTCAGCCTGTTTCTGTACGCTGATTTCCTTGTTGATTAATTCAGAGGCCTCACGGAATCTGTTTGCTAGCCTTGGCTTCCTCCCAGAACAGCAGCTCCTGTAAGTCACTACTTAACCTGACGTCTTCATCCACATACTTAGTAAGCAGCTCCAGATTTGCATAGCTCTTGTTTACCCTTAGATGGTTTATCCCTTCTCTCTGTCTCATTAATTCCCCTTTTATTCTCCCATTTGCTCAAGACAAACTGTTTCTTCTGTTTCCCTCCTTGACGGCAGGCTTGTCTGCTGTGTCTCTAAGCCATAGCCTGAGTGGTTCATCCCTCCTCGTCTTCTCTCCAGTCGCTCACCTCCTCATGACTGTCCTTGAAAAGAAACCACTCTCCGTGCAACAGGATGGCCTTACTCACTCTCAGGCTTCCTTCCCTTTCTACCACAGACAAAAGACCAGACCAACTTTTCCTTAGCTCTGTACATATTAAAGTGATAAGTATGTGTTCATCAGCCATGCATTCTTCCTGAACTTTCCATCTCTGGCCTGTTACGGTGCTGCTGCGGCAACCACCAGCTTAGTCATCCAGTTCCCAGTCCCTCCATGCCCATTCTCCAGAAGCACAGATCACGAATGGCTAATTTCCTCACTTCTGTCTCCAAGTTTTTATATCATTTTGTTTTGAAGCATGATCACATTGTATAGGATAGGCTGGCTTTGAACTTACTTTGTACCTCAGGCTGGCCCCAAACTCTGTAAACTAGACATAGATTCATTATTTGCACACCTTAAGCGCCTCCCATTGCGGCCTCTTGAGTGCTGAGATTATAGGTGTCCCACTAGACTTGGCTTCTTGTTTGTCGACAATCTGTTTGTCCGTCTGTCTGTCTGTCTTTCTGTCCATCTGCCTTTGTGTGTGTGTGTGTGTGTGTGTGTGTGTCTGTCTGTCTGTCTGTCTGTCTGTCTGTCTGTCCAGCCCATTATCTTTTTCTGCCAAAATGTGAATCCATGAGACTAACGAAGTCACACTATTCTGTAGATGGCTTTTAAAAAACAATGGAAGCCAATTCGCCATTTACAAAAAGTGCTAGAAGTGTTTCTGGTATGGTTTCTAACCCCAAAACTTTCCACAGTGTTTTACTTAGAACATTAAATATGACATTTTGCCAGCACAGTTTCTGTGTCTAACTATTTATATTTAGTGTTCTCTTGGCTCTTTCTGCAGATCACGGACAGCCAGAAGTCCTCAGAGGACTCTGGATCCAGGAAGGATTCTTCCTCTGAGGTTTTCAGTGATGCCGCCAAAGAAGGGTGGCTCCAGTTCCGACCTCTCATCACCGATAAGGGCAAAGTAAGTGCGCTTTCTTAGCTCATGTGACACCAGAAGTGAGGCCTGATGAAACCTCTTACATATATGAGGTTGTGAGGCGCCCAGGCATTCCTAACAGGGGAAATCTCATCAGTCGAGTCGTTTTCTGCTTCTCATCTTGAGCACCAGCTCCATATGGAGTATACTGCCTTACAGTGTGCCAGTGTGAACGGGAAATCGGGGTCTAAGGAGGAACTCTCATCTCTTACTACCAGGATGGGTTATCAGAGAGGCCTCTTAAGTCACCAGATAGCAATTCTTCTTACTTGCATCTAAAAATCTTTAGCCTAGTTCTTTTCAATTTTTGTTTCATTTTATTTTATAAACACTGAATTATATGAATGTGTATAGTGGTATCAACATGGTGCTTCAGTAAATAGAATCCAACCCAATAAAACCTTTGCATAAGAATTATTTTAGTGTTGCGACAGAATTTATATTTGCAAACATACTTGGATATGGATGCTCTTGCTTTACCCTGCAAAGCTGGTAACTTTGATGATGTCATTTTCTGTCATTGTGTGTTGTTTCAGGTACATTCTTTTTGGGGTGTTGATTATGCCCCTGTCTTAAAACTTGAGTTTTACTTGTATAATGGTTTGTGTTTTTCCTTTGTTTGTTTTTTTTTCTGGTCAGAGATACAGCTTAATGGTAGAGCACTTGAGCACTGCTCTGGATTCAATCCCCTAGCACCAGAAGGAAAAAAAGTATATTATTGGATTTCTTTCTTTTAATTATGAAAATTTCCTTGCTACTTTTGTGTTCCTATAATCGTTATTAAAAAAATAAAAGCAAATAGTTAATGGCCACTTTTAATACATTTCTGTAGCATGTATTTGGGGTTAGTTGTTCATTTTGCCTTCCCATCTGAAGTTGATGCAAATACATTCCCTAATTGGTATATATGTGACATTAAAAAAAAGTACTACCTTTTGTTTTTTAACTTTTTATTGATTTTTTTGTGGATTTCACATCATCCATCCCAATTCCATTCATCTCCCCGTACCTTCGTGTCCACCCGCTACCCCCCTCCACAATAAATTTTAAAAAATAAGGAAAGAAAAAGAAAAGTCTCAGTGTGGAAGCTGTCATGTCACACAGTGAGTCACAGTTACCTTGGTCCATAATTTTACTTGCAAGTATTTGCTGCAGAGTCATTGGTCTGGTTCAGGGCCTCTGGTTTCTGCTGCCCTAGCGATACTGGGACTCCTCTTAGATATCCTGATGTTGTCCTGCTCCACGGAGATCTTACAGCTTTGGATCTGCAGGTCCGCCCGCCTCACATGCTCCAGCAGTTCATAGATGAGGTGGATATTGGGGTGAACCAAGTCATACTTCTGATTATGGGCCTGGGTGATACCTGGGTTGATCAGCCTGCTGATCAACTTTCCCTCAACATTATCCCTAGGGTGAGCTCCCCATACCGTAGCCTTGGCTAGCTCACCTTGGAGCAACCATCAAGGGAAGGGATCAGTTTTCCTACTTCATGCCCTTGGGGCCAACTCATCCACACCCATACCACCTCAGCCACCTCTACTGTTTTGAAAAAATACTACGTTTAAAATTTTTATTTGCTTATTTAGTTGGGATCTCACTGTATAGCTTGGAACCTGCTAAGTAGACTAGGCTGTCCTCACACAGCCTTTGCCTCCTGTGTGCTTGGACATGAGTCACCATGCCTAGCTACACTTTTATTGTATGTGTAAGTGTGTATCATGTGATTGTTCTTATGCCATGGCAAGAATGTAAAGGTCAGAAAACAGCGTGTGAGAGTCAAGTTCCCTTGCACTTACGTGGGTCTCTGGATAGAACTTGGCAGCAGGCAACTTTCCCACTGAGCAATCTGACTTTTTTTTTTATCCTTCCTCTCTTCGTGTGTCTTCAGTAAATGAGACATTGCTATCCCATGTACATAACTGCATCTGAAAGGCGCTGCTTAGTCCCGATCCTGTCACAGAGCTCTAGCCTTGTATTGCGTATTCATAGACATGGACCACTTGGCTATTTTCCAGCGTGTTGGTGGCAGCATTAGGCCTTGGAAACAGATGTATGTTGTACTTCGGGGCCATTCCCTTTACTTGTACAAAGACAGAAGAGAGCAGACAACGCCATCTGAGGAAGAACAGCCCATCAGTGTCAATGCTTGCCTGATAGACATCTCATACAGTGAGACGAAGAGGAGGAACGTGTTCCGACTCACCACGTCTGACTGTGAGTGCCTGTTCCAGGCTGAAGACAGAGATGACATGTTAGCGTGGATCAAGACTATCCAGGAAAGTAGCAACCTAAATGAAGAGGTATGATTGTCAAAGAATGTGGATGAAATTTGACACTTATTAAAGAAGATTATTTTTATAAAAAATAAGTTACACTATTTTCAGCCATTAAAACAGAAAATTCAAGTATACCCACATTATTTGTATTTATTGAAAAAGAACTATTACTAAACAAGAAAAATAGGATATTCATATTCTTCATATCTTTTCAGACACAGCAAACTACAGGGAGGAGCCCCATGTTATCTTCTGATTATTAGTGCTGTCCCTGGTACCTGTAAGGAGGGTCAGGATACACTCCATGGTATACCAATGTCTGTGGGTGCTTCAGATTCTTCCATTTGACATAGAAACCTGCAGGAACCCTTTTGACCAAATTACTACCCATTTGTCCTGGATACTGACATTAGTATTGTTGTGGGTTAGGCTACAGTAAAAACATTTACAAAAACAAGTTACTATGTAAAGGCAAAGAAATGATGTTTTTAAATGGAATTGTGTAGGTAAAAATATACTATATCCTGGTATGCTCATGGGTTTCTAAAGAAGCATGTATTATGAAAAATCATGCTATAAGGCATTTTTTTAAAAAATTAAGGAATAATGCCTTACATTTTTGAGAGTCTCTGGCTTATACCATCAAGGAGTTGCCTTTGCTTCAAGGATTTTAATAGTCAAGGTATTTTCAGTACAGTGGAAGTCAAGCTTTTCCTCACCCCTCCATATCATTAGCACAGTTCTCCTTGCACATTCTTCATGCTCTTTCTGCCTGGTACTCGGCGCTCGTGGTCAGCTGCGTCAGCTGTGCCGCTGCGTGTACAATTTTCCTCTGTTCATTCCCACCGTTCAGCTGACACTGAAAGGCTCACTCCGCGAGGGCCGCCTCTCTGGGCTGCTTTGCCTCCTGCCTTGCATTTGCTCTGTCGCTGCTCACTGCAGTCAGCTGAATTGTGTGTCAAGAAACTGAAGGGTAGATTTCAGCTTGAAACAGTTGCTTGAGCTTTTTAATCAGCATGCTCAGTATTAGGATACATTATGGCATTTTCTTCTTTTATTTTTGTCTATTATTTTTTTGTTTTTTGTTTTGGTTTGGTTTGGTTTTTGAGACACTGTTTCTCTGTGTAGCCCTGGATGTCCTGGAACTCTCTCTGTAGACCAGGCTGGCCTTGAACTCAAAAGATCCATCTGCCTCTACCTCCTGAGTGATGGGATTAAGGGCATGAGCCACCACTGCCAACTATATTGTGGCATTTTCATAAAAACTCTTTCTTTGTTGATCCCTTTCCCTCACCCCCTTTCCTTCTGGTCCCCTTCTTTCTGCAAGTAGCCTACATTCCACTTTCATGCCACGTAACATTTTGTTGCCTTTTTCTTTCTTTCTTTTTCCCTACTCATGGTCCTGTTTGTAATTCCATGATCTGTACCCACCCTCGTACATGCACACATATGAAAATTAAAGTCTAGTGTCTGCATAGGAAAGAAAACATGTGCACTTTGTCTTCCTAAGCCTAGGCAACGTAATAGTGAAAAGCAGAGAAGAGAGTCATTCGATATTGTTGGCAAGAGGAACACAGAGCTCTAGTGGCCTCTGGTCCATCCTTGAGAACCCTGCATGAGGGTTAGCTTGGGTCTAAATAGAGGGCAGAAAGGCATGCATAGCTGAGCAGTCCTGGTCTGGTCATGGTGTGATCCTGTCCATCATTGTGGCTCAGCTTTGACAAGTCACAAAATTGAGTGAAATCTTTTTCTGGGATACAAGCCCCCTCTTACTGACATGGAGCATGATGTTAGCCTTTGCTTCTTTTAGCATGAGAGCCCTGGGACATGGTTAACTTTTTGAGAACCATTGTTTCAATAATCTGATAGCCAAAAAGAACACAGTCTCTTCAAGGATCTTATTTTCTGCCTGTGTGCCTACATGTATTTCTTGACACTCAAAATAAGAGGTATTTTAAAAAATGTTTGCAGACACATGCCAGTGTGTAACTGCAGTAACTACAAATAGTTACTCCTCTTTGCTCACCTCTGAGTTCAGCTTGGGACATAGGACAAAGCAGGTTCTTGAAGACCTGCCCCTCTTGATGCCACTTAACTCATAATTCACTGTTCCTACAAGTTAAGCATTCATAAGTTCTGGTGCATTTTTCCATTTTGACTCAATAGTATTATTATTGAATGCTGATCATTCATTCTGGTATTAGAGAAGAAGCTGACTTTGTGTTCCTCAATTATGCATTTTGCATAGCATATTAATTCAGTATCTACTGAATCAATGTTACCTAAAAACTATATTGATATTACATATGTACATAAAATACATAGCAAACTCACTTACAGGGAAGGAGGCACTTGAACCATTTGCCACATGGTGACAGCTCCACTGAGAATAAGTCATAGTATTTATATTAATAAAATGATAAAATAGCAAGCTTCAAACACGGGTTACCCTCTGCCTCTGATAGTCTGCTAGCATACTTTCTAACGTTACCTTCTGCTCATTCTGTAGGACACTGGAGTTACCAACCGAGATCTAATCAGTCGAAGAATCAAAGAATATAACAGTCTGATGAGGTGAGAATCCCACCACGCCTATGATTAATTCAGATGTCAGATATACAGTTATTAAGAAATGTTCCTTTCTTTCAGCAGCAAAACAGAACAGTTGCCGAAAACACCTCGCCAGAGTCTTAGCATCAGGCAGACTTTGCTTGGTGCTAAATCAGAGCCAAAAACTCAAAGCCCACATTCTCCAAAGGAGGAGTCAGAGAGGAAGCTTCTCAGCAGAGGTAACTAAGTGTAACCAGCTTAAGCTGGGTTGTGAGTGTGTGTTCTCTCTTCACGATGCTGTTTTTGCCAGCAGACCCAGGGTTAGCTAGCTCGAAACTCCTGGTAAATACAGAAGAAGCTTATTGGACTTTTTCTTTTAAGGTGAGGCCCAAGGCATCCTTCCCTGTAATCAAGAGAGAGGGAAGGAGAGCACAGAGTCATATCTTTACCGATGTAAATGGCCAGGCGTATCACTGCCAGACAAAGGCAAGGACGTGTTGGTTCTGCTTCTTTCTGAGATGGTAAAGAAGTCGAGTGTGTCTGGCAGTCATGTGGCAGGGTGGAGGCATGACAGCATCGGAGGAGAATTCTGTGCTAAGTGTAGATTGTTACAAGACTGCAGTCAATGCAAGCATCGGTGAAGTAGGCTTTTAAAGTGATTCAAAGAGTCTTGTTTCCATTTTTTATAATGTCAACTTATTTTCAATAACAATCAAAAGATGATACCAGTCCACCCAAAGACAAAGGCACTTGGAGAAGAGGCATTCCAAGCATTGTGAGGAAGACATTTGAGAAAAAGCCAGCCGCCACAGGGACCTTCGGAGTTAGACTGGATGACTGCCCGCCTGCCCACACCAACCGGGTAGGAGACCCCCAACCATTCGGACCAGTCAGTGACCATTATAGTAGGGCCTGAGTTTACAGCCCTTTGGGTAAAGGGGCTGCATGCTCATCTGGTCAGCGCTTTTCTCTCTTAGTGTAACTGTGGGTTGAACAGTTTTTATCTTAACTCTGAACTAGAGTAGTAATTTAATCAGAAATGGTCAGTAGGAATTCATTTTCAAACTTTTGTACTGTGCTAAATAAAATGCTGGTTTCTTGTTTTGCAGTATATTCCATTGATCGTTGACATATGTTGCAAATTAGTTGAAGAAAGAGGTCTTGAATATACAGGTATTTACAGAGTTCCTGGGAACAATGCAGCCATTTCAAGCATGCAGGAAGAACTCAACAAGGGGATGACTGACATTGATATACAAGATGATGTAAGCTCATTTCTGTTTGAATAACTGATCCATTTTTTCTTTTATAATATTGACCACAAGAATGCTTTGTTTGTTTTGCATATCCAGAAATGGCGAGATCTGAATGTGATAAGCAGTTTACTAAAATCCTTCTTCCGAAAGCTGCCTGAGCCTCTCTTTACGAATGGTGAGTTAGTTCCCTCAGACCATGCCAGAGGAGAAGACTCACCGTCTGTGGGAAACCAGGGCATAATAAATCTAACCAGGACAACAATATGAGGGATGAAGAAATGACATTTATCTCAGGTCTAAATTTAATGAAAAGCATAGTTGAGAACTGACTTTGTTCATTTGTAGTCTTGATAAATTTTGGTGAAAAATCATTTGCAAAAGTTGATACACTTTAGTAAAATGAAATAAGACCTATGTTCACCTTTGTTTGTCGTCTAGCTAAGTATGGCATTGTTTCAGTCAGATTTCTTTGGTCATAGGGTTTAGTTTCACGACCCCATGCTAGATACTGGTGTGAGGTGGGGATAATGGGCAGGTTGAATGAATGGCAGACAGAGGTTTGAAAAAGTCCCATTGAGAGAACTCTTCTCTGTCTCCTAGAAAGGCTTGGAGATCATTAAAAACCGTATCTAGCATGTAAATTTCAGAGATTTATATTTTAAAGATAGACAAAAATCTTACACATTTTAAATTGTGGTTTAAAATTAAGCCCTGAGGAAAGGGGAATGCAGTTCACCTACGCAGGTTAATTTCTTCTCTTATTTCTACCACTACCAGATAAATACGCTGACTTCATTGAGGCCAATCGTAAGGAAGACCCTCTAGACCGGCTGAGAACGTTAAAAAGATTAGTAGGTATTCCTTTTTGTTGGGGAGGTGCAATTCAAATACAGCATTTAAATCCATTCTGAAAATAATATGTTCCAGATTCATGACCTGCCTGAACATCATTTCGAAACACTCAAGTTTCTTTCGGCTCATCTGAAGACAGTGGCAGAAAATTCAGAAAAAAATAAGGTACGCAAGGTACAACCTATTGAAATACACTCTGGGCAGCCTCAGTTAGAGGGCTGGCCTTCATCACTCTGTGCTGAGAACAGAGGAAACCTAAGAGGCATCAGACTGGACTGGCTGGGTCCTTCTGAAGATCACGCAGAAGTAAAGGCCCCACAGACAGCCGCTGTCACTCTTGCGAAGGGCACTTCATTGGATATGGGTCACTTGACATCTGTCCAGCAAGGAAAATGGGAGAGTCAGAATTTTATTTTGTTTTCAGCTTTCAGTCACTACCTTAAATAGGTGGCGTATATGCGTGGTAAGCCAGCCAAAGGGCACCAGATGATGCACGCTGAAAAGTAGTGTTTTCTTTAGTTTCCTGTTAAACAGATGTGGGACTTTTCTTCCTTCAATACCGCATCAGTACACACCCACAGTTAGCTCAGTTTCTCAGATATTCAGTTCATGTTCAGGTTTTTTTGAGCAGTTTTTTTTTTTTGGTAATATCTTTCCAGTTATTTGTTTAAATAACTAGGTAAGATCCGCATTGTATTTCACTATCCATTTTAGTCTTCATTTTTCATCTTTTTGCTTAGCCAGTGAGTGATTGTTACCTAAGGCCACTATGTCAGGAGGTTGCAAATGATTCTCCTTCTAACTTGGGTCATTATTTAAAGTTTGTGATGATCCTGTTGAGTTATGGAGAAAAAAAATGAATTCTGGCTGGAGTATTTCCTAGTTGATTTTCCCTGACAGGTGGAGTGTACAAAGTTCAGTAGCCTTCCTATGTACTGCGTCAGACATACTGAGGGAAATCAGGGAACAGTTCCACTCACCGTAGCCTCAGAACTGGATCAGTTAGCAGGCGTCTATGCTGCACAATTTCTTTTCGCTGTTGTTGTTCTGTTTTTTTTTGATACAGGGTTTCTATTCAGTATAACTGTCCTGGAATTCGCTAGGTAAACTCAGGCTAGCCTCAAACTTAGAAATCCTATCTCTGCCTCCTGAGTGCTGGAATTAAAAGCGTGAGCCTCCACACCTGGCTCAGGTTTGCTTTTTGTTCTGTTCTGTTTTTTTGAGAAGGATCTCGGGTAGTTCAGGCTGGCCTTGACCTCAGCGGTGGAGCCTGTGTGTCCTTAAGCACTTGCCCTCCTGCATCTTCCTGCCTGTGCTGGAGCCATAGCAGAGGCCACCACGGTGGCTTCTGGAGTTTTTTCTGGATTAATAGTGAATGTTGAAGACAATATGGTACTTTATTTCCTTGACATTTTCTTAACCTAATTTTTTGGACATTAATTTCCAACAACCCAAAACAAAACAAAACAAAAACCCTCTAGGCAAGTGCCATCTTATATCTGGGAGCTAACCGAAAGCTGCTCATATAGGACATCTTACATCTGGGAGCTTACCGCAAGCTGCTCACATCGGACAAACGTGTCTCTGTACATAAATATTAAAGGATGGTATAGTCTAAAGGCTTAAGTGAAGCCATAGGCAGGAATCTACTAAATATCTGACATTAAGCATTTGATGTGGTAGATTTTTTGGCTTTGGGCCATTCTTGCCATACCAGCACAGGGGTTGGAACAAAATAACTGAATATTCCAAAAGGAGACACAAACATGGTCGTGCCCAAATTCTTTGTAATAGTCCAGGAAAATCCTAAATCTAGTAAGAGTTTATTTTTTTATTTTCCTTTCTTATGTTATGATGACACATATAACACTGGTTAAAAGATGAGTGGCGCTTGCTTCAGTAGAGGAGATAAGCCGTAGGCTCCTTGTCTGGTGAATTACATACACATGTGGTGCCTCTTAAATAATCTAGTAATATGGGATCCTGATGATTATTTTTTTCATACCCTGATGAGTTCTGAGATTGGTTAAAGTTATTTAACGCTTTAATCAAACCTTAAGCTCAACATAATATAAACACATCAGGACCCGTGATGGTCATCATTAAACAAATTCGGAAGAGCCTGTCAGTGAGTATGCAAGCTGATAAGAATCTCATGCTAAAAAGTCAGGGAGCCTAAGCTCAGAACTTGAGGAGATTTGGATAAGGTCAAAGTTCATCAGAAAAGATATTTCAGACTTGTTTTCCTTTGTTAAAGATTTTGATGTATGACACAGAAGACTCTGGAACCTTGCATTTATTCCCAAGTCCTTTGTCCCTTTCTTCCAATTCCCAAGAGGAATTCATTATTCATTAATTTCACCTTTTTCTTTTTTTTTCCCCAACCAATCCAGATATCTTTGTTAACTAAAACCAGTTGATTTGGTTTCATACTAATCAAAGATTCCTTGGAAAAACACAAATAATCAATTAGCCATCATCCATTATCATTTTAGGATTTGCTCAGAAAAGCCATAACTAGGAAGAATTCATTTTACTTTATCCATTCTTTGTGGTTTTCATCAAAAAGAACTTTCCAAAAATAAATTTCAACATCACAATTCCAGACCTGCAGTAGAGGTTTAATCTTATTTTTCACTTTCTTCCTTTCCTTCAGATGGAACCAAGAAACCTAGCGATCGTTTTTGGTCCAACTCTGGTGAGAACATCAGAAGACAACATGACCCACATGGTGACGCACATGCCTGACCAGTACAGAATCGTAGAGACCCTCATCCAGCATGTAAGTTGACACTGCCTCTTCCTGAAAGGCCACTTCCATCGCAGCTGACGGCTGGTAGGACCAAGGCTGCGCTTACTTTTCCCCTCTGACACTTCCCTTGTTCCTGTTCTGTTCCCCGAGATAGAAATACACTTAGAGGGTTATTTAATTATTCTCACTTTTTTATTTTAAATTTTAGCATGACTGGTTTTTCACAGAAGAGGGCGCTGAAGAACCTCTCGTAAGTATTGTCAGTGCGCGTGCTCCGCTCTTTTCATGTGGGACACAGGCTCCTTCTTGATGCCACGACAGTCTTGATCTTCTGCCTTGTGTGCTCTTGTCAGCTCTGTGCCCAGGAAGCAGGTCTCTAGTGCCCAGTCGCTGATCTGATGAGCGTGTAACTACTTCATCATTAGTGGCATCTAACCAATGCGAAGCTAAGCCCCTGTTCCATATAGTAATGTGTGTCTTCTACTAACTGTTGTTTGGAGAGACGGTGAAGAGGTCTTTGTTTGTTAACCACAGACGACAGTGCAGGAGGAGAGCACAGTAGACTCCCAGCCAGTACCCAACATAGATCACTTACTCACCAACATTGGAAGGACAGGCGTGCTCCCCGGAGATGTACCAGGTAACTCTTGAATGGGCAGTACTGACCTCTAGGTTATTTGACATTCCTATAACATGAAACAGCGAATGAGCCATGAGTAACAATCCACTATGAGTTCTTTTCTTTTCCTTCCTCTTTTTCCTTTCTACTAATAAAAGCTGCGATCTGCCTTTTCTGATTGACCTCACTTACCTTCCAGTGACTATAATGCCATTGACAGTGCATGGAGTTGTGATGTTTGTCAGAACGGGAAGATGAGAGCAATGAGCATGCAAACCACTGTTTTGTTTTGTTTTGTTGTTTTAATTCACAGTTTCCGTGTAATAGTCATCACAAGGTAAAACAGATATATGCTGCTGGATGTGTGGTTGCTGTGACGGCAGAAAGGATGGGTAGACTGAATGCATAGTTCTCGTTTGGGGCAGTTCTGTGAGAGCAGCATGCTCTACGACCTGAGCTGCCCCTCGCAATCCAGTGTCCTCTGTCACTAGAGACGTCGCAGTCTAAGTCACTCTACTGACCTTGATTTTCTTCTTTCTCCTACTGCCACCCTAATGCTTGGTTAAGTATTAGTGTTTAATAGGCTCCTGATGGAACCGTCTCCTGCCAAACTGTTGCACTAATCTGGCATGCTACTTCACAACGATGTTCTCCCTTTGTCTCTAGTTCTTGTTTTAGCTCTAAAGGCTTTTTCAGCACTCACTGACACAGGCAAATCTATACTGATGTTGCACAGGCGAAGTGGGAGGAGTCTATCACACGGTAATGTCACTAGTGGATTCTGTGATGTCCCTGATGGACAGCTGGAACTGTAGGAAGAAGGAGGACTGCTGTCCACACTGTAGCTGCCTTGTCTGCAGAAACCCCCGGTTCTTGTAAATGCAAACAGAGCTGATCTGTGGTGTAAAGTCTCTCTTAAGAATATTGTAAACAGATCACTGCTACTCTCTTAAAAGTTTTTCTGCTGTCTCTTGTTATTTCTGAAGCAGACCCTGAGGAGAAATAGCATGGTATGGTCCACCGGTTCTTAAAGTCATAAAGCATTTAGCCATGTGTTGAAAGGGGCGTGGCATGGGCCCAGCTCATTAATTTTGAAAATAATTTTCCCAGTATTTCAAAGATAAAATTCTAAAATTGATATTTATTCTTCGTCATGCTGGCCCCTTCCTACCCTCTTTTTAATTGTATAATCTGAGTTTTTGCCAGACAGCAAAATTATGGTCTCCATTTTTCCATTTCCATAATAGCATTTGTTAATAGATACTTACAAACCTGGTAGCAATTTAACCAGACTAACCAAAAGGATCCCTGACTGCACGGATGTGAAACTGGGGCACGCACAAAAATAAGCATCATCTGACAAAACCAAAAGTGACCTGGGAGCAAGGTCACCCTAATGCCTCTGTCGTGTCCATTCACGTCTGGGATATTTTTATACAAATTCCAATCTGACAGTCTGACAAAAATCAACATGTACACCAGTGTGAGTGTTTCTATTTGTAGCTAGGGCAGCCGGCAGTCTGGAAAGTCCTGCATCGTGTATCAGTTTCAGATGCAAGATGTGGGACATAATTTTAAATGGTGTTCGAGCTTCTCTATTGCTAGACTCACTATTTAGAAAGACAAACACTAGTGTCCGTTTTTGTTCAGCACAGGGCTCCTTTGCCATTCCTCTCATTGAGCTGGTTCTGCCTACGATTCACAGCATCCTTTCATGGCGGTGGCTTTCTGTGGTGCAGCTTGCATCTTTGTGAGCTCTGACTATCCACTGTGTTCTATTGTTTTGAGTTTTGCTTTCACATTTTGTTCTGTGCCTGTCCTCTTCATAAGTTTTGCATTGTTTGTTGACAGTGGTGAGGCTTGGCTCCCACTAACCGCATTTTATTTACTTCCCACAGATTCCTCTACTAGTGACGCAGCAAAATCTAAGGTGAGTTGTGTATACAGTTTGAAAACACTTCATCGTGTCTTTGTATGAGAGCTTTTATCATTAGCATACAATTGTAGTTCATACTGGAGCCAGAGCAGTGAAGTCCAGTTGAGGAGAAGTTAATTTGGAACAGAAGAAGGCTGGAAAATAGAAGATCTTGGGCTGGAAGGTTGCAGTTGTGGGAACAGTTTAGGAATGGCTTGTTTATATTGTCAGAAATGTACTAACATGAAGTTGGGTGGGGATGGCACACGCCTTTAATCCCAGCACTTGGGAGGCAGAGGCAGGTGAATCTCCATGAGTTCGAGGCCAGCCTGGTCTATAGGAGCTAGTTCCAGGACAGGCCCCTAAGCTACAATGAAAGCATGGAGAATGGGATAAAGAATCCGAGGCAGGAAGATAACACCGGTCTAGCCTGGTGTTGCTATTATAGTGAGATTCTGTCTCAAAGCACACCCACATAAAAGACCCTTCTAGCACAAATTGGACTCAATGGGTCATTTAAAAAGAAGAAAAAGACAGTTATGAAGTGGATCTGTGAGTCTACGAGGAATGAGGGATAAAAGTACCTGTAAAAAGAATTTCCATGAGTGGAAAGGTGCTGGAATAATAGTTTTCAAGCGTGTGTGCATGCACGCTGTAGTGCACACGCGTAGAGGTCAGAGGACAATGAACTGAGTCGGTCTGAATCAGTTCTCTCCACTTGGTGTGTCCCAGGTTGGCAGGTGATTTTACCCACCAAGTCACATCTCACCAACTCTTCTGTTGCTGTGACAGATACCGTGACCTCAAGCAACTAAGGGGAAGAAAGACTTTATCTCTCCCTATACTTTCAGGTTGTTGAGGGAAGTCAGGGCAGGAACATGAAGCAGAAACCACAGAGGCATACTGCTTACTGGCTCACTCAAGGGCTTATACTTTTAGCTAGCTTTCTTACCTAGTCAGGACCATCTGCCTAGAGATGGTGTTGCCCACAGTGTCAGAGCCATCGCAACTCAGTAAGTAATCAGAACAGTTCCCGCACACGCTTGCCCATAATACAGTCTGACCTGCGCAACCCCTCAACTGAGACTGCCTTCTCAGGAGACTCTACTGTTGGCCAAGTTCACAGTTAAAGCTGATTAGCATGTCCACTGGGACTTTTGTTTGTTTAAACATATATTTACAGTTCTTTTACCTTAAATTCATTGGTTGCTAAATTTGTGTGTGTGTCACTTGGGTCACATACACACAGACCTACTTAGATAATTATAATATGGATGACACCAGCCCTGTCTCCCACGAAAAAGAGCCTTCAGTCTGATCATCATTGGCAGGGCACTAACACGAGCATGGTACATTATTGTATAATGTATTTTTTTATGCAACTTTTCCTGATTACCTGAATATTCTTTTAACTCCTGTTCAGGAATAATCAGAAATCATCACTTACATTCGATTGTCCTGTCTCTCTGATCTCTCTAGAGCTAGAATATGTCCCAAAACCTCTTTTGCCAGATTTCTATTTGGAACAGGGTCTCACAATGTAGTCCATACTAGCCTGGGCTACACTCTTTCAGCCTCAGCTTCCCAAGTGTTTCACTGTACCCAAATTAAGGTGATAAACTTTGAAATCAGAAAGACGTGCTTGAAAGTCCTACTCCCCTTCACTAGACATGCACCCCCTTTCCCTGTATGTTCATCTTACATTGTTTTGTTCTAAGCCTATAACATATTTGAATTTTCACTGTTTTCCAAATTGTAGAAAAAGTCTTTTTCCCCAACACACAGAATTAGAGAATTTAAAGGTGATATAATCCAGGTGCTTCTTCTATGACTGGTAAAATCAAGGTGTGAAAATGAATTCATCCTTTCTCTGTGTCCTGCAGAGCAAGCTGGAGACAGGAGGCCAGTTCCCCCACTCAGCTCAGGTTCAGCCATGGTCCAGCAGTGTTAAAGAGAACATGGAGGAAACAGCAGCGGCCCATAGGAAAGCACCGTGGCTGAGAAGTCCTTTACCATTATAAAAGCACAAGCCTACTGATCTGTGATTTGTCCTTTTTCATAGAACAGCAGCCTTTCAGAAGACATCAGGATAGCAGGCTAGCTTATTTAAGGTTTTGTTTTTGTTTTGTTTTTTGTACTAGGCATGTATTTTCTGATCCATTACTCTACATGCCTTCTGCTAGGCTCTCTTTGCTGAAGATTGTGTTCCAAAAACAAGGGCTAATTTACCTGCCCACCAACCACTTAACTTGGCAGGCAGACATTCAAAACAAACTGTTTAAATAGCTGTCATCAAGAGCTTCCGATACATAGCACGTGACTCTTACATTAGCAGTGCACTGCAGTGTTTTGGGGTAAGAATGTACAACCTTTTGAGTAACTTTATGTCCTTTGAATTTTTTACTTTGCTGTTACATGACATGAATAAGCCTTTAATAACTTGGTTTACCCAAGGCAAATCCCTGAAGATCCAGTCTTGGTGAGCTATTGGGAACCAGACTCCCCTTAGCTGAATGAGAACTTCAGGTACAGTACCTGTACCATATACTGTTCACAGTTAGTCATGCAAACCTAACCATGTCTGAATATTACGTGTCAGAATGCTGTTTACCTGTTTCCCTTTGGGTGTTTGAGACAGGATCCCACTGTGTAGTTGGGGTAACCTTGGGACTTGTCCTCTTTCTGGCAGCCTCCTGAGTGGTGTGATTACAGGTGTGCACCAGCACACCTGGCAGAATACCTCTTAACTCCTGTACTTGTAGACCAGATAAAGGAAGTGGGACTATTTGAGTGTTATGGGTGTGGGAAAAAAAAAACAATGAGGAAATTAATAAGACTTGGGAAGCCTCAATACCCCTCAGCATGAACTAATTCCCTGAAAGAGAAATGTATCTGTTATGATGTGACAAGAAATAGGACTGGTGATTAAATAAAAAAAAAACTATCATTGATACAAGTTTAAAAATGAGTATTAAAAATAAACAGACTATGCTGTGGATGCATCTGGCGTTTTGGTAGGCTTTAACTCCAAGCCAGCCCTGCCGAGACTCTGGGCAGTGTTCATAACCTCACTTTTCTGCTTGCCTCCTAGGGCTCTTGGGGCTCAGGGAAGGACCAGTATAGCAGGGAACTGCTCGTGTCCTCCATCTTCGCAGCTGCTAGTCGTAAGAGGAAGAAACCCAAGGAGAAAGCCCAGCCCAGCAGCTCTGAGGATGAGTTGGACAGTGTGTTTTTTAAGAAGGAGAGTGTGGAACAGAGTCACAGTGAGATTAAAGAAGAGTCCAGAAAAGAAAGTGAGGTATCAGGAAGAAAGCAGAGGGCTGTCATTGCCAAGGACAGTAACGCCAAGAAAGACACTGCTGTATCGAAGGAGGAGAAGAAAATGCCATCTGAAGAGCCGTCCCCACCACACAGCTCCAAACGCAACAGGTCCCCAACTCTCAGCTGTCGCCTGGCCGTGCTGAAGGAGGGCTCCCGATCTCTCCTGCCGCAGAAGCCCCACTGCGAAGAAACGGGGTCTGACTCGGGCACTCTGCTTAGCACGTCTTCCCAGGCTTCGCTGACGAGGTCCACCAAAAAATCAACCAGTCCAGAAACCAAGCACAGTGAGTTTTTGGCCAATGCCGGCACCATCACCTCAGATTACTCTACTACATCATCAGGCACCTACTTGACCAGCCTGGACTCCAGCCGCCTGAGCCCGGAGGTGCAGTCAGTGGCAGAGAGCAAGGGGGATGAGGCTGATGACGAGAGGAGCGAGCTGGTGAGTGAAGGGCGGCCGGTGGAGACAGACAGCGAGAGCGAGTTCCCCGTGTTCCCCACCGCGCTGACTTCGGACAGGCTGTTCCGAGGGAAGCTACAGGAGGTTGCCAGGGTGAGCCGCAGGAACTCAGAAGGCAGTGAAGCCAGCTGCACTGAGGGAAGCCTTACACCAAGTTTAGACAGCCGTAGGCAGCAGTTCAGTTCCCACAGGCTGATTGAATGTGACACGCTGTCTAGGAAGAAGTCTGCCCGCTTCAAGTCAGATAGTGGGAGCCCTGGAGACACTAGGACCGAGAAAGAAACTCCTGCCCTGGCCAAAGTGTTTGACGTCATGAAGAAGGGCAAGTCGACGGGAAGCCTCCTGACACCCAGCAGAAGTGAATCCGAAAAGCAGGAGGCCACTTGGAAAACAAAAATAGCAGATCGCTTAAAACTGAGACCCAGGGCACCGGCTGACGACATGTTCGGAGTTGGGAATCAAAAACCTACTGCCGAGACAGCGAAAAGGAAAAACATCAAACGCAGACACACGCTCGGAGGCCACAGAGATGCTACTGAAATCAGCGTCCTGAGTTTCTGGAAAGCGCACGAGCAGAATGCCGACAGAGAGTCTGAACTGTCAGCTGTGAATCGGTTAAAACCCAAGTGCTCGGCCCAGGACCTCTCCATCTCAGACTGGCTCGCCAGGGAGCGCATCCGCACCAGCGCCTCTGACCTGAGCCGAGGCGAAGGCCGTGAGTCACAGGCCGAGAACTCCAGCATGCCGGGCATACCCGCCAACACCCAGGTACCCCTCTCTCAGCAGTCCGAAGCCAGGGGCGCTGCTAGCACCTTGACTTTAACCGGCGGGCCCCCTCTTTCCACACCACCACAGTCACCTGACCAAATAAACGGAGAAAGCTTCCAGAACATGAGCCAAAATGCTAGTTCTGCAGCCAACACCCACCCTCACAAACTGTCTGAAAGTCCCAGTACTAAGGCGGAGTCTGCTCCCTGTCTTTAAGCTGGGTATGTCCACTCAAGAGAGAAAAGGCTACTGTTACACAGTTTGGTAACTCTGTAAATATTTTTCTTGTACCAGAATTGTTATTATGCAGCCTTGGTTTGGGCTGGATTCACCATTTTGCACTGTGAAATAGCTTTACAGTGCATTACTACAGCCAGAAGAACACTCACATATATTTAAAGGTATATCAGATAGTTGTATACAAATAAGCAAGGTGTTTGTTGCAACTTACTACATAGTATATTCCCCAAATTACTGAAAAAAATCGCTGGCTTATGCCGCAGAATTGTCCTTTTGGTTCCTCACTAACAAAAGTGCCTCATGATAAAAGTACATTTGATTTTTAGGGTGCCATATTGTTGAAATTAGATAACTTACATTGAATAAATGAATGAGTTTTATCAGTAACAAATTCATTACATTTACCGGTTTTAACTTACACAGGTGGATACAGAACTTCCATTCTTTAGTCATTCCATGTGGATCTGAGTTTTATATCAAACTTTTAATACAGTTTTTGAGTTTTGTGTGACTTGAATTTTTAATCTTTCTGTAAAATACGTAATAACTTAAATGAACATATTCTATGTGTATCTTTTCTTCAGATACCAGATTTGATATAAATGTTGTAACATAGATGTGTAGATAGTAGATCCTGGATGGAACTGGCTTCTTCCTGAGAAGAATATAATTCTGCATGAGGACTTAAATCCAAACCTGTGTCATGCCTGTGTGCATACCCAATTAAACACTGGAAATAAAAATTGTTTTGGTGAATTTTGCCCTGTTGGGAGCTGTCTCTATTTTAACTGTTGCCCATTTGTATACTGTCTAGCCCTGTTTTTTTAAAGCTAGCCTCTGTGTTTGCAGTCCTTCCTCCTCTCTCCTGCTGAGGCTGGGATGATCGCTTAGGAATGCTTATGGCGGCCTCCCTTGTGTGGGTCTGTGGTCCTTAGGGACTGGAGCAGTGGGTGCTGCTCGCCTGTCCTGGAGGAGCATTAAGTACAGGACTGTACTTCCCAGACATGTAGCCTGTTAGGCTGTAACTTCTGAGTTCACCTATATGAACAGTGACAGAAATGTAGCGAGTTAGACTGTAACTTCTGAGTTCACTCCTATATGAACAGTGACAGCAGCACTTCCCAGTGTAGCATATTATAAATAATGTAGCCATAAAATCTAAATGTGTGAAGATTTGATGAGCACAGAAGTCACTGTAGCCACAGATTCTCAAAAAACTTTTTATAAAAACATGTTTCAGGTCTGAAAACAGTCACAGTCTACATTCCCTTGTTATCGGAAAGGAAAGGAGTTTGTAATAACGCACACTCAGCTTGCAGTGACTTCGACACAACTACATTATAGAAACTGACACCAGTCATCAGGCACTGTGCTGTAGCTGTGGGCACAGAGGGCACAGGGAAGCCTATGCCATGTGTGGCTGCGCCATCACTAATGTGGTACTGTGCAGCCCTGACTGCCCGAGAACTTGCTGTGTCAACCAGACTGGCCGGGAACACAGATCCACCTGCCTCTGCCTTCCAAGTGCTGAGACTGTAGGTATTATTTGCCACCATGCCAGGCTGGATGTGATTTTTCTTAAACAGATATGCTGTCAGTAAAGGTCTGAAGAAAATATACTTTTTGTCTAGTTTACACCACAAAAGTAAAAGTATATTATTGAAACTGTCAAAACCATCATTTAGGCATTTTGAAAGACTGGTTCAAGGCTCAAATGATTGTATTTCAATCTGCCCTTGAATTAATTATGTTTTTGGATTTAGTTGGTTGTGTATTTTTAAAATCCCTAATGTTGGTTTTTCTAGGATTTCGTTCTTTCATTTTCTAATATATGCATTTTAGGCCTTTGGACTCTATTTTTATTATTAACTTAAAAATATTGGCGAGAAAGATGGGGAAGTAGGTAGGGTGTCTGCCCAAGTCCCACAACCTGAGTTCTATCCCTGAAGCCTACATGGTAGAAGGAAGAGAATGAGCCCCACATGTGTGTGCACTTGTGCACAAATCATAGTGTAATAAAGAGAATCTTAAATCCGTCTTGGTTTCTATCCTGGGTTGGCTTCTCCCAAGCCTGAGTGTTATCTCCGCGTGGATCAGCTTGATTTCCAGATGGCTGAAGTCTTTGCTGACCGATTGCTGCCAACCATTTGAATAATCACTAAGCTGAGCTCAGCTTTGAACCACTCAAGAATGAGAGCTAAATTTTGAATTCATATATTGCTGCTTTAAAACGTATGGGGTGCATGTGTGTAAATGTGCAGGCATGCAGATGCCATGGCCCACATGCCACTGGCACTCGTGGAGGTCAAAGGACAACTCTCAGGAGTCACTCTTGCCTCCCTGTAGGATCCAGGGTTGAACTCAGGATATCAGGTCTGTGTGCAAACATCTCTACCCTCGGAGCCATCCCATCAACCCTATTTTGTCATTTTCTTAAAAAAGTTCCTTTGCTACTTGGAAAGAATATTTATGTCATTACTGAACTTTTATTGGACATATTAGGTCAAATTCATTACTTTTTTTTCTGTTTCGGTTTTTCAGGACAGGGTTTCACTTGTGTATCCCTGGCTGTCCTGGAACTCACTCTAGACCAGTCTGGCCTTGAACCAGCCTCTACCTCCCTGCTGGGATTAAAGATGCACCACCACACCTGACTCATTGCTTTCTTTTTGGATCTACTTCCTATCTGATTATTCAGAACCTGGCTGGGAGGTGTTAAGAGTTTACGACTGCAGATCTGTGTCTATCAACTATATGTTCTGAGATTTGGTGACTAAATAAATATAAGAACTGGTTTGCTGTGGCTTAAGCTTTTCAACCTTATAGAAAGTCCCGATCTCTACCAAACTCTTTGCCCTCAGTTATTTCCATTACATCAGTATAGTTGCGTGTATCTAACACATCTTTCTCATCCCTTTGCTTTCAGTCTTTTTGGGTGTGTATGTTGGTGCTTATATCTTAGACTGGATAGTTCTTCAAGTGTAGTCTGTAGTTGGAATATCCAACCTGGTTACATTTAGTGCAGTTACTAGTGTAGAATGATTGAAGACCTGAATATGGCCATACACACACAAGTTTTTAGCTTGGGCTAGCCTGGATTTGCCATGTAGATCAGGCTAGTCTCCAACTCAGAGATCTGCCTCTCAAGTGCTAGGATTAAAGAGATATGACGCTATGCTCAGCCATCAATTTTTTTGAAAGTGGAATCACTATATAATTTATTATCTATTGATGTTATTTGTATTGCCACAGAAAAATGCCTGAGGCCAAATACTTAATAAAGATGTTTATTTAACTTAGAATTTTGGAGGACTAAGAGCATGTTTCCAGCATACTGGGAAGGCTTACTCCACATGCTGCGTTACATCATGCCCGAGAAGTGGGAAGGACCTTGACCATAGGCAGAAGGGGCCAAGCACGAGGGCTGACCTTACTTTACAGCAAACAGCTTGAAGAAGTCCCTCCTTAGACCATCATTATTGTCTTCTCGGGGTGATGCCCCTTGACCTAGTTAACTTTCTATTAGATGTGTCTGGTGCGTGAAATGGCACAGTGGGTAAAGACACTTTTTGAAAACGTAGCTACTACAGCAATGCCACACCAAGGGCCGTGCCTCCGAGGCATGGACACAGGAACAAAAGATTTTCAAGCCGCACCCAAACCATAGCACTGGCTATAAGAAGGTTTTTCTCTCTAAATATTTTAAAGGTTTCTTTATTTATTATTGTGTGAGCATTTGTACAAATGTACCATAACACAGGTATAAGGTCAGCAGAGGACAGCTTTCAGAAGTGTGGATGCAGAAGACAGCTCAGGCCGTCATGCTTGGTAGCAGCCAGCACCTTTACTTGCTGAGCTGTTTTGCTGCCCCATTACACATTTTTCAATGGATTTTGATGTAAGTTGTATGTGTTTGAAGAACACATGATGGGACTGATGGTTTTTGTTCTGGGTGCCAAGTCCAGGGCTGGTTGTGCAGTTTTCCCACGATCTGCGGTGCCGTCTTCTGCCTTCTGTCACTCCCAGATACATTGTAGGACTGTCTGGGGCTCATATCTTCTTCATCGCTCTGCTTGAGTCCCTGCTCATAATACATACTTTATAAATCCTGGTGGGAAGTTTTTCTTCTTGTTGCTTCTAAGCCAGTGCACTGCAGCTGCTATAGACTTGCATGTGAGTTTTCTGCTTCAGTATGTTATCTTTAACTTCCATTCTATTGGAGGGATAGTTTTCCTTCTTTAATTTCTCAAGTTGGATGATTAAGTTCACTTATTATATTTTTAATCTTTTCAGATCTCAAAGTTTATAATTTCCTTATGTTTATAAGCTGTATCAACTAAGTTTTAATTCCAAGTGTTTTATAGTTTCATAATTTTTTTTACAGATGGGTTTAGAACTGCCTTTAAATGTCCAAATACATGACATTTTTATAGTGTATCATTTTGAGAAATTTTTCTGAATTCATTATGGTAGCATACATAGTCTGCATGGTCCTAATTCTTAGAGTTTGGTTGGACTTCGTGTACATTCGGTTATAACAATGCTCTGTCTTCATTCACAGCAGGCATGCTGCTCGGAGCAAGCCTGCTGTCGTGATGGTCACCGTCTCCGGTTCTTTCTTTTCTAGAGGAGGCAATGAAGTCCTTTGTGACAGACAGCATGAGCTGTTGACATTGGATACAGCCATGCCAAGGATGCTACTGTGTCGCATCCTCATGGGGGTGGCAAAGCCTTCCCCAGGTCTGTGTGTGAAGGTTAGCTGTGTCTGGAAAATGTCTACTTAGCCCCGCCCCCAAGTTGTTTACCGCCTGAAGACCACATCCCTACAGAGACTGATCCTACTGAGATTAGCTAAACCTGCCTCTGTTCAGCTTTGAATAACCCCCCCTCCTTGTTCAGCTGTATATAACCCTGCCTCCTTGTTCAACTGCACATAATAGTGGCCTCTGTTATATCAGTTCCTGGAGCCATGCAGGACATGGCGCTTTTCTTCTTGCTTTTTTTTAAGTTTGTTTTTAGAAGTTTCAAATTGCTGTGGACCTTCTGTCTAGCTAAGGACGGTTGGGATTGCAGGAGTGAACTCTAATCTTTTTCTACTGAGCTAAAGCCTATTTTGTACTTGTTCTTGTATTTGTTTAGTGAAATTAGCCTTGTTCTGGTTTGTATATTTTCCAGTCTGAGTCTATTTCTCCATTCTTTAATCTTTCCCTATAGCTTTCTCTAGTAGCTTTCTCTGTTATCCTTATAAATATAAAACCCCTTATGTTCTGTTACTTTTTTTAAGTAGTCAGATAAAGCGTCTTTCAACCTCAATGATCAGTCTTTATCTCTCTGTTGTACTTCCTGATTGTTCAATCATCTGTCCACTACCCTTGGTTTTTATTATGTTTTCCTCACCTTTTTACTTGGATTGAGATTTTCTCTTTCCATCCTTCTCCTATTTCTGTCCTTTTTGTAAATCTAGAAAATTCGGTATTTGGGACTGGAGACTGCTCAATGATTGTGTACTGTTCTTGCAAAGGACCTGGATTTGGTTCTCAGCACTCAGTTCTGTAACTTCAGTTCCAGGGGGATCTGATGCCCTCCTCTGGTCTCTTTGGGCACTTATACTCACATGTACATACACACACTTAAAAATAATAAAATAAATTTTAAAAGGAAAAAATGTAATATGCATACTACAAGAAATTTCTTTAATAGTTGATGAAGAGACAGCTTGTTCATTTCCCAGATGCCCAGACCTGAATAATCACACAGAAACTATTACAACACTGTTTGACCAATGACTCAAGCATATTCCTAGCTAACTTTTACATCTTAAATGAACTCATTTCTGTTAATCTGTGTATTACCAAAAGGCTGTGGCCTATCAGTAAGGTTCTGGTGTTCCAGAGTCTTTCTCCTTTGGCAACTCTGTGGTGTCTCCTTGAGTCCACCTACTCTCTCTCTATATCTCTGTTCAGATTTCCCACCTGGGTTTACTCTGCTAAGCTACTGGCTGAAACAGCTTTGTTCATTATCCAGTAAAAGCAATAAATATTCAGAAGGACATCCCACATCTCCCCTTTTCTGTCTAATTAAAAAGGAAGGTTTAACTTTAACATAGTAAAATTACATATAACAACTGGTATCAAGCAAGAATTACACTTAAAATATTCAGTCTATTTATAACTGGAAAGTTTCATATCTAATTATCTCTTATCATCTTTTATCATAACTAAGGAAAACTATATCTATTTTCAACTCCATGAAAGACTCCAGAAGTATATATCACTAGGTAAACAAGAAGTGCATTGTAAGAATCTCCAGAACTCTAGAATTGACAGAGACATCTTACTGCCTGGACAGTCACCCAAAGTTCTTCTGTAAAATTGGGGAATCCATCTTCAGCCTACAGGCCCATAGTATCTAGCAGACTTTTCAATGAAGCAGGAAATTTGAAAGACTGTTTTGCCTCTATTGGCAGTTTGTCAGTCACTTTCTTCTGTGTCCTGCAGAATGCCGAACCGACTCTTTCATGAAGTGGGATGTCTCACCTTCTTTAGGCAAGTTTAGCAGTCATTTTTCTGTGGGTCCTGTATGTTCAGTTCATATAGCCAACTATCAAGCAGTCCAAGAGCAGTTTTTTGTCTAAATGGCTAGCCTTCTCATTTGAAGGCAAATTCCATAATGTGTTTCTTCGATTCCCATTACCTCTCAGAAGTAATTGGTGGTGCCAGAAGCAGACATGTCTCACTGTTGATAAAAAGTTTTAAGTTCTTAAAGCATTTTAAATGCCATATTCTGTAGGTCTTTGAAAGATTTGAAGAATAGCTATCCATCTGAAATATATCTATACATCTAGAAAACCTAACATGACTACAAATTTGACTGTTATAGATGACTATTAATCCATAATTTTTAATTATGCATTAAATTTTTAAATGAGTTGTATAAACATACTTTAACAAGAGTAGAAATATACACGTAACAAAATTGACTTTAAATTTGTATCAACAAACCAAAATCTATACCAATGCAAAGTATTTATATCACATCTCCCTCTTTTTAAAGAAAGATTGCCTGTGATTTAATCATTTATACCCAACTCCTTTTCAGTGTAAACAAACAATTATAATAAACAATCATTTGGGAAATTTGGGCATAGTTTTCCCCAAACTGCTTCTGCTGTTTGTTAGGCCAAGTATTTTTAGGGTTCATGGAGACCTTATGGGGGGGGGTCTTGTTCCATCAAAACACATTAGCCTGGAATCTTCTGTGGAAACAAAAGCAGAACCTCTTTTCCAAACTAACATATCCTTAGACTCAAATTTTCAAGTCAAGATACCATTAAAATATATATGTTGGTTTTACTTAGCAGTCCCCAGAATCAAATGTCTCTCTGCGGTCAAAAAATTCAAAGAAAATACAATAATATGCATAATCAAGACTGTATTTTCATCATTAAGTGGCTTTTTTTCTCTTACTTTTAAATATTTTATTATCTTTACTCCTTTAGTCTATGACTTTCTGTACTCTTTCATAAACCCATGTACATTTATCCAACACTGTGACCCATTTAGAGGTCTGTTTTTTATGAATCTGTCTTTATTGTGTATCTGTAATCATTTTTTGACCAGGAGTGCCTTTTTTTTACTGCTAAGTAGGTGTGGCTAGGACCTCCTCTGTGGCGGAGGCATGTTCACCGCTTCTGTGAGCCATGCTCAGCACCCCAGCCCCAGGAATGCAGCAGGTCTATGTTGCCATTAGGCAATTTATAGCACTGCTCACAGACCCCATGTAAGTGCACTGTAACAGAGCCATCATGAGCCAGGAAGCCAGCTCTTAAAGGAGCTGGGCAGTTTTTGCTGCTAATGCCTAGTCAGGAAGCCTTCTCTTAAAGGAATTGCCCCTCTGCTTGCCTCTAGTAAACAGAGTCCACCTGAGAAAATGCTGCTGCCAAGATGCCATGTTTAACTCTGTTCTTTTGTGTCTAAAATTCCTTCCCAAGCTCTCTCAGGTTTTATGTGGATGTAGCGAGCCCACATTGGTGCCATTAGTAAATGGAGACAATTCGTTCCAGACTCAAATAATCACACAGAAACTATATTAATTACAACACTGTTTGGCCAATGACTCAGGTATATTCCTAGGTAGCTATTACATCTTAACGCATTTCTGTTAATCTGTGTATCACTGCAAGACTGTGGCCTACTGGTAAGGTTTTGGCATTCCAGAGTCTTTCTCTTTTGGCAGCTACATGAGGTCTCCTTGACTCCACCTACTCTCTCTGTCTCTGTCTGTCTCTCTCTCTCTCTCTCTCTCTCTCTCTCTCTCTCTCTCTAGCTTTACTCTGCTAAGCCATTGATCGAAACAGCTTTATTCATTATCCAATAAAAGCAACACATATACAAAAGGAATCCCACATCAAGTTGAGCTTTGCTCTCAAGCAATATAGAGACTGTTCCTCTCCAACATCTTCCAGAAATTTGTTTTATGTTTTTTACTCCATGATGTGGACAATGTTCCTTTTTGATACAGTTTACTTCTGGCATGCCACTGAGCATTGCTTCCTGTAATCTAGACTGACATTCTAAGAACATTTTCATAGAACCTGAACTTTATCTTTTAAAAATTTCTTCAGTGAAAATCATTTGTCATAAATATCCACTGTTTCTATTTATCTTTTGGTGAAATTATTTTGCTGTTTGTTCTTGAAAGTACTGTGTTGCTGGTGGTGCAGGAATAGGTCTAAGCAGTATTTCCCCTTCATCTGGAGATGCCGTTGTCTCCCAGTGCTGCACTGACTCAGCAGTAAGTTACTGCCTTTTAAAATCCCCCCTTTGCCAGTGTCCTGAGGCTTCGGTACAAAGTGTGAAGGGTTCCATCTCATTATCCTGCTGAGACTTCTGTGACTTTAGTATCCTATCAGTTCCGTGCTGTTTTGTCACCTTTCTTCCTTATGCTCTGTCACCTTCTTCAGGAACACCTTAGAAATGTGCTGCATGGACTCCCTCTTCTGCCACATCCTTCCCTTCCCTTCTTGCTCGCTTCTCCCTCTGCCCCTCTGCCAGATTTCCACTTTTGCTGTTTCACTTTTAGCTCTGTCTAATCTGCAGTTAAATCTGTTCAGCAAGTTTCACATGTCACTTATTTTGACTTTCTCTAAAAATAACACCATTTTCAAAATGACCTCGTCAGCTTTGAAATACCACTTGTCACATTTACAACTGTCTGTAAAATGAAACCATTTTATTTTAGTATGAATCCCAGAAGCGGACTACCTGCCTGCAGATCTGAACATTGCCATTTACAGAAGAGGTGAGTCTCCACCCTTGGCTCCTGGGGGCAGTAATAATTCCTCTCCGAGTTCATGTGTGTTGTTATCTTTGACATAATTCAGTTCTAGTGGATCTGGTGGTTTTATCTGACTCTTGCATACCCAGTTTCCGCTTTCACTGTAATCAACATTTGTCATACCATATTGAGTTCAGTGTACCCAAATGATGCTTGTCCTTTCCTCTGAAGATACCCAGAGGCTGCTTCTCAAGGCCAACAGGAAGGACGATTTATGCAGGCATTTTATGAACAATTTATCTTGGGACTGAGGAAGTCAGCATGAGGGTCACAGTAGCCCAGAATCATACAGGATTCCCAGGAAAGATTTTTTTTTTAAAGGAACATTAAAAACCAAAGAGTTTATCAATAACTGCTGCAGGGAAGCCAGGCATCTTTAACATTGCCTTTTTTGCAGTCAATTTGTTACAAGAAACTATAACCTTCGCTATAAATATCTCTATATTTAGGCTAAATATTGCCTCCTCCAAAATTCAGCTTCTCTTTGATCTCAAGAATCAAAAGAGAGCACCTTAATTTATAAATTGTTCATTAGCTGTTCATTTTGGCCAAGATGTTTTGAAGCCTGCGTTAAAATTTTCTTTACAATATGTTGACATCTTTATAACATTCTAAGTTTATTATGCTCATAAATTCTTAGGAGAAATATCTCATAGTTTCCTCTCCATTTTCCATAACCAATTTACTCTGAAGACCTAATGTAGCCCCAAAGGACTCTTTAGCTGCAGAATAATGAGGAAAGCCACGACTTTGCTTACAGACCCCAGTGGTCCTTCAAGGTTGATTATTTATCTGCAGACATTTCCCAGCCCCACTTTGGGGAAGTATCACTTAAAGGGATTTGTCCCCAGTCAAAGCAGAGATGAGGAAAGTAATCTTCATGCTGGTGGATTTCATGAAATGATTGGAGGTGTTTAGTAGTGTGAGGGGGAAGGAAAAAAATAACCCAAAAAAACAAAAACCAGGCTTTTCTTGTAAGCCAACCTCAGTGTAGTATGACTTTGTTGGTTTTGAGTCAGGATCTCACATAACCCAGGTTGACTTCCAGCTCACTCAGTAGCTGAGAATAGTCAGCTGTCCTAGAACTTGGTCTGTAAACCAGGCTAGCCTCAAAGTCACAAAAATCTGTCTGCCTCTGCTTCCTGAGTACTGGTGTATGCCTCCACCACCCAGCTTCTAGTATAGTTTTTAAACATTAGAAACTAGTAATCTTCCCATCCTTCTTGCTCACTTTAGTAGACACTATGCAAACAAAACCTTAAATTACAAAGTTTAGTCTATCTCCTTCCCTGGGCTCCCTGTCCAGCTGAGGGGGCTGCAGGCTGTTGACCACTCCAGGCCAGCCTTAGTAGGTTCCACCCCTGATGTCTTTCCCCTGTAACGTTTTGCAGTCTTGCCTCCAGCTGTAGCTGATTGTTTTCCCAGCCCTATGTCATTATTTTCCATCTCATGTGGTCTCAGCAGACTGCTTGCCTGTGGCCAAAAGACAGTGTTCAGAGTGACCAGAAAGACGTCACATTAAAATCAGCCCAAACTGTTCTGAAGTCCCCACCCCTTAGAGAGCATGTATGTGTCCGTTTCCCGTTCACTCAGCCCCTCCAGTCTTTGCCTGGCTGTCACTATTGCAATGATTGATCCCCAGAGCACTGCCCTAACCCTTGGCTTGACTAAAATCTCTTACAATGGAGGGTGCTGACGACTTTTGGCCTCTCAGCCCCACACTGCGTCTTCAAGGATAGATGTAGGAGAAGTCCTGTATTCTAAGGGGAGCTATAGGAAGGGCCAGCCTGTGCTTCAGCGGCAGGTTCTCTCACTTTGGGAGAATCTTATTTCTAGGAAGTGTAACACTGAAAATCTTCAGGTGACGAGATTTTATTCAGGTGACTAATACCTAGTCAATGTGACAAACTTTAACGCATGCCTCAGGCTCCAGACAGCTAGCTGTGGCCATAGACTGGGCTCTTGCTTGCTATTTACAGGAGGGGACCTTCCCACCAGTTCCTGGAAAAGCACCTTTCCCTTGGTATAGACTGACTGCAGTCTAAGACTCTTGAACTTTAAGCTACCTCAGAATGGAAGTCTTGCGTAGTGGCCCCCAAGTTCATGGACTGCCACCCCAAATATCCCTACCTCTCAGCTGAATGTACACAGGAGAGGAATAGACACCTCTCTTTTCCTGTCATTCCTATTTTGGGCTTCCATCGTGTGCAGCTGCCCATAGTCCTGGGTGAGAGAGACATACGTAGGGTGCTTTAGATGAGGAAAGGGTCAGTCATTTTTCCAAGTCTATATGACTAGGAACAAAAAATTCTGAACTTTAGAGCTTAGAAAATTTAGAAATACCTACCCCCTATGAGATATGCTAAGAGCACGAAGGAAAATAGGAACATCGGGTTAGTGTTATCTGAACAAAATCCAGTCCCTTGAGGATTTAAGACATATGTTCTTACTTAGAAATAAGATTTCTCCAAAATGAGAGAACTTAGTGGAGAAAAAAACTGAGAATATACAGAACTAAGATTATTTAAACACTTTTTATTACTATGTAATTTAACTGTGCTTTTAATTGCTGATATGGGCCATTTTCATAAGCTGCCTCAGTTTCTCATAAGTTCAGAGATGCTAACCTCCCTCAGGGAAAAATGTGTTGATTTACACATAATTTCATTTTCTGATAATTAAAGTCCTAGACACTTAAAACATACTTGTCAGGGTTTCCACAAATCATAGTGCACACCTCGGTTCCTATCTGAAATTCAA
Organism: Myodes glareolus; assembly: GCF_982192425.1. Taxonomy (NCBI): domain Eukaryota; kingdom Metazoa; phylum Chordata; class Mammalia; order Rodentia; family Cricetidae; genus Myodes; species Myodes glareolus. Next base: position 6,980,105 of record NC_142039.1, read on the forward strand.
ACAACTGTTTGATTCATGCTAATTATTTTCTTAAAGCAGTCAGTGAGGTAGCTCAATAGGTAGCGGTACTTGCCGACAAGCCTGACAACCCAAGTTCAATCCCTAGGGCCCACCTAGACCCACAGATTGTTTTCTGATCTCTATTTATGCCCGTGTGCGCGCGTGCGCACACACACACACACACACACACACACACACACACACGATAAATTTTTCTGAATAGCAACCAAAAAAAATATGTGTTGATTAAAAACGCCTGAGAGGAGCCACTTACATAAGAAAATATTTACTTTGGCTTGTGGTTTTAGGATTTTATTCTGAACTTGGCTCCATTTTTGCAGAGGCCTCTGGTGAAATGGTATATTATGGCAGAAGGGCACAGCAGAATAACTGTTCACTTCCGAGCAGAAAGCTCAGCCCCACTGACCTTCCTGCAGCTAAGCCCCACTTCCTTCTGATCCTTCCAGCTACGCTGTGTCAATGGATCAACACACTGATAATGTCAGAAGTCTCCTGATCCAGTCACCTCTCAAAAGATCAGCTGATGACCAAGTCTTTGGCTCGGGCATCTTCTCAGGCTACTTTAGAGTTAGCCTATGGTTCCCCAAGTCTGTAAATAGCAGAAGGAAGGGTGTCCAATGCTGCCACTGAGTTGTTGCATTCTGGAACTCTCTACCCTGGCTTTGTAGATGTGGGCTAGATTACACTTAACCCAGCCTGACAAGCGTTTTTGGTGACTAAACTTTTGCAAACTTCTCGCTGATATGAGTGGCATCACATAGTGACCCTCACGGTCACTCGGCCTCCCTCCTCCACACTATTGTTACCATGGGGCATAGCTGCCGCTTCTCCAGTACCATTTCGCGCTGTGAAGACGAGGTGAGGTGTGGGATGAAGGCAGACCTCTTCAAGGCAATGCTTGCTCTTCTCTATGCTAATTCGTCAGCCACAGATGGCCTAGCAGAAAGCCATTTTCATCCCACGGGCTTTGGAAGCCAACGCGGAAGCAGAATAACATGCTCACTGTGAGGTCCAGAGTGACCTCATAAGGCACAAGCTCCCCCATCAGCTGGGCCACTCAGGTCTTTTCCCTGAGGTGACGGAGTTCTCAAAAGGAACTTTATGGGTGGCATTTCTTCCAAAACAGTGGTTCTCAACCTCCTAATGTTCTGACTCTTTAATACAGTTCCTCATGCTGTAATGACCCCAACCATAAAATTATTTCAATCCTACTTCATAACTGTAATTTTGCTATGGTTATAAACTGTGATGTAATTTCTGTGATATGCAGGCTCTCTGGTAGGCAATCCCTGTGAAAGGGTTGTTTGATCTGCAGAGGGGTCGCGACCCACAGATTGAGAAGCACTGCTCTAGAAGCTGACAAAGTAGGACAGTCTAGCCTTGACAGGGTGGGGGACAAGGGAAGCCGAAGGGAAAAACTGCTCAGAGGACAGGTGCATTTGTCAGATGTCTGACTTTGGTGGGACTGACATTGAGATGGCCACTGAACTGAGTTTTCAGAATCTTGGTTTAAAAAAATAAAGGTTTGTGTCTGACATCCATCATGCCAGCACTCGGGAGGCTGAGACATGGAGAAATTTGAGTCTAGCTTGGGATATAGTGAGAGCCTCTCTTGAAGACAAAACAGAAACTATCAGAAGTGTGAAGCCCATCCTATCACCTTTCCTCAGTGGCTCTGCTTCCCCAGAGGCACCTGATAGTGGCCCGGATGCCGCATGAGTGGCGAAGCACTCATCCAGCCTGTGGAAGTGCCTGGGCTTGAACCCTAGCACCAGAAACAGAAGAGAAATGCAGCATTCTGGGGGCAGAGGAGGGAGCTGTACACAGCCACGGGAAGGGTGCCTAATGTCACGCAGACACCTGCCTCTGCTGAACCTCATGCATCAACCAGCGGTGTATTTAGATTTTGCTCGAGGTGGTGGTGAAAACAATGGGCATAAAAGGTGAGGCTGTGGGCAGGTAGAAGTACAGTCACTCTACACACTAGACCAAATCACAGATGGAACCACCTCTTCCTTTAAAACTTCAGCCCAGCCGTAATTCAGACCTGTGATAGAGTCAGGATTTCCTGAGCAAAGAGAGTGACTATTGGTTGATTTATATGAAAAGCACTTATATTATTAGCTTTAACTACATTTTTCCTAAAACGTTTTACCCTACACCATAGCTCTCAACCTTCCTAATACTGCAACTTTTTAATGCAGTTCCTCATGTTGGGGTGACCCCCAACCATAAAATTATTTCATTGCTACTTCATAACTATAATTTTGCTACTGTTATTAACCGAATTATAAATATCTGATATGCAGGATATCTGATATGCAACCCCTAAAGGGGTCGTGACCCACAGGTCTTTGACTTGCCTTATTTCCCCAGTAGCTTTCCTAGGTCTCTCCTCTCTGATCCTGCCACTGAGGTCTAAACATTCCACCAGAATACAGAGCGTGTTTCTAGATGCTGGCCAACCTTTTCCTGTTGCCTTTGGAAGTCTTTTAGGGCAGGAATTGAGTTCCACTGCAGACTGTACACAAATTGTTGGACAACAGAAATAACCCAATAAAAAAATTCATGACCACAGCTTTTGAGAACTCTGTCATAATCAAGAGGCCAAATCCAAGAATTTATTACGTAGAAGGAGAAGCTGAGATAAAAACCAAAATTTATTCTATGAAATTGTAACAAAAGCCAGGCCATGGTGGTGCATGCCTTTAATCCCAGCAATGGGAGGCAGAGACAACTTCAAGACCTGCCTGGTCTACAGAGCGAGTTCCAGGACAGGCTTCAAAGCTACAGAGAAACCCTGTCTTGGAAAAACAAAATAAAACAACAATAAAAACAAAAAAAGAAAGGAAATTGTAACAGAACATTTAGTACAAGAAGCATTTGGAACCCCAAATGGACATGACCAGAAAAGAACCTCTCCAGTACACGTTATAGTTCAAATGCTCAGGCTGCAGGACAAAGAAACAGGATTAAATTCTGAAAGAGAAAAGCTCCACTTCACTTACAAAAGCAGCCCCACCAGAATACCTTAGCAAAGACCCTCAACGCTGGGGAATCTTGAGTGACATATTTTAAGACTTGAAAGTAGAAACTGCCAACTAAGATCACTATATCCAGCAAAATTATCTTTTAATATCCTTGGCAAAGTAAAGCCATTTCCAAACACGCATAAACTAAAGCAATGCATGACGTCTGAGCCAGCACACCAGAAGATGCTTAGAATTCTGTTCCAGTCTGCTTTCTGTTGCTGACATAAAACACCATGACCAAAAGCAACTGTCACAGTCTATCTTTGAGGGAAGCCAAAGCAGGAACTTTAGGCAGGAACCTAGAGCCAAGATCCATGGAAGAAACTTGCTGGCTGACTCTCAGCCTCAAACATACATAGCCTTTTTATACAGTTCAAGACCTGCTTAGGGATGGTACCACCCACCGTGGATTGAGCCCTTCTGTATTAATAACCAAGAAAATCTCCTACAGACCTGCTCATAAGCCAATCTTACCTAGGCAATTCCTCAATCAAGATTTCCCTCTCAGGGGATGACTCTAGGCTGTGTCAAGTTGACAAAGCCAACTAGGATAAATCCTATAAAGAGAGAGGGGGCAGGGGGAACACACATAATCACATGATCATTTTGTTTTGTTTGGCAGTATGGAGATTGAACCTAAGAATTTATGCATGAGAGGCAAGTGCTCTGCTACCCTAATATAATTCAGTAGCTATTTATGAATGGGAAGGAAAAAAGACCATACCAAGAATTTAATATTTTTTGTAACAATATAATTGTATAGAGATTATTTACCATGAAATCTTGAACTTAATGTCAAAATCTTGAGAAGATTCACCACTGACAACAGGAACAAAGAAGGAATCATTGGTAATCCCAATTCTATTCAGGGAATAAGAATGAATCTATAAAAAATGAATCTGCAATGGTTAATTATTAAAAGTAAGCAAGTTAGACTTGTTAGTCAGCTCAGCAGGAAAAGGCACTTGCTGCCATCCCTGCTGAGCTGAGTTTGATGCCTGGCATGCATGTGGTAGAGGGAGAAGATGGCTCAAGCAGGTTGTCCTCAGATCTCCCTGTGTGCTGTGGCGCACATGCACATACACACACACACACACACACACACACACACATTTTTCTGTGTGCTATGACACACATGTGCATACACAGACACACACACATTTCTCGCCTAAGTTGTTTTGGTCATTTGTATTTGTCACAACAATTAAAAAGGAAACTAGAATAAACTTATAGCCAAATTAACCAAGGATGATCCAACATTTGCAAATCAATAGCCATATTATAGCACAAATAGAAACCATGGGTCATCTGAATAGAGAGGGGGCTTTTGATAAACCTCAATGACCTTTCATGATCAAACCATCAATGAATTAATATCTTAATATAATACAATATACAACAGATTTACAGCCAATGTTATACTAAATGTGGGAAAGTGAAACATTTTTCTAAAGGAGCAAGACCTGAATATCTGTCTACTGTTCCCTACTCTTCATAATACAGTGCTTGAAGACTTAGCCAGAGCAGTCACAGAAATAACAGGGATAGGAAATAGGAAAGGAATAGCCCAACTAAATATCAGCACTCAATTTAGTCTTCCCACCTAGTTATATTCTGTCCTGTCATAGGCCAAAAAAGCTTCTGTATTAACCAATGGTAATAAAACATATTCACAGCATACAGTGGGGAACCCTGCATCAAGAAACCAAACACACAAACCACTGAAAATAAGCACTGGAGAGATGGTTCAGCAGTTAAAAGCACTGACTGCTCTTCTAGAAGACCCAGGTTCAGCTCCAGCACCTACATGATAGCTCACAACCATCTGTAACTCCAGGTCCAGGGGATCCAATGCCCTCTTCTGGCTTCTGCTGGTACCACACTCACATAGTGCATGGACACATATGAAGGCAAAATACCCATATACAGTAAAGTAAATCAGAACTACTATATAACTCAGCTATACCTTTCCTGAGTGTACTCAAGGGAATCAAAGCCAGCATATGAAAGAGATAACTCCATACTATGTTAATCATGGCATTGTTTATGGTGTGTTAGAGATATGGCCAGCCTAAGTGTCCTGTAATGGACAAACAGGTAAAACTATTGTATATACTCACAATGGAGTGTTATTCAGCCACAAAGAACAAATCAACCAATTTTTTAGGAAAAACGGATGCAACTACAGGTCACCTACAGGAATAAGCCCGACTTAGACAAATCCTGTGCATTGTGTCCTCTCGTGAGAGAATAGAAGAAGAAAAAAGATGGTTTGGAAGTAGCAGAGGGACAGCTGGGGAAATACACAGGACGGAAGGGTGAATGACAATAAGACAGTGGAAGGGAGGTGGATAGGACCGAGCATGACACTCAAAGTGCCATGGTTTGTTCTGTACACTGTGCATCCGTGGTTGCAGTAGGAAAGACCCCATGAGAGCTTCTGGTGCAGTTGGGAAGCTGTGCTTTGCTGAGCCAGTGAGTGCCCTTCGTGCCTAGAAAGGGGAGAGCACTTTTTGAGTAAAGTCTCTTCGTGCCAAAAGGGTGTATGGGCTGCAAATAAGCACACAAGGGATTCTATCTTCACTGGTAACTAGCTGACCTCGTTATTATTTTTTTTTATCAATTTGACACAGGCTAGAATCATCAGGTAAGAGGAGCCTCCATTGAGCAAAGGCCTCCATCAGACTGGCCTGTAAACTGCGGGGTGTTTTATTGATTAATCACTTGTGGGGATATTTTGTTTATGATCTAACAAACAAGGCTTGCCTGAAGACCAGAGTGCAGAACTAGCAACTCTAGGTAGCCATAGAGGTCAGGCAGTGGTGGCACACACTTTTAATCCCAGGAGACAGAGTCAGACAGATCTCTGTGAGTTCAAGGACACTGTAGGCTCCATGAAATTGATTCAGTCTGACACCCTAGACTCCACAAAATTGACTCAGTCTAAAAGAGAAAAAGAGCTCACACAAAGAAAATCCTAGCATTAGGGGTCACACACCTTTAATCCTAGCATTAGGAAGGTGGAGTCAGGAGGGATATGGCTGGGCGGAGAGAAAAATATAAGGCAGATGTCCCGCGCTTCCGTCTCGCCAGCAAGAACCACGCGGTACACATAGGATCCTTCTGCAGAAAAGCTTTATGTCTCTTGGGAGCTAGAGCATAAGCCACATGGCGGAGACCCAGATAAGATGGAACCCATCCCTTATAAAGGAAACAGACCCTGCTTTGGACGTGTCATTCCTCGATTGGTCAACTGCTCCCAGTCCCAGGTGAAACCTCGGGAGTAGGCAGGGACGCAGTGGTAGAGAGTTACAAAGCACGTGCGCTGGGATTAAAGGCGTGTGCCGCCACACCTTGGGGTCACAGAGGTCAATCTCTACCTTTGTTCCTAGAAGCAATGGAGAATGTGGTCCGGCCCTCCACATATCCCCCTTTTTTTACTTCTTTGCAGAAAGGCAACTCCCTAGGAAGGTAAAGATAGAGGTCGCACTTCCCAAAATGAAAACATAAAAATGGGCTTACACGGAATCTGTCCCTAGGCTCATGACACCTGGAACCTATCCGGCCTGCCCTCTGCCATTTTTCTGGGAAAGGGAATATACAGCAGAAAACCCTTAAGCAGAGCGACTTATCTCTCAGAGAGGGCCATTCTCTGTGCGATGCTCTTCAGCTCGACAACCTTCAGGGCTAGCTAAGCCAAGCACTCCACCCTGTGCAATGGACCACAGTCCTAGGGGTGCAGGAGCTGGTTGGCTTAAACCTTACTGCTTTAACATAGATAACCACACATCAGTAGAGGCCCCCTGTTCTAGGGCAGCCAGCGCTGAGCAAAAACCACTTTATCCCTATGGCTTTGGGATTTGAGTCAGCAGACCATCCAGAGAAGAAACACTATTCCATAGCGTAGGACCGTTCCAAAACATTTCCACCCCCACCCATTCTTTGAAGTAGGGGATGAAGGACACAATCCAGGACTGGAATTCTTCAGCCAGGCTTATGTCCACTCGCGTGGAGTTGATTGTCATGATGGACCATCTCAAGGAGGACAGCAAATCATCAAAATTCTCCTGCAAGATACAAAGACAATTCTCGGGACAAGTTAGCCACTTTTATAAAGTTCTCATATGGTACATTGGTCACACATAAGGCTGGAGTTTTCCATTCACAGCCCAATTGGGCAAGCTGCCATAAGATATCCACCTGTTCTTTATTCTACCTCTAATAGATGTATCTATGGTAGCCTGTTGATCCAGGGCTGTAGCCACTGTGGTAGATAACTGATTGAGGGTCTCTGTTTTTCATGATATAGGCCGTGCTGTCCCAGTGGCGCCTAGGAAAAACCCAGGCCCTGTTTGTTGATATTAGGTTTAAGATTTATTGGCTCCCGTATTCCTTGCCAGTATGGTGGCCTCGGGTTCCAGAGCCCGCCCGCCATCCAAGGGCTGTGTGAGGCTGCACGGCTCCGCGTGTCCCAGGCCAGGAAGTGGCGGCTCCACCCCCAGGCGCCCCTGCCTTCCCCGCGGGGCTAGCCTAGTTCTCTGAGGCTGTGTTGGTGGCGGAGTGTGGCGGGAGCCGACACTCAGACCGAGGCGGCACAGGCAGCAACATCTCAAGGTCCGCGCCAGAGCCGCTGCGGCTCAAGGGGCCAATGGGAGAGGCGGCGAACAGGGCCGCTTTCCTACTAGCCAACTCTCAACACCTGTGCCACAGCAAAAGCAGCTGTAAACAAACTCTCACAGACCCAGCCAACGACCCAATCACTTTAAAAATCTAAGGGCTTTTTGCATCTACCTCCCTGTGGATCCTGAAACATTAGATTTAAAACCAAATAGTTGTAAGCTGCCATGTGGTCACTGGGGAATTGAACTCATGACCCTTGGAAGAGCAGGCAGCATTCTTAACCCCTATGCTATCTCTTCAGTTCCTTATTCAGATGGAAAATCTCTCGGGCTAGTAGCCAGCATTGTTCGCCCCGCCCGTTGCCCCAGGCTATGCCTTTGTTACCTAGGATCAGCACAGCTCAGCTCAGCCAAGCGGAACAGAAGCCACTCCAGCCTCAGAGCCCCTCACAGTTTTAGGCACATTGCAAGCCTTCTGACCTGGCAGCTTGTGGCACCGTTCTCATTCTCGGTACTGCTGTGATACCCTCCAGGCCAGGCACCAACTGAGCCTGCGCAATATGCCTCCCACCATAGCCACAGAGCAAAGCTCCGCTCCAGCCGCCCTCCAGCCCCAGCTGCACCCATTCCGAGCCCAAACCGGTGTACGGAGCAAAGCTGAACTCAGAGAAGCAGGCTTGAAAGGGCCTCATTTAATCTTTAAGGGAATTTGGGCGTCGTTTAGTCTCTTTGGCTGCTTCCTGCTGTTATTGGGCCGCTGAATTTTAGGGGTATACATTACAACATTTCAGGAGGTCTCGGTGATTCAAACCATGTAAATCCCAAGTACACCCTTAGGCTCTCCCCCTCCGTGGAGACGAAAACAGAACCTCCCTCCCAAAACACCACATCCTCAGCAGTCTCCAAGTTCAAATATCCCTCTCCCATCCAGTACACAAAAGACAACATGAACAACACAACATAAAGCTTTTGACCCTGCAAATCAGCCTTCTCCCCCATCTCCACTCTCCCAAAATCACCGGGAGGTCCTTTTTAACTTATTTTTTTTTTCTGTCTCCCCCATTCTTTACCGGAGGGTCCTTTTTAACTTATTTTCTTTTCTGTCTCCCCCATTCTTTACCGGGGGGTCCTTTTTAACTTATCTGGGTGCGCGCACAACCTCCCACTGCTGCTCAGTTTCTGATATGCTCTCTGGACTTTAGAGCGTACCTCTCTAAGCTTGCATGCCTGCAGTTCTGAATCCTCCTTGTGTCCAAGGGGTCTCCGATGGTGCAAAGTTCTTCTTTTTCCCGGGTTTCGGCAGATGTCCCGCGCTTCCGTCTCGCCAGCAAGAACCACGCGGTACACATAGGATCCTTCTGCAGAAAAGCTTTATGTCTCTTGGGAGCTAGAGCATAAGCCACATGGCGGAGACCCAGATAAGATGGAACCCATCCCTTATAAAGGAAACAGACCCTGCTTTGGACGTGTCATTCCTCGATTGGTCAACTGCTCCCAGTCCCAGGTGAAACCTCGGGAGTAGGCAGGGACGCAGCGGTAGAGAGTTACAAAGCACGTGCGCTGGGATTAAAGGCGTGTGCCGCCACACCTTGGGGTCACAGAGGTCAATCTCTACCTTTGTTCCTAGAAGCAATGGAGAATGTGGTCCGGCCCTCCACAGGCAGAAGCAGACAGGCGCTCAGGGCAGTCAGTCTGAGAATGAAGTCTGAGGACAGCATCACCTCTTTGGTTTGAGCACTGGTAGAGGTAAGAACTAGTGACTGCCGCTCTGTTTCTCTGATCCTTCAGCTTTCACCCCGATAGCTGACTCTGAGTTTTAATTATTTAGAACAATTAGAATTCATGTGACAGTCAGTGATCCCTGGACAAGTGGTCCTGGGATGTTAAGGTCATGGAGGGCAAGTCAGAATGCAGCACTCCTCCACAGCCTCTGCTTCAGCTCCTGCCCCCAGCTCCTGCCCCCAGCTCCTGCCCCCAGCTCCTGCCCCCAGCTCCTGCCCCCAGCTCCTGCCCTGACTTCCCCTCATGATGGATGACAACTGCATGCTGTATAAATAAACTCCTTTCTTTCCAGCTTGCTTTGGGTCATGGTGTTTATCGCAGCAATAGAAAGCAAACTAAGACCCAAACGAAATGAAATGAACTGAGATCCACCTCTCTCTATACTCAAAGCACGGCTAAATTTAGATGATGGGTGGTGTGAACTATTGGTGAGGCTGTGGAGGGACAGGGGCAACAGTCCTGCTGGTGGGATCACAGTGCACACTTTTGAAAAGATGTCTGGAACCTCCTCCAAATATTAAATATGGCCTTCCTGAATGGCACAGGCAGGGCACACCTCAGTATTCGCCCAGGAGGAATGAAAGGCTATGTCCGTGAAAAGACTTCTCTATCAATGTCCACAGTAACCTTGCTTGTCAAACTCAAACCAGGAAGCATATTCCTGCAATGTGATGCTGTTTGGTCATATGAAGAACTGAACTACTGCTGGACTCAATAACCGTTCTGAAGCCCAGAACGGTTAGAGGGAAAGAGGCCAGCCTAAAAATCACAGTCTATAATTCCACTTTCTCAAGAAGTTGAGATGACTCAAAACTTAGTTACAGTGACTGAAAGAAGACCAGAGCTTGGAGCAGAAGGGGTGGGGAGGGGTGGGAAAAAAGACAGTAAAACAGAGCACTACAGTGGAGTAATTTAGGGTGGCCCCCAGAGCCCCCACATAATAGCATTCACTGCCTCATCTGGAGAAATTTGTTGGTAAGCAACACACCACCTCAAGGGGATGGGGGGATTTTGTCTCTATTAGACTAGGTAAGAGTTCATATTCTGTGGTACTAGCCCACGCTATCCCTTGCAGATTTTTTCTTTTTTTCACCTTTATATTTTGGTGGGCTGGCAGTCAGTCCTAGGGATGGCAGTACATTAGACACAGCATCCAGTCCCAGGAACTGAAGTGTGCTACACACAAGCTTGGCCACGTGGATGTGTCCCCACTCTCACTTGCTAGCTTTGATGAGGCCGTGGCTATGCAGGGAAGACCATGTGCCGAGGAAGTGAAGGCAGTCATGGCCCACAGCCTGCAAAGAACAGAATCCTGAAGCAACCAACTGAACTCAGAAGCAGAGCAGAATTCCCAGATCCAGATTTAGGACAGTTTCAGCCCAATTGATACCTTCAGTCCCCCCAATCCTGATCCAATGTCCCTGCTAAGCCACATCTGGACTCCAGGTTTTTAGACGCTGTTTGTTTCACAGCCACAGATAACCAACACAAGACACACACACACTAAGAAGAACATGCCTGTAAACTGCATGCCTATGAGGAAGGGCACTACAGCACCAGTGGGACCAAGGTTAAATCCCGGAAACACCCAAGGAACACATGCAGAGGAACTGGACCCTCCTGTGCTGGAGTGTAAATTGGTGCTGCCTCTTAGAAAAGTTTATGGATGGACAATTCCCCTAACTTAGACCCCAAAACATAGCCACATGTGCACCAAAAGTATATGTGAAGCATATACCACGGCGTCTAAAGAGTCATGTCAATTTGACCAAGTGCCAGTCAACAAGGTCAAGCTCTGGCTTCCAACACACTGTTGGCTTAACCTCAGAGCCACAACCGAGAGGAAAGCAGAACACAGTATCCCGTTGTCTACAGAAAATCAGAAGCAGGTCGTTCTAACAGAATCACGCGTGGGGAGCCGTGTGAAGGGACCTCGATGACTTTCTATTTCTTCAATTCTTCTGGGAGTCACTTGTGACTTTGTAGACAATGAGCTATGAACTTGGGCTTTGTGTGATCGTGTGTGTCACTCTTGGGCTTTGTGTGCATGTGTGTGTCACACTCGGGCTTTGTGTGATCGTGTGTGTCACTCTCAGGCCTTGTGTGCACGTGTGTGTCACACTCGGGCCTTGTGTGCTCGTGTGTGTCACACTCGGGCCTTGTGTGCTCGTGTGTGTCACACTCGGGCCTTGTGTGCTCGTGTGTGTCACTCTCAGGCTTTGTGTGCTCGTGTGTGTCACACTCGGGCTTTGTGTGCTCGTGTGTGTCACACTCGGGCTTTGTGTGCTCGTGTGTGTGTCACTCTCGGGCTTTGTGTGATCGTGTGTGTCACACTTGTGCTTTGTGTGCTCGTGTGTGTCACACTTGGACCTTGTGTGCTCATGCATATGATACACTTCCTAAAAACTTGACTCAAAGCCTCATTTATGTCAAGTGGAGCCAGTTTTAAAATCCCAATATTCCTATGGCTGCATGGATTTTACCACGGCACACTCCGCTGTCTTTGGCCACAGCGACTATTAAGACGATCGGCCATAGACTGGGTGGCTTATAAACCGCAAGAGTTTATTTTTCACAGTGTTGGATGGAGGAGGTTCCAGATAAAACTTTTGGCAAATTTGAGAGTGAGGGCTTGCTCGCTTGATCTACACTGAGGTCATCTTGTTGGGAGTCTCTTGTATACAGGTGATAATTCCACTCAGGAGAACTCCGTGTTCATGATCTAATCACTTTGTTTTATAGCATTTCATTGGGGTTCTGTTTCCATTTGTCTTGTCTCTGTGCAGGAACGCAAGTGCTGATAGAGGCCAGAGGCTGCAGAGCCCCACCCCCAGCTCAAAGGACACGTGGTTGGGGGCCAAACCCGGTGAGGGCGAGGAGCCAAACTCAAGCCCTCCGCTCCGCACAAGCAGAACCTGCTTTAACAGCTATGCGGTCTCTCCGGCCCCCAGAGTTAGGATTTTAAACCAAAATTTGGGTAGCAGGGAGAATGCAAAGATAAAAAAGATAAAGATAAAAAAGATAAAGATAAAAAAATTTATACCTGTTAAAAATTCATTTTAAAAATTAAAAAGTAAGCATTTTATTTCTATCCTTTGTTAAAAATAGGAACAAGAAGCTGTCCATGGTAATGCATGCCTTTAATCCCTGTACTCAGGAGGCAGATGCAGGTGGATCTCTGTGAGTCTGAGGCCAGCCAGATCTGCATAGGAAGGTCCCGGGCAGCCAGGGCCATGGAGAAAGCAAACAGACCAACAAAAGGTACAGGAGGAAATGGAGACAGGTGGACATTAAGAGATGGAAGGGGCCCTGGGATACAGTTCAGTTGTTCTTTCTAGCCCAATCTATAAAATACTGTGGAGACTGAAACTGAGCAGTGCAGAACCCGATCAAGTGCGCAGGCATCGACTTTCAGAGTAAGACAGGCCGTTTGATAGCAATCCCGAACAGGTTCAGATGAGCAGTTTGCTTGGACGCCAGCGATGTTCAGGGCCAGCAAACTGTAGCAGTCTGTGGGGGTGGAAGGGACAAAAGACCGCAGTCTAGCCTCAGCTATTGTGTCTGTGGAAGCTTCTAGGGACACGAGAGGGACACTGCTCTCAGCCTTCTAGGGGCAGGGACACTTGGAAATCAAGGATTCTCGGTTTGTGAACACCTGAACAGGCCTGGGGAGAACTGTGTTCACATTCCTTCCAATGAATGTGCCCAGCCCAAGTGGCACTGACCCTGTTAAGAGGGGCCTTTCTCAGGCACTTGGTGTAGCAGGTTAAGGGCATGCACACTCTGATGGGCAGGGCAGCTGCACACCTCCAGGTGTTACTGACTGACTGAGTTTCTAAAGTGCGGTTGTTCTCACTCAGAGCCACTGTTGAAAATCCTGCCTTTGCCAGGCTCTTCCCACTCTGAGGTGGCTGAGAGGCCAGATCTCATATGCTGTGACATCTGAATCTGTATATCTTTATTTCCTGTCACAACCCAAAATGAAACAGGGCTGTCCCTCTGATGTAGGAGGGTCATCTGTCTATGTGTTATTTTCATTGGTTAATAAAGAGACTGCCTTGGCCTTTGATAGGACAGCAGCTTAGATAGGCGGAGTAGACAGAACAGAACGCTGGGAGAAAGAAGCAGAGTCAGAGAAGCCGCCCACCATGAAGCTGCCAGGTCAGACATGCTGAATCTTTTCCGGTAAACCTTGACCTCGTGGTGACATATAGATTATTAGAAATGGGTTGAATCAATATGTGAGAGTTAGTCAATAAGAGGCTACAGATAACGGGAAAGACAGTGTTTAAATGAATACTGTTTCCATGTAATTATTTCAGGGATAAGCTAGCCGGGATCTGGGTGAGAATGCAGCCCGCTGCTCCTTCTACACCCCTCAGAATTAGTAGCCTTTAGGTACCATGCCACTAGTATCTTCTGTGGGCCAGTGTCAGTCATCCCTCCCTTCAAAACAACAACAACAAAACTAACAAACAAAACAAAAATGACAAGGTCTCTCAGAATCAGGTAAACATGAAAGCCCAATACATTTTCAAGTAAATCAGAACATCTTAGGTCACCCCCACTCTTCCTTCATGACACTCCATCACATTCTGTGTCCTCAGTAGTGCAGGTATTTAGTAAATCAGAAAGTCCTGCCAAGCAGATGACAGCCAAAGGACCCACAGTGTCTCCAGGAATCATTAAATGTCTCCTATGGGGCTGGACTGGTGAAACAGGAGGATTATCCGTCAGTGAAGACAATTTCTCCAGTTTTAGTAACATGCACCCTTTGTTACAAATGACTTCTGGGGACAGTAAGGGGAAACCCCAAGCTCTAACACTCGGAAGGCAATGTGCTGCATTCGTGCATGGAGACAGAATCTGGAACAGTCGGAGTCAGAACGGAAGGGACAGGCAGACAGCAAAGAGCAGCAAGCCTTAGCTTCCTGATGAGTTCACATTTACCGCAAATGGTAGAGGTGTGACAGGGGTACACTTAAACGTGTCCTCAGACCCCAGATACCAACTGCACAAATGATATAGAGGAGGGACTTTGCACTGCACATCTAGGGGAAAGCTCAGGGCTTCTGAATGATCTGCCAGTCCGGTGTCTCTCAGGATTTGATGTCATGATGCTGTGGTTTGGAAATGAAGTGTCCCCCAGAGGTTGTTTTGAACACTTGGATCCCATCTGGTGACACTGTTTTGGGAGGTTAGGGAGGCTTTAGGAGGCGGAGCTAGCTAGAAGGAGATTTGGGTTCAGAAGTTCTTCCCAGATCTCTGTCTCTTCTTTCTTGCTGCCTCCTGATGGACCTCTCCTTGCTCCTGCTAACGCCTGTGTCATCTTGACCAGACGCAGAGGCACCAGGGAGCGTGAGACCTCTGATATTGTCAGCCGTTACTGTTATTCCTGTAGGTTATGTTAGGTGTGGATGGAAGCCACAGCAATCTAACAGACTCAGATGCTCTCATGAAAACACAGTATTCGGGCTAAGTGAGTCAGCTGGGCTCTGCCGAGGCTTAGCTCCAAATGTAGATAAAATAAACAGGCAGTGATGTAATCTATTTCTGTATTTTTTTCTAATTTTTTATTTTGTTTTTTTAAGATAGCATTCCTATGTGTTTATCCCTGGCTGTCCTGGAATTCACTATACCAGACTGGTCTTGAACTCACAGAGATCCACCTGCCTCTGCTTCCCAAGTGCTGGAATTAACGTGTGTGTCACCACGGCCTGGTTGACTGCTTACTGACTAGCTTTTCTGAGTAAAGTCATTGCTTGGCTGAGCTCACCTGTCATGGCCCCTCAGTCCCTGTGGCGTATTTGCATATGTGTGCGCACCCACATGCATGTGGATGGGCGTGCATGGCTTAAGCCCAGGGCGTTGGCCATGCTCGGCAAGTGCTCTACCGCCGAGTTTTGTCTCTAACTTTTGTTATTATTTTTAAACATAGGAGTTTACAATTTCTAGTTGTTTCCTGAAGCAGGCAGCAAGACTTCTGGAAATTCCACAGCAATGTGTAAAAGAGCAGCGAGTTCATGAAGAAACATAGAGTGGCCAGAGGACCTGGGTCACATTTCCTGCACAGTTCCTGCCCGTGAAGGAATTCTCCTTTGTGTGGTTCCGCCTTGCAGCTGACCTCTTAGGATTTCATTGTCAGAGATGCCACCCTGTAAATGTCACCCTGTGCCTGAAGGGAACATTAATTTTCTGTCCAATAGGAATGATAGAAGGCAGTGAGTAGTTTGCAGGGTTAAACACAGCATCACCTGCCTCCCACTTTGGTCCAGCGCCCTGGCTGCATGAGCTGCTCAGTTGAACACTTTTGTAACTATATCAAAAGTTGCAAGTGAGAATCTGAACAGCAAGGTGCTCAAAGTTCCAGGCATGAGCACCAGGGGGCAGCAATAAGCAATCTTTGCCTAATAGTATAGATTCTCTGAGCATTGAGTTGCAGGAAACAGGAAAGCCGCCCAGCAGCAGAGCTATGGGGCAAAAGGATTTGCAGCAGGCTCTGCTCTCGGCTCCTCTGCAGTCTGTTGCATGTATACTTCCTTCCTGCACTTGGAAAATCTTTACTATCTCATACATGTCTCTCTGACTGGTATGAAAGAAGGTGCGTCTAGCAGAGACCCAAATCCAAACTTCCTGGAGGGGGCAGCATCTGAGCCCAGGCCAGAGGGATCACTAGAACACAGATGAGGGCCTAGACAGAAAGAACATTACAGGCTGAGGAAGCCGCTTGTGGTGTGGGCTTGTCTTAGGAGAATGGTTGGCACAGAAACTGAAGGGTGAGCCGATGCCAGATTGCATCCTTGGGGCAGGAAGACCTAATCTGCATTAGAAGTGTCTCCTTTGAGGCATTTTAGACAAAAGGGGAAGTTAATGCCATCTCTCCTTGAGGTGTCAGCGGCAGGGCATTCTTTATCCTTGCACAGAACTGTAGGGCTGGTGAGAACCTTCTCCTCTGGGCCTATTCAGTTGTCAAGACAAAGGCAGTCTGATGACAACTGTAGCAGATGATGTGTTTGTCCCAGAATCGTGTCCTTCTCGCTCCCTGTCCAGGTAAGGGAAGGCCTTCCTGTGGTTTGGCTTAAAGCTGACATCAGGTGCAACCATGGACTTTTCAGGAAAAGAGAAGCCTGGGAGGAAGACTACCATCATGGGGAGAAGAGATGCTGGGGCGCCAGGACTAGTCTGGGTACCCATGTGAAAGGGTTGGAAACCCAGGAAGGCAAGCTGGCCAAGAGAGGAGACTGGCCTATCGAAGGTGCACTTTGCTTCTCTGCAGCTCTAAGAAAGCTTCCAGCTCTAACCCATCTGCCACATTCAATCCAGTGCGCACCCTTAGATCCAGTCTGTTGAAAAGACAGCACCGGATGGTGCTTTAAATGCTGGCTCAAAACAAAACCAAAATCAAAACCAAGTAAATCCAAACAAGAATAATCAACTAAGTAGATGGTACTCCCGAAAAATATACAGTGTCTTCTGGTAGATAGATGGTATGCTCTACGCTCATCAACTGAACCATTAGTACCTGTCGATCATGAAGTGATATTCTGACTGGTAAGACCGGAAGACTAAGGTTGCCACTCCCCTGTGTCAGTCCAGAAAGAACTTCTGTTCTGTTGAATCCTGAACAATCACTGGCAGTGGCTTTACATGAAGCCAAAGACAGTGCCGGAAGAAACAGAGACTGCAGTAACTTCTGAGGTAGCAGCGTCTGCAGAAGCCTGGGGAGTGTGGCTGAGGAGCTGGGGGTGGGGCTGAGTGTGCAGACAGAATCCCAAGGAGAATGGGGGCTGGGAAAATGGGCTGAAGCCACCAGGTCAAACATTGTTGGACCCAGTCTGCATTAGGTGGTATTAAAGAAGAGGGGCTGATGGAAAGAGCCAACCCCTTCTGAGCAAGGGACAGACTGAGGATTTGGCTTTTGCCTTGCGTCACATACACTGATGTGACCTGGTAACCAGAGAAACTGTGTGTCCCCCCCCCCCCCTCCTGAAAGGAACCACACAATTGCAGCTAAGACAGTTTCCCTAGCTTTCTCCCAAAACCTGCACCACATCTGCAGGGGCCCCTCCCCATTGGGTTAGGACCACGTTACACAGAAGCAGGGAGGCACCAAGCGGGGCCACATCATTATGATGCTGCTGACCACAGTGCAGTCTTTGGTACCAACACAGTTAAAATGCCTCACTTAAGTAGTAGGAACATTCTGGAGAACAAGAAAGACCCATGTCTGTGCTTTCATGAGGCCAGGTCTTAATTTCACCTGCAAAGGCACCTGAATGCTATGAACTGGCATCACAAAGAAAGCACCATGTATAGCCAAAACCAAGGCAACTCCCAAAGGCACCAAGAGTGTAACACATAAGGTGGCTCTAAACTGACTTTATAAAGTCGGGCAGGACGTGGTGGCACTCCAGCTGCAACCGAAGCACTCTGGAGACTGGAAGATCAGAATTTGACAACAGCCTGGACTATACATGGAATCCCTGCTTCTGAGTAAATAAGTAGGTAAAATAACAACTAAGAAGTTGGAGGTGGGGTGCACACATTTACCCCCAATTGATGGTTGAACCAAGTTCTTCCTGTGGAAACCAGTGTGGCTGCAGTGACACCTGTATTTGCCTCTGACTTTTCTGGGAGGAGAGGGTACTTTCCAGCCCTGTTGTCCCTCTAAGAGTGGCCTGGGAGGCTGAGAAAACACCCCCTCTTCATTCCTTTTGAGTGCCCAAGCCTTGGCACATTCAGGTGGCAATATTCCACAGCCCTCCAGGAGGGCAATGCACTCAGCTTCAAGAAGCTGCCCCCTGAGTCTCCAATGTCTTATTCCAGGCTTTCTTGGGTTCTGCCGCTTCTGGGGTACCTCTCATTGTTCTGGCTTTTGCTATCCTTGCAACCTGGCAATGGTTCCGCCTTTCCTCAGCTTCACAGCCCCCTCCCAGGTGCCCAGAGGCTGGATATCCTTGGCTAGTGACTTTATCAGGCTTTATGAGAGAGCATCCGAGGATAAAGGTTTATGAAGACGTAGAGGAGGGGAGCAGGACTGGTCCACGGGGGCAACTTGAAGGACCTGTGGAGAGCGTTTTCTTGTCAGCACTGAAGGTAAAAGTGGTATTTCCTGAGTCAGGGATGCTAGAAGCTTGCTTCAGGATGGTCCCTGCCTGGTAGGACCATGCTGCCATCTGTTGGGCATTTAAGAAATGAAAACCGTGTTTGTAATTACCAGATTCTAGAGACCAAATTCATGCCACCTTTAAGGAATCTAGTCTCCGGTGATGAGTGGAACCAGGGGAACTGGCATTTGTTTTGTTTGACCCTTTAAACAGTGGTCCACTCTTTGCAAAATGTCACAACACACGGCATTCACAGCGTTTGAGTCTGGGGCCTGGTCTGAATGCGTTTTCACTTGAGACTGAGTTCCACCGAGGATGCATGGCTGGGACAGCCATCGGGCAAGGTGGGGACTGTTCTACACCGGTGGATGGGTAGAAACGCCACGAAGGGTTTCTCCTCATACAAAACCATTTACGAGTGGAACTTACAAGCAACAGAACTAAGATTCATTCTCTTATCTTAAAGACTCTCAGTGGGCCCCTTTACCAATTTATACCTGGCAAGTTTCAAAGCCAAGACCCCAGAATCCCTTTCAGGAGGTACTTACCAACAGCTCTTCACCAGATGAGTGCGATCAGCCAGAGGACTCTCATGTCAGATAGGGCCCGGAGATGTTGGCTACAGCAGGGAGGACCAGCCCTGGCAAGAGGTCCCCATCCAGCACCTTGGGATTTCAGAAGCCAACATGGGGCTTTGGGGAGAGTTGTGTTGTGAGCCCAGATTGGTACCAAGCTCATTCCCCACCCAACAATTAACAGCTGATGACAATGTCAGCCTGGTGAGCGGAGAATCTTGTCACCTGCCCTTCTTCTGAAGGGGAAGATGCCAGAACTTGAAATCTAGTAACCCCTACAGTGACTGCTTTTCTACAGCCTACTTGTTTGTTTGATCAAGGAATGAAAAACGACTGTCAACAGTACTGCTTTCTAAAGGGGCACCATGAGCAGTCCCACCCCCATGCAAAACAGTCAAGCCCTGCCCCACTCGGCCTGCCCTTTACAGGCCTCTGCCTGGGCACAGTGAGATGGGGAGGGAGGAGGTGTGTGTGGGGGAATCCGTGGCTAAGGTTGGAGAGGCAGTGAATCTAAGGCCCTGAAGCATCATGGCTGGCTCATAATAGACAACAGATGGCCATTGCTCTGGCTATGTTCACAGACTCATGGTCTAAGGAATCCCCGAAAATCTCAGGCAATTAAACTTTGAGCTTTTTGTGTGAATTTAAGGTATGCAGCATAGGGTCGCTGTCTTATGGGGCAGACTCTATAGAACACAGCTTAGCCCTCTTGACTTCAGGCTGTTGAGTGAGCCTCTGCTTCTAAGTCCATGGGCAGCACGAACTGTTGTTGGGGCAGGACCCAAGAGTGTGGCCCAACACATAATTGTCAACTTACTCAAAGCATTGTGGGAGTTTTATGTATTTTCACTCAATTGCACAGCTCTTGAGTGTACACGCGGTGGAAGACAATGTCACACTTCAAAGTCAGTATCTTGGATACCTGTCTTCTGTTCTGCAGTGCAGATTAGGGGCCGGATGGTGGGCCTGGCTAGAGGCCTTTCCCTGGCTAGTGTTACTGACACATGGACAGAAACTAGCTTCCAGGCTATTGACTGGTACTGTTTCCCCAGTTTCTGTGTCCTCCCAAAGGCTGTGGGGCTGCTCAGGTGTATTAGCATTTACGGAGCTCCAAGGAAGCTGGTTAGTGCTATCGGGACATCCAGGAAGATGGTTGTTTACCTACAAACCTGGTTCAAAGAAAAGTACGCAACCTGTTCCAGTGCCCAGGGGCTGGGTCCCCCCATTCCAGGGTCTTGCTTCTGGCACTCCTCCTAGAGATGGGCAACACCAGGGGATGTGGAGTTGACTGGGCTGGGCACTCCTGCCCTGAGAATTTAGCTGTGTAGGAAGGACTACATTCTTGCAGCCAAGGTCCCCAGAGCATCAGTGTTTCTCTATGCCTGTGTAAGGATTTTAGTCATGGGCAATGCAGCTACGTTGATGACAAGAATGTTCTGTATTGTCCCCCAAAGGGCCAAAAGGCCATCTCCCTGAGGTCACAGAACAGAACTTTGCGGCTTCTGTTCCGATGACTCTGACACTCCCCTGCTGCCCCATTTTGTCCTTCCTAGGATTCACCCCCACCTCTTGATTAGACTAGAAACTTCTTAGGGGTCAGACAGTGCCACAGGTATCATCGAAATTGTTAATGATAAGTCTAATCTTTTCTAAGTTCTCAAGATGGGTAAGGCTCTATCTGAACTGCTGTATCAGTTTTAATCCCAGTCCTAAGAGCTGAATCCCATCGCTAGACTGTGGCAACAGATGAGGAAACCAAACTGTGCTCAGATTTGTATGACCCGAAAATAGCAGTAAGGTCTCAGGTCACAGTGTTACCTCCTCAGTCCCCAAAGCCCCCCAAAACTGGTTCAGTGGAGTTATGTGTTGTTCAGCAAGTGTGAAAAGGATGCATGCAGAGGAGAGGGGCAACTTTGGTTGATTCAGTCCATTCCTTCCGTCTTCATGCCTGTACTGGGTCTTGAACTCAGGGCATTAGGTTTTCAATGCCTTTACCAGATGAAGCATCTCGCTGGGTCTATTTAGCTTATTTAAGAATCTTTGTAGATTGCAGAGACTTATTAGATTAATGGCAACCACAGATGATTCTTAAGCAAATATCTATTTGTAATTTAACAAAACCTGAGAAGTCAGCTGTTTTTGCTGCCACCCCTCACCCACTTTAGATGTGAAAATAGCCCAGGTGCAGTTGTGAGCCTCAATGTACGCATTCTGTTTTCACTTTGAGATCTCTATACTGGAGCGTCCTTAAACCAAACAGCCCCTGTTGAGGACGCCCTGTTAGGTCTGGGAGATAGGCATATGCAATACAGCAAGAACTTAAACACAGCAAAATACAGCAAAGTGAAGCAATTTATTATTTAAGGATCTTTGAGTGCTGGTGGGGGTGGGACCAAGGGGATGGTGAATGGGCACAGAACAAAGCTCAGTCAGCAGGTTGGTGGGAAGAACAAGAGGATCTGAGGGCTATGCCTTTATTAGGTCCTCATGCCTGCTCCCTGGCTTTCAGAGAGATTGGCTGGTGAAAAAAAAAAAACCACACATGTGAAGTAGAAAGCATTTGGTATTGGGTGCTAACCATTAGATTTGATTGTGGTTAGCAGCTGAAGGGTGTGTTGGGTTTGTGGCCAGTGAGGTAAGAAACCAACTAAAAGAGGAGGGGATCTTAACTCAGCTAAGGGTGACAGGGTAAAATCGGGTCTCAAGTTATGTCAGACTTAGAAATGAGTGTTATTGAGTCAACTCATTTCTGCCTGCTGCCATTTTGCTATGTGTGGTTGTGGGCAGCCTGAGTATACCTGGGCTCTGTTCCTCACGACAAGAGAGAAGGAACTTCATCACCCCTCCCCGACCTGATGGAAGACACAGGCAGAGAGTTCTGGGTCAGCCTTGAGAGGTCTCCAGTCCAGGGAATCTGCTCCTGCCTGTCTGACACTGGCTCAAAGGGACCATGAGCTGCCGGACTCTGCCAGAGCTCTGGGAAGTCTGATGTCAAACTGAACCCCAACTGCTGGTTAGGAGCTTAAGCAAAAATCCCCAGCATGGCCATAAACAGGAACAAGCACACCAGCATGAATTAGCTAGCTACTTGTCACACAGCACAATTGTAATTCTAGGAATGGGTATTGTCTATGAACTGTTGAGATCACGGGACTGCTGGACAGGACAGGAATGCTGGGATCGTGTACACTGAAAACCTTCCCTAAGTGCTACTGAACTTGTGGCTGCCACGACTGCTGTGAGCAGAGGTCTCCGGAGGTATTTCTTATGAAGGCATGAAGTTCAGGAAACCTGAAACTTGGGGACAGACAGCAGGGTGTGACAGTATTAGCTCTTTACAGCTAACCAACAAGTTAAATAGTTTTTGATGTGAAAAATAATGATGAACAGGTTTCTAAAGTTGTTTGTGGAATTTGGAAATTTTTATTATTAATAACTTTTTGCCAGTTTGTGTGTGTATATCTGTCTATATTTATGTATGTGCATGCACGCATATCGAAGCCAGAGGTCAGCCTCGGGTGCTGGTCCTCAGGGTATCTTACTGGCCTGGAACTTAGGCTGGACTGGCTGGCAGGCAGTCTCTAAGGATCTGCCTGTCTCGTTCCCAGTGCTGGAATAGGAGGGCATGCCACTCTGCTCGCCTGTTTTTGTGGGTTCTGGGGATCAAACTCAGGATCCTCGTGCTTACAGGGCAAGCACCATCCTGACTGAGCCCTCTCCTCCATCTTCTTTCCATTCTTTGTAAATGAAAACGTACTGTGTTGCATGTACATTTCCCTTAGACCGACAATATTTCTTTTCAAAATGGAGAACTCCAGGCTGGGGAGCTGACTCAGTGGTTGAGAGCACTGTCTGCTCTTCCAGGATCAAACTCAGGATCCTCGTGCTTACAGGGCAAGCACCATCCTGACTGAGCCCTCTCCTCCATCTTCTTTCCATTCTTTGTAAATGAAAACGTACTGTGTTGCATGTACATTTCCCTTAGACCGACAATATTTCTTTTCAAAATGGAGAACTCCAGGCTGGGGAGCCGACTCAGTGGTTGAGAGCCCTGTCTGCTCTTCCAGAGGACCCAGGTTTGATTCCTAGCACTCATATGGAGGCTTCCCAACCAGACTTTCAATTCCAGGGATCCGACACAACTCTTCTGACCACAGGCATCAGGAATGAATGTATATCCATATACATAAAATAACAATTTAAAAGATTCAAAATTGGGAACTGAAGGAAAAACAACAAAAAACTACACACACACACACACACACACAAACTCTGCTCGAACCAAGAGATAAAGGCATCTTCTTTTTACTTTTACTAGAAATTAAGAGGAAAAAGAAATCAAGAAAGCCCCAAAAACCCCCTTCTGACGAATGAGTACGCAAACTTGTATCCAGGTCTATGGTCTGTTAGCCAAACCCCAAGAAGCCCTGGAGAAAAGTAAGGCTGCAAATGAAGTCCAGACAACCACACTGTCAATCAGTTTATTAGGAACTCATCCTTAGCTACTCCGAGCTTTCGGAGAAGCACCGCTGTATACGTGCACGTGGCTACACGTTACTCAGAATGCCCTCAAAGCTGAGACCCGGAGGCAATACTTACATGCTCTTTGACTAGGAAGTAGTTAGTTACAATGACAAGGTACAAAAAATAATAAGCATGCAGCCCTTTATTTAGTTTTGCAAGGTCTCTGCTTACAGTTCTGTATGTTACATGGCTGTGTTATACAAATACAGTTATTTACAAAACCACTCAAGCTGTGCAAACCGGTCGCTTTTTAAAAATGGATGGGTCGTCCTGTTTCTGCCCACCCCAGCATAGACTCTCAAGCATGCATAGAAATTAACTTTGGTGTGGGAAAACTACTCCGTGTGCTATCACATACAGTGTTTTGATGTCTGTTTATATTTATATATTTACAAAATCTCCTCAGTGTACAGAACCGTACAGCAGTGTATGTTTTAAAATCCACAATGTAATAGTCTGGGTACCCAGGTCTTGGGAAACATAAAAAGGGGCTAAGATACTGCAACAAAAAATACTAAAGAATAATAATATATTTCTTAAAGGAAAAAAGGAAGGAGAAAATAAAAAGAAGGCAAAAAAAAGAAAGCAAACCTGCTTGGGCTAGCAAGTTGTCATCCATCCTTCCGATGGCAGTGCAAGAGTTTGCTGAATGTCATCATACGGGCTGTGCAGAGGCGCACTGGCTTAGAGTCTAGCATGCTACTTTCAAATGTACAATGCTGTAGTATCAAAAATGTTTTGGCAAAAAAGATCTTGAAAGGAACCATGAAGCTTTTGACAAAAATAGAAATCTGTAATAAAGCTAAATAACACTAAAATAAAAGAAAATATCATAATATATGCTTTACAATTTATATAGTCACACTTGTGTCTCTCTCTGTTCACCTCTAGTCTCCGTAATGAAAAATATTTTTATACAAAACATACTAAAACTCTGGAATCATACATGTTTTACATGCGTAGTACAGCTCGTCTCACGGTCTCCTCGCTCTCTTTGTTAATAGCACATGCTTTCTTCATTTAGTAGGTACTGAATCTAGACAGTCATCACTATGTAATTACAACAGCAACAGAGTGGGACAAACAAGCTTGACTGCAACCTAGGAACTAACTCAGTGTTTAGCACACACTTCGCATGAAGCCTTGGACAGTACGGCAATATGGTACATTCTCTTGTGGAAACAGCTGTTCCAGACTGCTAAGAATTAGAAACAAGGATGTGATTCCACCTCGTGCCTACTAGGATCTGGCCTTTAAGACGTTTCCTTTGCTGTGGACGGGGTGGCTTTGCTTGAACTTCCGTTCTGTGCTTTGTAGCTGGTGAGGCTAGGAGTATGGATGGTCCTGACGCCCCTGGCACCTTGGTTCAGGGAGGTGGGGGAGGCAGGGGAGGGAGGGGATGAGGAGGAGGAAGTAGGGGCAGCTCGGCCATTTTGAGTCTGCAGTGCGAATGAAAGGTGATGGCCTTTACCTGCATGAGGCGGGCTCTGAAACTTCAAGGAGCCATTAGAGACAGAAGGGATGAGGGAGGCGGAGTGAGTGGGCCGTCCTGCTTGGGGGCTGAGAGGGGTAGAAGCAATCGATGGTTTAGTAGCAGGTGCACTGGGGAGGTTAGAGCTGTCACCGCTAGCAGAGGGTAGAGAACTGCTTTTCCCAGAGCTGGGAGAAAGGGCTGGAATCTTAGAAGCAGGGAGGGAGGGGGAAGTAGGCTTACAATCCCCACCAGCTTTCTTAGCACTTCCATTAGCCTGCAAACAAAGATGGCGGGAGACACGCGGTCAGAAAGCTGGCAACACCATCAACACACAGGGCCTGGCAACACAGCCCTTCAGAGAATCATTCAGCACAAGAAACACAAGGAACAGTCGTGGCCTGAGCTACGTTTTGTGCTTGTCTGGACCTGGCAGAAACAACCCCATGCACATAGCGAAGAAGGAATGGAAGCAGCAGGAAGGGAGACCACACATCACACATTCCGCAGGCATCCGCGGTGCTGGTGCCGGTTGTCCATGCATGGGGATTGGGGTTGGGGTGGGGCGTGTGAATGTGCTTTTAATGTGGGGGTGTTAATGTGACTTTAAAGCCGTCAACACCGATGTTAGTAGTGGTGACTTAAGAGCAGATCATGACAGGTTGGTTTGTCTCTGCTTCCCAAGAGGTTTTGATAAGCACTACATTCACCAAAGAAACCGCCACTGGCCTGGCACCATGTGTTAACAGTTAAGGCCTGGAGTCACAGAGGAAAAGACGTTTTATTGTAGGCATGCAAGAGTGTGGTGAAAAGTTTAACACAGTTCTCTTCAGACTTTTCTCATGCCCCCAGATCCAGAATGTCTACGTAAATGATATCTCACAAAGAAAACACAGTATTTGGTATAAACTAAGTCAGCGACTGGCTTCTTAATTGCAACAGTGTCCATCCAAAATTTGGTTTAAGGTAAAACTACCTGACGATATTGGCGGGGATCCTGCAGTTTGGACTGTTTGCTGGTTTTATCCAGGCTTCCGGGTCTGTTCTTAGAACTCATGGGGACTGGCATCCGGCTTGTCTGGGGGGTGGTGCTGGAGCCCTGTGGAAGGACCGGTGAGGGAGGGGAGACAAAGAGAAGAAGGTGAGCAGATTGTTGCTGAGGCTGCCCCTCTAGGTGCAGAGAAGGTCAAGGGAAAGCTAGCGCCCTACATGCAGGACAGACCCAGAAGACACCAACTGGGTTAATCAGAAGAATCAAACAGAATCAACAGCTCACTACTGATCAATTGGATTTTAATGTGAGTACCGACAGCACACGGCTGACCCAGCTTCCTGATACGGACCCAACACCAATCAGCAACAGAGGCACAAACAGAATTGATTAGCTGTTAGACACCTAGTTGTTGGTTGTTTTTGGAAGGCGACGGAGAAGGGAGGAAAGATGGGTACATGACGAATAGACAAAAAACGCGAGCCACCTGAAAGGAAGCGATTAAATCACAAGACACCTTTTGCTACTGTGATTATGACAGGCTTAAGAAGCAGCTGCATTTTTCCACTTTCCACAGACCAATATACCTTACGTGAAGCTGAAGATATGGACGTGGGGGGCTCTGGGGCAGGGGGCACTTCATCCAGAACTAGCAAGGCCCGGGGAGAGACCTCTTGGGCTATGTGGGGCGAGCTTGCACCACAATCTCTGTTGGAAGAACATGGGGTATCAACTAGGGCCCGGGGGCTCATTTCGCTGATTGTATTTTCAAGTTGCCTTATGGTCTGCTCCAGGCTGTCCAGCGTTCTGTACGTATTTTTCCTAATTTCATCCGTCCTTGAAGTCGGAGATGTGCCTTCAAGACTGAGTTGCTCTTGTCTCCTGGTCATGGTTTTCAGGGCATCTTCGGGCTGTGACCTGTTGATTTCAAACCTCTTGGCCTCTTTGTGCTGTTTCAAAGTGCCATCCTCTTCCTCTTCCTCATAGACCACCACCTGCAGGGTCTTCTTTCCCGTCTTAGTTCCTGTGCGGATTGCCTGAGTAAGAGCAGCAAGCTGCTTTTTAGGGAATTTGAATTTAAATTTTTTCTTGGGGCTCTCGAACTGGTCGTCAGTCATGTCAC
Source organism: Myodes glareolus (assembly GCF_982192425.1). NCBI lineage: Eukaryota > Metazoa > Chordata > Mammalia > Rodentia > Cricetidae > Myodes > Myodes glareolus. The sequence goes on from NC_142039.1 coordinate 7,007,350, forward strand.
ACTTGCGTTCCAAGTTTTGAGAATCTTCCGTGCTAAGTTTTCTCTGCTCAGCTTTATGAACTTCCTGCCCTCCTGGAGTCTGTGTCTGTGACATGGAGTGGGGTTGTGACTGTGTCTCTGCCTTCTGTCCCCTCCTACCACTTCCTGAGTCAATCTGCTCAGGAGACGTGTGGGAAGAGGGTGGGACTCCAGTGTCCCCACTTTCCTCCTCTTCCTCCTCCTCTATCTTTTCCTCTGTCATCATTCTCTCTAATTCCTCATCACATTCCTCAAAGATGGTGGAAAGTCTCTTATATGCGGATCGGATGTCCATGGGTTCATCAAAAATGATGATAACTGGCTTCTTGTCCAAGCACACGACTGGCTCTTCACCTTCAGTCCCTTCCTGCTGAGAGGTAGCCTCTTTTCTTGCATCAATATTGACTGTCTGTACATCTTGTCCTTTTTGACTCACAATGTCATGGACCTCCCCACTGGACAGAACCTGGACAGCGGTTTTGGTGATCATGAAGGCGATGTTATCAGTGGCTGGGTGTTCCTCACTGGGAGAACTGGGAGTCGATTCTCCATCTTCGTTAGTGTTTGTATTAGCATGCCTACCCACCTTGGATCTCAGGACAACTTGTCCAAGATCTGTCATGAGAACGTCATGATCTTGTGCTTTGACATCATGAATACTTAATTCTGTTGATCTAGTCAGTGGAGGAATGTGACTCTTCTCTGTATTTTCCTGTCCTTGTTGGCCTGTCTCTTTTACCTTTCCATAACTCGCCTTCTGAGTCTCCGTGTCAGGAACAGCACACTGTAGTCCCGAGACCTTAGGCCCTTGGTGGATTTCACCTTCTAATGAATTCATGCCAGTGAAATTAAAATTGACCTTAGCCACATTTTTCTGGGAATATTCTCTACTGTCTCTGAATACATTCTTATTGGGTGTGGAATTTTCCTCCATGAAGGTGTCACCTCTACTTTCTGGTGTTCTCGATGTGTCTGGCATACTAGCCACCATGGGTCTTTCCCACTTGGGAGGGCCACGAGGTCTCAGAGCCCCTGCGGTAACCTGAGAGGCAAAGCGGAGAAAGGAAACCACACACATTAATCAGAAAGGGTCTGCAGGGTAGGTGATCAAACTGCAAGGCATCAGCTGGAACCCAGAGGCGGCAGACTCACCTTTTGAGATTCCACTTGGGGGCCATTTTCACATTCAACATCAGATTTTCGTACATCTTCGTGGAAAAATTCCAAATTCTGGTAGAATAGTGTAGGACATGTTACTCCACAAAACCACATGCGCCCACAGTGGACAATCACTATTGTTTAATTATGTTTCCAAACATGCGTGTGGCCCAAGCACATGTGTTACACACCAACCCGAACCCTACAGCTCTGTTTACCTGGGACTGCTTTGTTCTCCAACCTTCAAAACTGCCCTGTGCTTGCACAGATGAAAGTCTCCATTAGAGGAACATTCAAGGATTTCCAGTTTTGTGGGGGAGCAGGTAAGAGAATAAATGCAGCCATTACCAACTCTCTTTTTAACTCCTCCTTGTCTGTGACCTTAGCAGAGTCTAGTACCAGAATTGTAGGAAGCACACTGGGAGGTGTGGGCCAAGCAGAGACTAGGATTCTAAGATACAACTGCCTCTTAATGACGTGACTTTGGATACATCCTTTGTTTCACGTCTCCACACTTCAGGTTTTGGTTTTGCTATGCCTATAAACTGAGAAACAAGAGCAGGGTTTTAAAAATGTTCCATCCAACTCTTGTATGGAAACCATCCCATAAGGAGTTCTGTTTGAGTTGGTTGTCATACTCTGGGCTAAAAGAAATTTTCTTCCACGCTCCAGTGACAGATTGAAAATGTCTTTGTAGGTTATTACTATATTCAGATAACCTTCAAATTAATAGCAGCCACTATGATTACATCTAAATTTGCGGTGATAATACTCCATAGTTTGCAGCCATGTAGTCCTCAATGACAGGGACATGTCCTGACAATTGAGTCATGGAGTGATTATGTTGTGCAAACATTTCAGTGTATCCTTACACTCACCAGATGTGTAGGCTACCATTGTGTGTGGCCTCAGGATGCTCTTGACAGATTCAACAAACTAGCACATAAAGCTGCTGCCCATGTAGCACAGGTTATTGTGTTATGGTGACTTCTGGCTTTCACATAACTAGAAGTCTACGCTAAGACACTGATAAAGAGTACAGGGCATTACATATGCCGGTGACAGCTTTCACTATCCTTTTCCCATCAGGCAGGACAGGCAACTGTCTCTTTCATACGTCAGCCTCAAGTAGACCTGTTTAGAGCACCATAAACCATCTCAATACAACTGTGTGATGCAGATGATTGACACCAGTTATGACTTCATTGGATCACCACGGTAGACATGATCCATTGCTCACCAAAACATTATGCTACATGGTGCATGATCATAATCGGGGGGGAAAAAAACTAGTGCAGGCATCTGAGGCCAAGATAGTAGCTGTGATGTCACAGTCAGTTTTTATTCTCTGCATTTTATGATGCAGCCTTTATTCTCTCTATTTTAAGATGTAAAGATGTTCATGGGGGGGCAGTCTCGCTAAGATCCAGGACTGAAGGACCCAACAGCAGTGAGAGTCCAGGTAATCAGAGCATTTCATCTCAGGGCATTGTGTTCTCCTAGCCTGATTGGAAGAATATCCCCAGACCCTGTGTATCCCTAATAGTAGGATCTGCTCTCCTCTCAGGGTGCTGCTGCTGGCCCTTCTAGCTGTAGAATACCAAGAGGCAGTGATGTCTGTTACAAGGTGAAATACAATCCCAGGGATGGCCGTTTGTTTAAAGCGCTGACAATCTCACAAAGCACAGGAACCCAGGCTGTGTCACAGCTAGCACTACCGCTCTGGTTCCGAGTGGAAGGAATAGTCACACGCGCTCAAGGGATAACACGAACAATACAAACAACAAAGTCAGCATTATCCACATGGAACGCCATCAAAGACAAAGACCGAGGTGCACCCGCCGCCAGTCACCGCCAGTTTACGTTTCTGCTCCCCATGGGGGTCCCCAGACTGGGCAGTACTGCTGCTGCAATAGAATGCATGTTCTTCTGTGGGATTTTAAATTCAGATTATAAAGCAACTAACGTAGCACATAAAAGATTTTAAGAAGAATATTAATGACGATCCAGCCCAACCTTTCAGTTCCAAACATGGAGTTAGTATATTTCACTAGCATCCAAGTAAAAGTTTACTCCCCATAGGACAGGACTGGGTATGTGAGAGCTCAAGTCCCCTGCCATTCCCATTTACTGGGGGTGGGAGAGGAGGGGAGAGGGGTGGGGCTGGCATCTGCTATGTCTACTGCTAAATATTTCCGGTCTCGCTCTGTAATGTGTATACTTGAATACAGTTTAGCCGTGGGACTACTCCAGAGCAAAAGGTAGCTGAGTTGAAGACTAGTTCAGATTTCACACAGATAACTGTATTTTATCAATGGGCTAGAAAAAAAAAAAAAAAGGAAAAGATTCATCAGAGCAAGCGCTTGAACTTCAGGGAAACTTGATCATAGTTGTCCTGGAAATTGACAGTGACTTCTCAGGCATGGATGGTCACGATTTTGCATGAAAGGCAACCACCCTCTTTTGGATTTGCTTATAAGCCCCAGGATTTGTACAGCCGAGATGGCTGGGGAAGCAGAAGAGAGACCCAGTCACGAGGAAGCCATGTAAATGTGAAGGACCAGGCTGGAGCTTCATGAGGGTGGGGAGAAAACAAAGGACAAAGACATTTAAGTTATGGAAGGGCAGGCGGGTGGGCCACAGAGAGGTTAATAATGACAGAAACTGGGGGGTAAGTCTGGGAGTTCTGGCTATTACAAAGTGATTCACCTATTGAGTTTAATGATCCAAAATGAGTGCCTGACCTACAAACAAAACAGTGTTGGCAACTCAACAATGACTGCTGGCGTTCCCATAGCAACTTGCTTCCAATCAGAGCTATCAACAGGTATGGACTTCAAATTTCAAATTCAAGCAGGAACTGCAGGCAATATCAGAGCCAATTAGAAAAGTCTGTAATGAGACTGTGGTTATCAGGAGTCCTTTGGGAGGTATGAAGTTTCTAATTAGTGTTCTAGAATGGTCACATTGGTCCAAACACAACATGCCAGGCCCTGCCAGGGGCCTTCTACAAGTTAGTAGTAATAAAGCCATATGGGAAAATTCCATACGCTGAATGAACAAGCAACCTATTTCTGGGGTGATATCATGGGTTTAGTGTTCTGTGTGAGACAGCTTTGCCTGTCATTGTCTAACAACCTCCAGGTGTGTAAGACATTCTCTGCCTGCTGACGGTTTCATCTGTCTACTGGCAGATCACTTCACCCTAGGGCTCTGTGACGGCTCTGTGACGGCGGCAGGCCAGAGCTGAGCAGGTTCCTTGAGGACTTAGATTTTTCCCTCTGTGGTCTGATACTTTACCTCACTGAGTCTGCCTATATAAGAGCTAAGGAATCCACGCGGGGTAGGTAGTAGGCCGCCTTGCAGCTTTTCTCTTACTATTGTTTCTCTTTATTGAAAATCAAGTAGTGTCCCTGATTCCGGAAATGTAAGTTTTCTGGTGGGAAATGTTAGGACTTGAGTTGGTTCGACTTTTTGTCCTTAATTAACATGAGATGTCTCTGAATCCCAAACCACAGGTGCTCTGGCTTCAGCTTCACACACTGTAGCTCTGGCCTCGGTGCCACCAGCGCTCTCTTCAGCATGGATGATGCTTTGCTACACAACCTGGATGCCTCTTCGAATTCACAAGTATATTATTTTAGCAATAAAACTACACTTACTCGTTTTAAAAAATAGACCTCAAAACTGGCAATAATTTGTAAGGATCCTGTTTGGCATACTTCAGTGTGTGTACAGGTATGCTTCTGTGATTCTAAACTTTCATGAGATAGGTTGAAAATGAGAAAAAATTGCATTTACTTAGTTATTATTTCTGGTTTTTGTTGTTGTCATTGTTTCTAACGAGCTGAACCGAAACTCTCGGAAGGTATACATTCTCTATTTTGGGACGCTATCGTCTTGCTTTTGCAAATGCTACTGTGTGGTGCTCACAGAGAACAATTCTGACTTTGGAAACATTTGGAAAAATAGAGATATTTCTAATCTCACTGTAAACCTGTTTCTCTGTTAGTTCCAAAAGACAAGGGAGAGAGAGCAAAACAGGAAGGCCACGTGCGGGAGGTCAAGGGCAAGAGTGCGTGTTAGTAGCAGAGCAGGGCAGAGCTGTCTGACTGTGTGGTAAGTTCACAGCTGCCACGTGTTACCTTCTTCTCCTTGGGTGGGACTGTGGCGCCTGGCCTAGTGTCTTTAAGGTGGCTGTCAGCTCGGGACTGCTCAGCATGACTGTTTGGATTTACACCCATAAAGGAACACTTCTGGAATGCCTAAGGAATTAAAATACTGAGGTTAACAGGGATCCAGGTGTATGGAGCAGAAAAGAGGCAGGAATCCAAAGACACGGGGTCCCCAACCCTGGTCCTGCATGCAGGTTCCTGCTAGGAGCCACCTTCCTGAAATCCTGTATTGCAGAAGTCCTCAAGTTGGCCCCTGGCTGAGCACTACACAAAAAATTTCCTTGTAAAGATGAAATGGACAGAGCTCTAAAAACTATTAATACACTTGGGCTGGAGGTAGAGGTGCATGCTTGCAGGCATGAAACTCGCCTCAGGATCTAGCATCAAGGAGGGAAAAAGGCTCTCAGGTGCACTTGTGTCATTTTTTGTTTTGACCTTTTTATGTTGGCAAATATATGAACAAATCAAGAAAAGATGAAAAGATCTTTATGGTCTTCATTTCTTATCAGCTTTATTGACATGATAGGAAGAAAAACTCACGAGACATTTTAAACTTAGAAAGAAAGAATGCACACCTGTTCATCTCTGAACCAGTCGCAGATCCCACCCTCGCTGTGGCTCCTTTTCAAGCAGTGAATGCCCTTAGCACCATGTGAACGGCCAAGGAGCTGCCAAGCTCTGGACATTGGAGTGGGGCCAGCAGCTGGCTCATGTGAACAGGGCCAGAGAGACTAGTTCATAAATAAAGAGCAGACGTACTGCTTCTCTCTGTCGGGTGACAGGGTTGGGGACATCGGGAGACCCTCTTGGCACCGTGACCGTGCAGTCCACTGCTGCTTGGCCTCAGCTAAGCATGGCTGTGCAGCAGCAGCCAGCACAACCGAGCGCCAGCGCTGCCGGCTCACTCAAGAGAACCAGTAAATAAGAGTCTGGGCTGTAGGGCATTTTCCACACAAATGCTATAGTCGTTCTCATGTGCAGTTAGCATGAAAAAAAAACTTATTGAAGTAAATAATCTTAAATAATTGCAGCCTAGTATTCTCTCTATGTCAAATGTTGACATCTGGAAACACCTCAGTAGATAGAAAGAAGAATTTGTGACTTTGCCAAGTGAACATTCTAGCATCTGTCCTAACATCAGGACATAGCTGACTGACAACGGGGACCCTCTTCTGCTTTCAATGCTTGTCTGTCTCTCTGTTGTGGTCATCTTTGCCCTCCATGCTACCCGTTCCTTAGACAGTGAGTCCTGGCTTGTCCCAGATACGCCTGACTTGTCTACAGGCTGCCAATCGAAACCGTGTCCTTTGAGCTGTTAGAAGTTATATTTCCAAGCCTGAATTTTTCTTCTGAAGCTGGGCCACCTGAACACAGGGTTCTATTTAATGAAAACTACCCTTAGAGGGACTGAAGAGTCTCCTTGTCATGCCAGGGGTCTGACTCAGGAGCACACATAGGCAAACTAGCTGGACCGACAGAGCTAGAGAATTTCAGTCTCTATTATTACTAGCCACTGACAGCAAGCCAGATATCAGATACACTACTCCCTGGGAAGGGATCGTCACAGAAGACACTGAAGACCTAGGACTCTAAATGAGGGAAGGTCATCTCAGATGGTAGCTAGAAGTATCAATGACAAATATCTGATTTCTATTGGAGTGTTAACATTGTAATATTCAAAAGTCTAATGGTTACTAACTATAAATCTGTTTCTTGTCAGGAAGTTTCTGGCCACTGTAAGAACGCATGGAGTCTGCTTGGTGGAGGGCTTGACCCAGGACAATCTGTGAGCTTGGGTGAGTAGTCAAAGGGTTCACCACCCAACGGAACACTCTGGAGTTCCACTTTCCTTACAAGGAGCTCAGTTTGGCAGCTATTACCATGAATATGATGAAAACCAGAGCAGACGCAGTATCACTAAACTGACATGGTATAAAGTTTTCTCCATTCCACATGAGGAAGTTAGACTCCCTGGGCTGCACCAGCCACATGGGCGGTGAGAAGATGACATGTTTTGGAGCCCCACACAGGATTCATTCAGTCTCGCAGAAGCAAGAATGTCCGTAAAAAGTGTGAGTCAAAAAAAAAAATCCAGAATTTGGTCCAGGAATTAGGTATGTATCTAATGAGGTGAGTTCCCAGGACATGCTTGTAGGGAAGAGTCACATTCATGACAGGGACACGGGGTGGCCTTGGGTATAGACCCTGTGATCTATTCTCAGTCCTGGCAGAGAACCGTGCCAGTAGATATTTAAAAAAAAAAAAGAAAGAAAGAAAAAACAGAAAAACAGAAACAAAACCAAAAACCCCAATAAAATACTCTCAATAGGCCAAGGAAAATAGAAAAAAAATAGAATATTCCTATCACTTAAAGCTAAGGAGTTCTGCAACTGATTTTTCTATGTAAACTTTACAGAATTACTTTGGAAATGGTCTCTATCTACATATCTTCCTGGTGCCCAGAGAGGTGGCTGGCTCTCAGTTTGGAAAAATGGAGGCCAGGACTAAAAGACACAATTAGCATATGCTAGCTCCAGCGCCCTTTACCAGCCCCGTCAGTTAACAAACCTGTGGGCTCCAAGGCTCGGGAAGCCCAGATGAGAACCCAGAGAGCCAACGCCAGGAGTCACCTCAGCTACCTACCTGGAGTTCTGCCATGATTTTCTCTCCTTCTTCTTCTTCTTCCTCTTCATCCTTGGAGGAAGAGGCCGGGACTGGTGGCGGGGATGGGGCCCAGGCTGAGGCTGGCTCCTCTGCGGGACATTTTGTAGCTCTAGACTGTGGGGCCGGCCCAGGGTCTTCACTGCTCACCTATAGGGGATTCAAACCACAGACACTGGTGTAAGACCCTCAGGCCAGACTACGTGGATTCTTGATGCCTCTTTAGCTCTGGTTCTTCCAGCCAAAAAGCTGCCTGATTTCCTTGCATTTAGCTTGGGTTTGTTTACATAAGTTGTCACATTGGTGAATGGTTTGAAGAATTATAAAATCGCAAATTCCCCACATTTATAAAAGGCCCTCCTCACATTGCATTTCCAATTCCAATTGGAAATTGTCCTTTTTCATTTACTACAAGGGCCAAGGCTTTCCAAGTGTAAGCTAAGCTCTCTTTAGCACCTTTTTATGCTGATACCTTCAGCTACGACGGCTGATCTATTACCTAGGTAAGACTGTCTCTCTTCCCACCCCACTTCAGGCTAATGATGCCCCACAAGGGAAAGTAGCTGGCGATCTGCGTTCATATCGTCCCACTAAAGTCACATCAGCCTAGCACCCACGGTGCCCAGGCTCGGCCAATAGCATCGGCCGACAATCTCCATCTGGGGCACATTCAGAGTTCTGGGTGAGCTGAATCACTACTCATTTATTTTTAATGTTCGGACAGATAGAACTGTCCGCACCTAGAAACCAGTTTGCCAGGACTCAACCCATCAGACCTTAGACACCGTCTCCTTTCTGCTGGTGTAGACCACATCGCCGGACCTTGTGGTGGTGAGTCCTGACCCAGGAAGGTAACTTCTTCGCGGGGGTGGGGGTGGAGGAGGGGGTGACTTTCCCCCTAGCTTGTCCAATTCCTGCTCCGAATTTGGAGAATCTTCTGGAAAAGAGTATGTCATTTCAAAGATAATCTCTTTTGAAGATGCATCTGGTTGGTGTATACAAACACAATACAATTTGACTTAAAACTCTCTATTCTCGTCATAGACCAATGATTAAAGGGACAACCTTCACAACAAACTGAACTGAGCTCCCTTTTTGCTAACTCAGTTCTCTCATCTCTTACATAGTACATACAACATACTACAACAGAAGGCCTTCCATTGGGGTGTTCTGGGGTGAAATGATATATAAACATATAGACAATCATTAGCTCATTGTGAATGCAATGCAAACTAGTAGATTTACTATTAAGTGAATTTCTTGGTACACATAAAAGCTGAGGGGCACTGGAAAAGTGAAAAAAAAAGGGGAAACTAAAGTTAAGTCCCAAACCCTTTGCCAGGCTTCAAAGCCTACAGTTCTAGCCTGAAACAGTAATAATAAGAATTCACGAGTTGGAGAGATAGCTCAGTGGTTAAGAGCACTGCCTGCTCTTCCAAAGGTCCTGAGTTCGATTCCCAGCAACCACATGGTGGCTCACAACCATCTGTAATGAGATCTGGTGCCCTGTTCTGGCCTGTAGGCATACATGTAGACGGAATACTGAGAATACTGTATACATAATAAATAAATCTTTAAAAAAATTTATAAAAAAAAAAGAATTCACATAGCTATGGGGATAGACTCTAGCTAAAGATGGGAGAGGTACAGAGGAAATGGGGACAAAGAATCAAGACAAAGGAAAAGTGGATCTCTGGGGAGAAGGGTCATGGTGAAGGGTTAGGAAAGATGCCTTGCTGGCAATGCGGGGACACAGTATTAGAAATCAGAGTTAACAGCAATGCTAGCGGACATGGGTATCGCTCAGCGCTACCTCCTGTTCAGGAAAGCCATTTCTCACTCAAAGGTTAATTTAACAGCCTGGCTTCTGCCCTTTCTCTGCCTGAGACCCACAGGCTCACCAAATCAAAACCCATAACTGGTTTCTGGAGTTTTCTCTTATTCTCTCTATGGACTTGGCCTGGACTCCAAGGGGTATATTTTGCTTTTCTGGGAATCTGAGACTTGTTTTGAGCAGATTCTTCAGTTTCTGCTTTGAGTTGTAATGAAAACCTGGGCAAGTCATAGGGACAAAAACAAAGTTAGTTTCTAAAGGGGTGTAGTTTCAAGGCTGCCCATGATTTAGGTGGACCCTGCCCAGCTGGGAGGGCTGCCTTGACTTAGAGCATCCATCCAGGGTTTGCAAGGCTGAAAGTAGAGGCTGTCTTCTCATTGCTCTGAGGGTAGACCCCTTTCTTGACCAAACTTTAGTCAAGTTCCTTCAGCCTCCTTCTTCACTGGACCCTGGCCTGGCTGCTGAGCCTAGTTCTAGCAGACGGTCCTACTGTCGGCTCAGCAAGGATCTCCCCAGGCCTGATACTTCTCTCTTGTTTACTTCAGGATCGAAAATGAAATGAAATTTGTGCCCTGGCAATGCTGAAGCATGCATGGGCAGCCCGTCTATGGCGGTTCTGTTGCGCTTGTCCATATTGTGTTTCATTGTCTAAGTTGATGAGGACGATTGACCAGGTCTCTTCCTCAAGAGGGCACCAGATGACGTTACAGATGGTTGTGAGCCACCATGTGGTTGCTGGGAATTGAACTCAGGACCTTTGGAAGAGTAGGCAGTGCTCTTAACCACTGAGCCATCTCTCCAGCCCAGTTTACTGCAAGACTCTTGAACAAATCTTTTCCTGTTATTTTAAAGAAACATCTACTGAATAATTTTTATTTAACAAAGACTGAGGCTGTGGTGTTCAAATTTTTCATCAATTTTTTCCTATCTATCCGTTACCTGTGTAGTTTAACAATACACCCATGAAGGTTTTATAAGACCTTGTATGGAAACTTTTGTTTCACCAGTATAAATACATTAAAAATCTCTCTCTCTCTCTCTCTCTCTCTCTCTCTCTCTCTCTCTCTCTCTCACACACACACACACACACACACACAGATACATAGACAGACAGACAGACAGACACACACACACACAGACACATACGCGCTCACACACACTGATAGAAGTGAGCATTTACAGCTACAGATGACGGCTACATATTCTGGGTGACCTGTGTATTAATGAACTATTTCTGATAATTTTTTTGTTTTGTTTTTTAAGTAGGAAATATCAATAAATTGAATAAAAATTTATGCTGGTAACTGAATAATTTATGCAGAAATTTTTAATTTTTATTTACTTTTGGTTTCTCTGTGTAGTCCTGGCTATCCTCAGAATCAGAGATCCACCTGCCTCTACCTCCCAAGTGCTGGGATTAAAGACATGCGCTACCACTGCCCACTGGGAATGTTTCATTTGAAGGTACAAGGTGAAAATGAGACATATCTTTACAAAATGTGTGCCATATTTGTGGTACATAAATAACAAAAATACGAGAATTATATGAAACACCAACAGACTGTGAAAAGATTAATAACGGGGAAGACAATTATTAAGGTAGAAATGTAATGAGATGGGTCAGAAATTCTCTCCAGGGACCTGAGGGGAAAAGCCAGCTTTGGAAAATAATGGCCCCTTGCATCTTGACCTCCTCCGGGAATTTCTTTTGTGGAGAGATTGCATTGTGCATGTGTGTGGTAGTGTTATCTACGGCCTGCACGTAGAGGTCAGAAGACAGGAGCTCATTCCCCCTTCTACATGAACTCAGGTTGTCAGGCTTGGGGGCAATGACTGCCTGCTGAGCCATGGAGATTCTTCAGATACATGGTCCTGTCAATGCACAGGAGCTAATATGTGTGATAAACTCTGATCCGAGGCCAGGGAGCCTGCACATCTCTGCAAGGCCTGCTGTAGGCTGGCCCTTACCGGACAGCTCCTGCTTGTCCCCGGCGGCTTCAGCCTTTGGCCCTGGGGTGGAAGCTGGAGGCATCTCCAGGTTTGGAATTGATTTCATGATGTTGGCCTGAGCTTCTTCCAGCAGCTTCTCAAACTCTTTCCCATTATATTGTTCGAGATTTTGCCTTTTTTCTTCCCATTTCCTTTCTGCTTTCTGCAGGAAGATAACAATTGCAGATAGTTTAAAAATTAGAGAAGACTTAGGTTATAGATTTTATGCTGATGCGCCAAAGGGGTTCAGCACAGTTAAATATCATTTAACTGTGATATCATTATCAACAGTTAAAGTTGATAATGCCCTGGCCCATCTGAGGCTGCCTGCCATCTTGCATTGCCACACTGCCCAGACCCATCAAACTGTTTTAGCCCCTGTGACACTCATCCACAGAAAAGCGATCTTGGAAGCTCAAACCTACCTCTTGACAATCACTCAGCACTTAACATATACTCTGTCAATGCTAGATTCAAATGGGTAGGGATGCTGCTTCCCAAGGTGTTTTCTACTACTCAATTTGTTTTCTAAATTCAACTTTCATCGCAAAAGGAATGTTTAAACAAACAGAACCCCAAACAAACACTCCCTAAGAACCACAATAAGAACCGAAGTCCTGTTTTCACACTGCACTCATGTATTGAAATATGATGAGGCACTCTATTCATATGTGCCATTTTATGTTTTTATGCATCAGCTGCAAAAATAATTAAGGTTAAAAAAAATCCTTTGCTGCAATTCTAATGCTGATCAAGACATTATATGACTTCTGGGTCATCCTTTCTTTCTTATAAAATGGGAAGGGTATTGTTTTAGATTATCTGCTAGCTTTAGACCAGTGTGGTCAAGTGTCATGGCAGAGATGCATTCAAGTACTTCTAAGCAAACAGAAGCCCTCCTGCCACCACCACCAGTCTCCTGTGCTTTCCTTTTCCAGCGCCGAGCACCTGGGCATGGACTTGGCAAACCATAAACAGCTGAGCCTGGCTCACTGCTGACCCAAAGGCTATGAGATAGAAAGGACCAGCGAAAGAATAAAGCTTGCCTGGTTTGTCAATGGCCCAGGAGACAGAAAGGCCCTGGGCCTCCCTACCCATGTTCAGGGTGTTTTCAGACACAGCGCCCAAGTGTCCTTTTACAGCATGAAATACACACATCTTGTGGACAACTGTGTCTTCCAGGCTTTTAGTAGATGTTTATAAAATAAAAGTGTTGCCACAGTGACATCCTGTAAGTAAGAAAATGAGCACCCCCACCCCCACCCCACCCCACCACTGCCTCCCATCTTTTCCTGATAAGCAATTTTTAAATAAGTGTCATGGATCCGGGCACAGACACTGCATATGGAACGGTAAGTACCCATTGTCTAGAGGCCTCGTGACTGTGGCTATGGAAGATTTAAGAGGTCATCCCAACACACCTGGGGTTATCAGCTGGTGACATGTAAGACAGGTGAGGGTGGGTATGACCAGGTTGCTAGGGACAGAGCTGAGGAAAGGCTCTGGGATTAGGGGAAACTGAGAGCTGGGGAAACAAAATGTATTAAAATATGCTTTTTTTTTTATATGTCCTTTGTTTTCCCAGTGGTGGGGACCCGGGAAGCAGCAGAGGCTGAGCTTTGTTGTCCTGCCCCCAGCATCTTCCTGTGTAACCCAGGCTGCCCTCCAACTCCCAGCCTTCCTGCTTTAGCCTTTCCCCTACCACAGCACGGCTGCTGCCTGCCACGGCCACTGCTCCATTTCCATCCTTAGACTACGACAACTTCCCATCCAGCTCCTGCCATTCCAGACTTTGTGTACTGTCCCTGGGTTTCCTGGAGATATCATTTAGAAAACTCACTACTGGTCAGACCTTCCGTGTTCTCCAATATCTCTACATCGTATCCCCAGGGAACTTGCACTGGCTTCCAAGTGCTCCCAGATCAACTTACAACCAGCTAAACTGGTTTTACTCCCCGCCTTCCTTCTCTTCCAGGAATGCCCTAGCCCAAATGTTTTCCTCCACATCTTGTCCTGGTTAGTTTTCTGCCAACTCGACACAAGCTAGAGTTATCTGGGAAGAGGACCCTCAGTTGAGAAAGTGTCTCCACACTCCATAAAGGGCCTGTGGGCAAGTCTGCAGACACTTGCTTGATGAATGATTGACGTGGAAAGGCTCAGCCCACTGGGGGGCCAGGGTGTATAAGAAAGCAGATTGAGCAAACCACGGGGAACAAGCCAGTAAGCCCTGCTCCTCTATGGTCTCTGCTTCAGTTCCTGCTCTGGGTTTTTGCTTTGAGTTCCTTCCTTGGCTTCCCTCGGTGGATTGTGACCCAGGCTATGTAAGTCAAATAAATCTTTCCCTCCCCCAGTCGCTATTGGTCATGGTGCTTTCCACACCAACAAAAAGCAAGCTAAGACAGTGCCTTTTTTTGCTTACCCTGATTCTAGTGGCTTCACGAAGGGAGGTGAGCCCTCTCCAGAGCTCACCGTTAGCATGGAGGCTCTGTGTGTACTGGCTCAGAAAATGCACGGGCCTCATTTCCCTAGAAGCTTGCACTCAGCCACGTCAAGTGGACATACCAGATCCCAGATCAGCTCCCGTGGGGGCTGGCAGATGCTTCCTAGCCGGTCTTTCCCCATGAGAGCTCGCTGCTCACATTTACCAACATATCCCTGACCCATTTTCCTTCAGGTTAGGGGTCATCCTTACACTTGATGACCTTCTCTCAACCCTACTCCTGTATTCTGTTCCCAGAAAAATCTAAAAGCAAGTAACAACAACAAAACCCCTAAATATCTACAAAAAGCTATCTTTAGTCACATATATCTTTGATCCTTATTATATTCATAGGAATACAGTCCTATTCATATATGTGCATAATACATATCCATACATTGGTATTTAAATATACAGCAATCAGAATATAAACCCTCTGTCTGCAGGGAGGGTATGGGGTATGAGAAATGAAAATCGGACTCTACCTCAATGGACACTGCCCTGTTCTTGGCACTCACACTGTGGATTTCTTCAATGAACAAGCTCTGCATGGAGGAACCATTCATTGGGGTTTGAGGGGACTGGGGGGCTGGAGCTGACTGAGGTGCAGAGGTTGCTTCCTGTGTAATCGCTGTGGAACTGGCTGTATGGGAGCCAGTCCCTCCAGACAAGTTCTGGGCCGCATTCAGCAAGGCTGAGGAGTGTTGGGAGGGCTGCATGACCACGGGGGAGCTCTGTGCATGGTGAACCATCATGGTGGACACGGGCACCACTTCTGACTTCACATCGCCAGGGCCTCCGATGCTGCTGTGCACGGACTGTCCTGGCACATGGACTGTCTCCTCCTGATGCTTCAGGACCTCTGCAGCCGTGGCCTTCTCCATGGCAACATACTGTGCAGCTTGGGCTGCATCTGTGCCTTTCAGGAGCCCATCAGTGACATGCCTAGGAGAGATCATGCACAGCAGTGTTAAATGGTGACCAGTGTTCCTCTGTGATCTCTCTGTGGTGTATTTGAATGTCATGCATCAGTACCAGTTTAGGTGAAAATATTAAGGAACTCCGGGGTAAAGGTTATCTTAGCAATGTTCCAAAGCCATATGGGCTTTTGCAGTTCTTTCTTCAAAAGATGGCTTTGTGTGTGTGTGTTCCCTCATTCATGTATGTATGTGTGTGTGAATTCAGACACACATGTGCCATGCTTCACATAGCGAGCAGAGGATAACCTGTGGAGTCTCTGTCCTTACTTTGCACCTTGTCTGAGGCTGGATTTTATTGCTGCTATTGATGCCAGCATGGCCATCAATGCCAGCATAGCCTGTGAGCTTTTGAAGACTTGCCTGTCTCTGCCTCCCATCTGGTCATAGGTGTATTCATGCTACGGCACCTGGTACTACCTGGGTTCTAGGGATTTGAACACAGGTCCTCAGGCTTTGTGGCAAGTGCCCTTACCCACTGAGCCCTGCTGTCAGCCCCAGGAGATAGTCTCTATCTTTTAAGGTAACACTATTGTGCCCAGACTGTTTGGTGGTGATAAGCGAAAGTGAACACGCATTTATCAATATTCATTCCTCTACCTGATTTTGGTCTGTGAAGCCCTCAAGTACACTCAATTCTTAGTCAGAAGCTCCTAGAAGTCTTCAAATTCTTGGACTGTGAGCCATGTTAGCCTGTATCTTACCTTATTGCTCTCTTTCCCATATACCTTATAGCTGCCTTTCCCTGTATGTGAAATCAACCAAGCCTTTCAAATTCAAGGCCTACTGTGGCTGCAAACCGAGGTGTATTTTGTTCCCCATCTTCCTGAACATGCTATGCAAATGTTCTACAACTGATATATATCCATGTGCTTGGGTTCTGAGAGAAAGTCTATGTGTAGTTCATGTTGACCTTGAACTTGTGATCCTCCTGAGGGCTGGAATTATGAGTGTGTGCCACCTTCCCTGGTTCTTTGGGAGTCATTCAAAGTTATATGTCTATTTTCACACAGGCTGCAGTTGAAAAGACAAGGATCTTTGGAAGCACACACGTGTGTTTGAGTGTTAGTTCTAACATGTTCTAGAATGTCAGGGACATTGCCACTTTGAGTCTCAGGTACCTCTGTAGAATGTTAGGATGGCAATAAAGACAGTGCCTTCTTACAGCCAGGAGGTGGTGGCGCATGACTTTAATCCCAGCACTCAGGAGGCAGAGGCAAGTGGATCTCTAAGTTTGAGGTCAGTCTGGTCTACAGAGTGAGTTCCAGGACACCCAGGGCTACACACACACACACAAAAATCTTTGTTTGTTTATTTTGAAAAATAAAATAAAAAAATTAAACAAAGGTATAATAATGCCTTCATTGATGAGTGTGTGTGTTTGGGTTAATACTGTAAAGTCATGTATCAGGAAATGTATTAAGTAAACAAGGGACTTGATCCCCACATTTTAATTTGTCTGGCATTCTCTTCTTGCTAGAATGCTTACTCTTTTCTCTGATTTGAACAAAAGACAGTGGGTTCTATGACTTTCTTCTGCACATCTGTGTGTCTTTTGCTTTTTACTTTACCTACTATAGGCTTCTTAAGTCTCCAAGTCACTGATCATTCAAAGCACGTGATCCCATCTCCTTCAAGACCTGTATTCTCGGGTGCTAAGACAAATGCTGAGCTTAATCACCCAGTGCTGGGTATAAGAACACCTTTAACTGGTTTCCAGAGAGAAGAGAGGACATTGCTTCCTGCCAGCCCATGGTTTTCATTTAATGAGGCTGGCTTAGTTTAGACATGTTACCCATGTCACATTGGGTAACAGCCTACTGAAGACATAATTTAACTGATCTTTAGTGCAGTGGAGGAGAGAGTTCACTTGGTAAGAGGAAAAGAATGACATTATGGGAAGGAGTAACAGTACAGCTCCTTCCTGGACGGTCTATGTGGACTCAGAATTCCTTTGGCATCTGGTATTTCTGAAGTTGACTATACACCTGCTTTGGAGAGTTATCTTGTTGAAGTTGGTTATTGTTAGGAAAATCTGCTTCTTATGACTAGTTATTCATCTTAAAGTTAATTGCATACCCATTATAATTTTACTCTAAAGCTGACAGAGCGATTACAATCAGGGAAGAAAATTCTTACAAAGTTTCTGACATTACTTCTACCTGGAAACTATTCTTTCTTTCTTTTCTCCTTCTTTCCTTCTTTTTTTTTTATTTTTATTTATTTATTTCGTGGTGGTGTTGTTCATGGCTGAACACATCCTAGGCAAGTGTTCTACCACTGAGCTACACTCCTGCTCTGTAAGCATGGTTTCAATGTGTATGATGATTCTAGAAATTTTTCATTAAAAGTTGCATATCAAGCAGCAAATCCTCTGGATCTTTCTTCATAGTAGTGATCTTTGATGAGCAGGTCCACTCAAGAATGCACTTCTTTCCTTGGTGGTACCATCAGATTCCCAGATACCCTTTCAGTAGATAAACAGTTGGTTTTTCTAACTGACGTCTACTACGCCCCCTGCCATGGTGAAGGAGGCTAACAGAGTATTTTAATTTGTTCTTTACCTACAAATTGTTACATTTAATTTTTGAAACTACTTATCTAATTTTATTTCTAAATTCATTAATTTCATAGTAGTAGGGATCAAGCCCGGCACATGCTAACAATTTAAAAGCCTATGATGGGTCTGATGCAAAAGTCTGCACTGAAGGAATTAGGCCCTCAAGCCACATTGTAACAGATGTTGAGACTGTGGGAGACGCCATAAATAAGGGGGGGTAAGTCATGATGTTACTAGAAGTAGGCCCTTGGAGCAGGGCAGGAACCTAGAGCCCTCCTCCTCACCCACCCCAGTAGGACCACGACAGTCACCTCCGCAACATCGTCAGCACATCCGTCATGCTTCTCACTCGCTTCAGGAGGCTGTCCAGCTTGTGCGGTTCTTCCTTCAAGAACCTCACGGCCTCCACTTCTATGCGCAGGACAGCACGCATCTTATTTTGCAAAGTTGGAAATTCTCCTACAGGCCAAACCAGCAGTGTGTTATGGGATAGGAAGACAGAATAACCACACCCATCCCACGCCTGTGACCTAGGGCAGCACAGAGAAGTACCATGCCTACACATGTCGGGAGACAGTGGCTAAGAGCAGAGATGGTGACCTCGGACAAGGTCACCACCCCTCTAGATCCATTCCCTGTGTATTACGGAGAAGGTCAACTGAAAGTTAGGGTCGTTTTCAAGATGTAGTGTGTCTGTCAGATGCAGTAAAAGTGAACAGACACCTTAACTGTTTCACTCAGTTTCCATCTTCAGCCCCCTTTCTAGGGTCCTCTAAGACGTCCCGAATGAATCTTTCACTATCTGAAAGATTATTTATTAAATATTTATTTGAAGCAGGGTTTCACTATTTCCCTGTACTGGTCTCAATTAAGTTCAAGGTATCCTCCTGCCTCAACCTCCTGAATAGCTGGGGTGACAGGCTCATATCTGAAGATTCTTACACATCCCAAGAAACACGCTTCCAACCTCCCTTCCTGCAGAAGCCTCACCTTTGAGAGTGGCCACAGCTTCTCCCACTTGACGCAGGAGGAACGCTCCGTCCTCCACATCCTTCAGCGTCACCACGCGGCCAGCGGAGGAAGAGTCCTTCTTCAAGTCCTCAACAAAGTCCTCCAGCTCGCTGTGGGGGAGGGGGTCAGACAGCAGAGAAACTGAGCACGGAGGGTCTCAGGAGGGGCAGGTGGAGGAGCAGGGCACACCTTGCTGTGTCCCAGCTCCACCTTGGGTTTCCATGGAGGTGGTGGGAGCGCAGTAGATGGTACTTTGTTTTGGAACCTTGCATAGAGGTGTAAGGCAGCTTCAGAAAGATTCTCCTCTGCCTGCCATTTGGGGCCCAGGTTGGCCAGAGATGTGTGTGTGGTGGGGGGAGTGGCTCGTGGCTTACAGAGATACTCTTAATTTTCAAGGGTATTCATGACAGCCAAGGGAGCAATGAGTACACTTGGTGACCAGGAAGGGAGGGAGAGAAAAACAGAGGGAAGAAAGTGGTGAGAGACTAGAAACGGGAGCAGGCAGTGTCCAGGGGCAGCATAAGCCAGTTGCTCCCACAGAAGGAAATCAGACAATCAGGGTTCTCAACTTTGGTGTCTGACATTTTGGAGCAGATAATTTCTTTTAGTGCAGTGAATGATGTTAAGCTGTATCCCCAGCCTCTACCCGCTGAGTGCTAGCAGCAAACGACCCCAAATTCCAGTCATTTGTGATACACGTGAACGACCCTTGACATTGTCAAATGTCCTTTGGAAAAAGCAAAACTGACCTCAAAATTCTCTAACAGATAACCTCTAGTGTGTCTGATAGTCCCAACAATAGTGATTGCCTCTATTTTTATGGCTAAGTACTCATATAAGATCTGATTTCTGGTGTGTGTGTGTGTGTGTGTGTGTGTGTGTGTGTGTGTGTGTGTGTGTGCGTGTGTGTGTGTGTACACAGATCCCAACTCCAACAGAGCTAAGTTACATTCGTTCACTCAAAACAACAAAAACAATCTGTCCAGGCATCTTTACTCATTCCCCCATGTGTTTGTATCCTTTCAATTTGCCTGAAAATTTGAGAAAAAGCTGTTTTTTAAAAATAAGATTAGTGAGGATAGTGTGCTGAGAAACACAGGACCACTAGGTGGCAGCAAGCGATTGGCGACTGTACCTCCTGGCGCCTTCCCTAGTGGAGCAGGCAGAGGAGGTGACGGAGAGGGCTAGGGCGGCTGCAGGTAAAGTGGAGGGAGCTAGGGCGGCTGCAGGAGGGAGTCCAGCAGCTCAGAGAATGCATTCATTAAGGATGAAGTCACACACAACCCATCTGACCTCTTCGGACTCTTACTAGAAGAAGTCCATCAGAGGACGCTCGCCTGGAGGTGCTTCTCTTGTTCGACTGTGGGTTCCCATGATCTTGTTATGCACAGCCCAGACAGACATGCAGCAAGTCTCCAGAGCAGGAGGATGGTCTACAGAAGGTGCCGTGCAGATAGGAATGGCATGATTCCAGCACGAGATGTCATAATCACCTTGTCCCCAATTCTCCTGCCAACCCCACCCCCCTTCTCTAAAGATGTCACACTTTCCTGGTCAAGAGACATGTTGCCATGGGGACGGTGGAGTTTCCCAGGCCTTGAAAGAGGGACACTCGGAACCACAGATACCAGGGCCAGCAGATCTCTGATGTACACAGTAGGGGTTCAATAAAGAGAAGGACAGTACCAACTAAGAAGAGCACCCAGTGAACAGCTTTTCTTCCCAGGTGGCCAGCACTCACCGTAGCTTCTTGATAATCCTCTCCTCTTCGTGGAGGTACCTCTGTCTGTCCTGCTCCACCAGGGTGCGCTGGCGTTGCACCGGGTCCTCCAGTCTCTGCATTGTCTCCTTCACTTTGCTACTGATTTCCAGCTCAGCCTTCTTCATCATCGCCCTCAGAATC
This sequence comes from Myodes glareolus, assembly GCF_982192425.1. Classification (NCBI taxonomy): domain Eukaryota; kingdom Metazoa; phylum Chordata; class Mammalia; order Rodentia; family Cricetidae; genus Myodes; species Myodes glareolus. The sequence continues at coordinate 7,028,115 of NC_142039.1, forward strand.
TCCTGGTTCTGCAGCTGCCGAACAAAAGAAATCAACTTCCATTGGCTTCGGCGGTCTGCCATCGTGAGGCCTGAATGCCTTGCAGTCTTCAGAAATGGGCTCAGGAAAAAAACTACAGCTGAATCTTTATTTTGGTAAGAAAGACAAGAAAGCAGGGACTGGCTACAGCATCGCTTCCTCAAGGACCTGCTGAGCTTCAGCAGGCAACTGACAGCTGAACTTCTATTTGTGTCTACAAAAAAGGTAGAATCTTTTCTACTCTTCCACTACTGTTACACACACACACACACACACACACACACACACACACACACACGGCGCAAACTCTGATGGCCATGGTTTTATAGAGAGGTGCCAAGTAGACCAACCAACCCCAATCCTTAGCCCCCTAGAGACTTAGGGCAGCCACCCAGACTTTCTTGCCCTCTGTTTTACTTTTCTCTGATTATGTGGGATCTGCTTTCCTTGGCAGGATCATATGAGGCTCTCACGTGATCTCTCAACAACCACTGGCTTGACAGGAATTTTTCAGAATGTCTTTTATTTATTTTTTTTAAATATTTATTTATTTATTATGTATACAATATTCTGTCTGTGTGTATGCCTGCAGGCCAGAAGAGGGCACCAGACCCCATTACAGATGGTTGTGAGCCACCATGTGGTTGCTGGGAATTGAACTCAGGACCTTTGGAAGAGCAGGCAATGCTCTTAACCTCTGAGCCATCTCTCCAGTCCCAGAATGTCTTTTAAAAGTGAATCTGTACTTTCTGGTTTGTTTGGCTCCGTGTCTCAATACCATGGAGCCATAGCTCCTTACCATGTGGCACTCAGTATTGATGGTGACAGTGATAATGAGTCCAGAGGAGACCAAGGCTCTTGGAAATTTACTAATTTTACTGGATTTGACAAAGACCGCATGTGAATCCAAGCCCATAATTCCCATACAACTTTCAGAACTCACTGTTTTTTCATCTCATGGAGCAGACAGCATGCAAGTTTGCAGTCAGGTGTCATAAGACATCTGTCAACACTTGCATCCTTAGGGCAGGGCAATGGTAGTCTTTCATATGTCTGGGAAGAGAGCACCTTCCCTCAGTCTCCGCAGCCGCTATTCCATCATATTCATTACGCCATCACTAAGTCCCCTGGAAGCACCAGAGAGTCCTTCCGTTGTTTGAATTGTTTTCTGGACCCTTCTCCACTACAAGCTATCACCTCACAGGGTGGGATGCTGCTGTCATCGGCCCCATTATATCTTCATACTGAAGGGAAGGACAGTTTGACCATGGTACCATTTGTTCAGAGCCTCATTGTGGTCTCCATTACCCAAGTAAAGACTAATCTGGGTCACAAGCATAGGCACCACAGGGTCCCAACGTCAGTGCAAGATTCTGTGGTGCTTACTGGCTAAAGAGACTATGGCCGTGAATGCTCCCATGACTGTTAATAAGGAAGTGTGATAGCAGGACAGTGTCTTTGCCTGATTGTGGGGATTTAGTCAGACAATATAAAAACATGTTTAGGGCAGACTCTGGTACAAACCTAACTCTGAGTACATACCAGCTATTGTTATCAGAGAGCAGGAACCTGGGGGTGGAGCCTGTGGCTGTATCTGGGAGGGAGCCAGTAAAAGTGGGCCACTCTTGGTGACCTCTGTGACTCAGCCATGTTCACATGGCTCTGCTAATGTCCTTTCCGTGTGCTTCTGAAATCAGTCAGCGCACAGCAGTCCTGAGCCTCCTTTGTTGTTTACAGCTCTGGCCCGTCCTTCCTTGAGACAGCCCTTCCCGAGTGTCTCGTCTCTTCTCAGGTGCTCACACCAACATCCTCTGGTCTTTCTGACTCACCGAGGTCCTTTCTGCCACAGTGACCTTGTACCCACATATTTCCACCTCTTGAAATGGTCTTCCCGCCTCCTTGTTAATTTCTGCTCTAGAAAGAGGATCTGATATCATCTTTTGAACAAATGAATTTAAGCAGCCATCTTGATAACAGAGAGTCGTGGAAACCCAGAATTGTTCTCTAAGTGGTTGAGTTAGGGAGTGACCCTGGTCAGCTCAGGTGAGCCTTAGGCTCAGCCTGTGCTGCAGAGGCTGTGGCAGTTCTATGGTCAGCACCATATAGGTCAGTGAAACATAAACAGTAACATGGCCTTCTATGAAAAACTTCGCTCAAATTTAGGGCTATAGCGCGAGCTCCACGGAGCTCTCCTGGGACGGGGAGGCACAGTGAGTGGACATGGTCGTGTAAGACACAAAGATGCACACGATTAAAGAGTTGTCAAGGTTATGGATGCCTGAAAGCTTGTGAGAGAAGCGGCTAATTTAACTGGGATGCAATCTGAGCATCGGAAATTTTTTGACTATCTGAGTAACTGTGTTTTGCCACCAAGGACAGTGTCATGGTCTAAAAAAGGGACTCATGAAAGAAAAGACAGTATCACGGTGCCATGAGCCCGCTGTGCCATGAGCCCAGCCCTCTGCCACACATGAGCCCAGCCCTCCTGGCCACACACGAAGAAACAAGCTCAAGTAACACTGTAATCTCATTAGCAGCAGACATTTAAATGGCTATCAAAGTGGGAATCATTGCTGGGAGGGCCTTCCCACTGAAATCGGAAGGTAGGAAATAGGCCCCCTGACAGAGGTCACGTGACTTGTTCAGGCTCATTTGTCAGTTACAGGCCCACTCAGGGTTAGAAGCAGGCCATTTTATCCCGTCTCTCGAATTGCTCTTCTATCTAGACATGAGTCTTGTTCTAGGCAAACTTTCCGGCACATATAGCATTTCTGACACAGCGATGGACATCCTGGAGGAAGACAATTCCACACAACACATCCATGAATTCCTGTGCTACAGAGCAGAGTAGGAACGACTGTCCCTAAGTGCTGGGCTCTGGGAGTCTCCTTGCAGCAGGAGGATTCCTGGGAGTCAGGTAAGAGTACAGACACGGAACTTATTATGACACTGTATGTGTGTGTGTGGGGGGCACTTCTTGAAGGGAGGAACGCCGAACTAGCTAGTTTCTTAGTTGACTTCCCTCCTCTCTCCTCGCCTATCCTGCCCTGTTGCCGTCATTATCTCCTGGTCACAAAAATGCCCTGCTTCACCCCAGCAGAGTGCACAAAGAAAAGCAGAGGGCAAGTGTTTGGTCCGCTCTTAGTCTTTCTCTGTGTTGAAGAGCATGATAAGGTTTGTAGGTTTCCCCTTCAGTTATGAAGGAGCATCAGTTTTGTGAAGGGACAGTATTCAAACAGTAAGAAATGTACGCTCGCACCAAGACAGCTCCTCAGGCTCACACATACGGCCACCAGGAAACATCACTGAAGAGAGAGACATTTCGGGGTCCCTCTAAAAGTACCCTTCACAATCCCTCACGTTTGCGACCTCTAGCCTGAGAAAACCAGCCACACTTCTGCTATCACAGAGCAGCTCCCCCGTCCTAGAACATCATGCAGATGGAATCACACGTTGTCTATTGTAACTGGCTTCTTCCGTCCAGATCTCCCAGCCCCAGTGCTGAGATGGAACTCAGGGCCTTGCATGTGTTAGGCAACTGATCTACCCCTGAGTCACACCCCAGCCCAGCCCAGAGCTGCTGAGATTCCAGCAATGTTATGGACGTACTCAATGTTTTATAGTTTGACTTGATTCTGGTGATCTTGTTAAAGTCACTGATTTCGAATGGCACTCTTGTCAATCCCTTTCACGAGCAATTGCATCATCTGTGAGGAGAGACAGGTACACTTTGTGTTTTGCTGTCATATACCCGCATTTCCTTTGCCAGCCTTGCTCTGCTTGGTAAGATATTCAGTGCTAAACAGAAGGGAAAGGTGATTTCCGTCTACTTGGTTCTTGCGTTTTCCTGGGATCATGTGTGGCGTTTCACTAGTAATACCATTTCCTATGGGCTGAGGAAGGTTCTTTCTCTCTGGAGACTCCCGAGTGTTGGTGCCACTGATAGTGAGTTCCAGCATGCGTGTCTTGTATTTACTGAGAGGTTATGCATTTTTTATTCTGTTGATTGGGCTGAACACGACAATTTATATTTCTATGCTAAAGAACTCTGGTGTACTTGAGGTAATTATTTTTTTAATACATTACTGAACTTCATTGCTACTATTGTTGAGGGTTTAATGCCTTTGTCTTCGCAAGGGCCGCTGGGCTGTGACTTTCCTACTTTTGGTTTCCTTCTTAGGGCATGTGCTGGTTACTTTTGGTGTGCTTGACACAAGCTAGAGTCATCTGGGAAGAGTGGAATTCAATCGAAGAGCTGCCTCCATTAGGTTGGCCTGTGGTTCTTTTTCTTGATGAGTGATTGATGTGGGAGGGCCCAGCCCATGGTGAGCAGTGTCACCACTGAGCCGGGGGTCCTTGGTTTGTATAAGAAAGCAGGCTGAGCAAGCCTTGGAGAGCAAGCCAGTAAGCAGCACCCCTTCACTGCCTCTGCTTCAGTTGCTGCCTTGCCTTCCCCTCCTGGTGGAACTGGGACTGGGACTTGAGAGCCCGCTCCTCTCGCAGCTGTCGCTTTCAGTCAGTGTTTATCACAACAGTGAAACGCTAACTAGGACAGGGTAACACTGACTTCATAAGAGGAGTTGGGCACCAAGTTTCCTCCCCTTCAAATTTTTGTTCCCCTTTTGGGCCTTTGAAGATGTCCTTAAACTATTTCCTGTCTGTTCTTACTTCTGATTAGAAGTGTATATTAATCCTGATTTGTGTTTCTATGTATGAAATGCTTCTCCCCATTCTGCCTGTCTTTTCTATTGATCCTTGTTTTCTAGCAATCTGTTTACAACATCCATTGTTGTGGTTTTCTCTCCGACGACCAGTCTGGGTGTTTACTGGGCTCTTTAGTCTGTGGATTTATAACGTTCATCAAGTTTGGAAAAATTGGCCCCACTCTTTCTTCCCACATTGACCCTTGAATACTGCTCCATGGGTCACTGAATTTTAGTGTAATTTCTTCTTAACTCTTAGATGGTTTCTATTGCTGTTTTCTATTGCTTTCTTTGGCCAGTGCTTCATAATTTAAGTCTCTCTAGATACTGTGTGTCTTTTTTTTTTTTTATAAACTATCAAAAGCTCTATCTTTAAGCACTTAAAGCATCGGTTCATGTTTTCTTCTAAATCTGTGAGAATAATTTGAAAAGCCTTTTGAAGTCTTTGTTACTGATGTAAGTGATCTTTGTCACTTCTGGTTGGCTTCTATTGGCTGAGTTTTCGTAGATTATATCTTTTTTTAACCATCATTCATTGTCTAGTAGCTACTGGCTGGATGTTAGGCATGGAATATTTGTTTTTATTGTTTTCCTTACAGATTTTGGGTATTCTCTGACAAGCCAGTTGTGTGTGGCTCATTTTGTTACTGAGAGGACTATTTTTAATCTTTTGTAGGAAGAATCTAGGGTGATCTTTATGCTAGGGCTCCTTTGGTTCAATGACTGGGATATAGCTTTTTTTCTAGTCTGTACTTAATTCTGAGGTATCCAATATGGCCTCTTCATTTTTCTTGTGAAAACTTGAACTGCTCCAGGCCTGGGTGGTCTCTGGGAAGATTCTGACTTGCTAGTTTATCTAGTCTTTACTTGGTCCAGAGGTCTGGTCATTCTACACATACTTGGTTTATTACCCAATAGCTGGCCACAGATTAACATAGTCCTTTCTATACAGAGATTTCTTCTACTTGGCACTTCATTCCACAAATGCAAGCTGCTTCAGCTTTCTGAACCTTGATTTTATCTCCTTAGCTGAGCAAGACGATCCCAAGACTGCTTGAGTTTCTGCATTACATCTGAAAATTGCTTCCAGGTAGATGCACGGGTCAACCATGGGATTCATCTGCCTTGTCTCCATCCTTCTAAGCAACCCAGGCTCAAGATCTCTGTTGTCCAGTGTCTACAAGTCATGTTCAATAGTTTTCAGTTCTCTAGATGTCAACAATGGGATGGTGGGCGGGGCTGCAACTACTGCCTTTTAGCTGAAAACACAACTTATTAAAAATGCCTTTGATGGTTTTATAAGCACACTTGGAATGTTCTTGGCCACTAAATCTTTAATTAGGCCAAGTGAGTTATCCATGTCAACTTCATAAATAATGTAGGAAACCGTTTAAACCTAACTACCTCAAAATAGTCCTATACCTCCTAAGCTCATCCCTGACAAGGTAGGTGAAGCCAGCCTTGACAACATGGTCAGCTGACCGAAAGCACCAGATGCTGCAATCTCCCTGTGACACTGAGCAGTGGGTATGCCACAAACTCGGGGGTTTGGGACTAAAAACCAGACACCAGAATGACTCCTAACCACCTTCATAAAACAAGCAATGCCTAGTCACGAACACACGGTATCTGGATGTTGTCTCAGCATCTTAGATAGTCTCTTGTCTGTAGATCTGACTGGACCTTGGTAAATTGTTTAGTAACTCAACAGTCAACTTCTGCATCGGTTCCCTCTATCATGTCTGCCTGGGTGGAAAAACAGTCTGTCCTACAAGGGCCACATTTTGGTGTACTTTCCTCTGGGATACACATTATCCTGACTATAATTTTGGACATCAGAAAATAAAACACTCTAGCACAAGAGCTACATTAAGATAACTGTTGAATTATGTCAGACCAGATCCTAGGGTTCAGTGAACAGCAGTCTCGTCTTTAGTGTTGATCCAGAGGAAAAACCCGCAGATTCCCAGAAACCTTAAACATGTAACACTAAGCTCAGAATAACATGATTTTCTTTTTAACTTATCAGGAAGCCAGATAAAGAGATGGGCGGGTAAGAAAAAAATAGTGATGTGTGACTTGGGACCACAGAATGTATCCATTCTTTTGATTTCGGCAAAGTCCTGACTGTGGTCTCCACAGAGCTTGTTTTCTTCCGGGAACACATTTCATTTCTCTCCTCAACTCAGAGAGGGGCAGGAACACAGTCACCTCCGTGGCTCTGGAATTCTTGTGGAAAGGAAAAAGAAATCTACGCACTGGGACATTCTGCAGGAAAGGAATTATCCACCATTAGAGAAAAGCGGGTTTTCATCTATAAATTATGTCAGTAAAAGTAATGGATGAAGAGCATCCTCTGTTGAGGAGAGTATCTGTTGAGTTACGAAGCCCTTTTATTGTCGCCCTCTTTGTGGACCCAGAGGTTACTTGGGAGGGAGCACACAGCAGTGTAAACATTCCATCAGCTTGTGGCCGGAGCAGATCTGATGAAGCCGAGGAGGCGCAGCTGATGAATGTGGCTGGTGCGGTTTAAGGTACCATCTCCTGGGCTTACAGAGTGGTACTCATCAGCATCCGCTTAGCATTGTGAGAAGTGACTGATCCTGGCATGTCTACGAGGCATCTCACTGGACTGAGCTGTCATAATAACCTGAAAGCAGTAATTCTTTCCCTGGAAAATTCTAGAACCACTAGCCTACCTGTCAGCCTATACTCTTGAAGTCAGACTCTGGCAGGGTAACTCAATATATGCTCTTTTGTGAAGGACTGGAGGTGACTCTAGCGGGCAGCATGGGTGGGGCATGTCTTGTCCAGTTCATATGAAGTTGGAAGCCAACGCATCACATGCAGAGGGAGCTGGTTGCCTCAATGGCTGCACTGGCATCATTTTCTCCCATCTGATCACCCTTGTGTCTGCTTCATATTTTATTCCTGAGAAGAATCTATCACTTCTGGAAATGAAATGTTCACATATGAGAATCTGCTACAGTCTAAGACTTTCCAATGATTTAATTATCTAATTACTGGAGCAGGCTGCCAAACACAAAAGAGTTCATTCAGTTACACTATTTTATAACACAGCTCAGAGAACATTGGAATTTCTAATTCCATTTTTGTTCTTTTGAGACTCTCCTAGCAGGTTCTGCATGTCCCTAATGATAGCTCTGTTACTGGACTCATAATCACACTGAGACTGCATTCATATTAGGTGTAGGATAATGCAGGTGCTGAAGGAGAATCGGGGCTGCCACAGCTTAATTACTCTCAATTGTTCTTGTGTTAAATAGACTCCCTTGGCTGAAAAGACAGAAGTTCCTAGAGGGGGGAAGCCTGGGACACAGAGAATACAAAGATTGGGTGGAGATGGGCGGTGAAGGCAGTCAGGTTACGAAACAAAGCACATATCTTCCCCCTTGTGTCTGCTCTGGAAACTGCTAACACTTCTGTGTTCAACAGCACATTGCTTATGTCCATTTGCTCCCAGAGAGAACCAATGAAGTGGAGCAGTTCTACAAGGATAAAGAAACTCATTGGGCTAGGATAGTATTGCTAAGCCTTGGTCAAGAACTTTTCTGTTAAGAAATCAACAGTTTTACACTGTGCTGACAAAGGTTCGAGGGTTGACGGGGCAGTAGGTAGTAGGAGATCTCTTCCAACCCTCCCAGAACCAAATAATGCCACCCCCGGTGTTAACATTAACACCCACAGTAACAACTGCTTATCAAATGCTTAGGAAATAGCTAAGACAACTGTTTGTGCTCATGATAAAGCAATGCCACCCATGCCCCCAAACCAAGAGCTGCTCACTGTGGGGAGCAGTTAGTGCCTACTATAGAAATGATAGATTCAGCTTGGGGAGTGAGGGCACCACAGCAGGGGTGTCCAATGAGGAACAGAGTTTCCAAACAGCAACAGTGCTAAAATGCAGCTGCAGTGTGAGGAGGGGCATGCTGCGGGATAACCCTTGGTACACTGTGAAAACATGTTGCTCTCATTGTTAATAAAAAGCTGATTGGCCGATAGCTAGTCAGGATTTTGGGGGCAGAGAGAATGCTGGGAAGAAGGGCAAAGTATGAAGAGTCTCGAGCCAGATGCAGAAGAAGCAACATGGGCAGTTCACAGGTGGGGTAGCACATAGATTAATAGAAATGGGCTAATTTAAGTTGTAAGAGCTGATAGGAGATAAGCCTAAGCTATCGGCTAAGCATTTAAAATTAATATTAAGTCACCTGTGGTTATTTGGGAGCAACTGACAGGACACAGAAAGACTCAGCCTAAAGGAGCAGACTCCAGACAGACTGGGAAAGAAACAGGGAAGTGACAGGTGTGTCTGACCTATAGACCTGTCCTGCCCTTTGGCCTTGGGAACACCGAACAACTGAGTCTTAATTACTCTCTAACACTTGAAAATGGAAATGTTTTATATCAGACTTGTATTTGCAGATTTTCTGGGAGTACTGAAAACATTCAGAAGCAGGGAGTCCAAGTCCACAGGGTTAGGGATGGCTGGAATTGAACGGCAACTGCTTTCTAAAGGGGCTGAGTACTTTGTCCCTCCTTGCTTCATTTGTCACTTCATTGTTAGGACACTGAGGACTGAGAACATTCTAGTTGTCATTCCAACCACCCACAGAAACATTTCATTTCATTGCAGAATCAAATCATTCTTATTCTCATTCTCCCCTCCCCTGCCTTTCCCTTCTTTGCAGAGGGATGGCTCAGTGCATGAGAATGCTTTCTACACAAGCATGAGGACCTAAGCTGGAATCTCTGGCACTCATAGAAAAACCAAGCTTGGCTGCACAGGCCTGTGATCTCAGCCTGGAGGACAGGAGCGGGTGGATCCTAAAAGTTAAATGGCCTCTGGTTCAGTGAGAGACCTTGTCTCAAAGCAACAAAGTGAAGAGCAATACAGGAAGAACTCCAAGGTCTTCTTTTGACCTCCACTTGCACAGGTGCATGGGCACACACCTGCATACTCACATGCATACACCACATACACAGGTCTGCCCCTCCCCACATACACATGAAATGAAAATAAATTTGCAAGGCAAAGAGAAGTTCATCCAAGATGGACTTTCACAGACACCCATGACTCAGAGGGGATTTCATACACCACATACACAGGTCTGCCCCTCCCTACATACACATAAGATGGAAAATAAATTTGCAAGGCAAAGAGAAGTTCATCCAAGATGGACTTTCACAGACGCCATGACTCATGGGGGGGATTTAAATAAATATACAGCAAATGTCCCAGGCGTCTAGGACAGAGAGAAAGTGGGCGCATGGTGGCTGTCTGGGCACTGAGCAATTTGCTCTGTTTTGCCAACCCTCACCATGTACTCCAGGACCTCAGAGGAGGTCTTCCAAACCAGCTGCCCTTACTTTACATTTTAATTTTAATTAAAATTAGAAGAGGTGATCTTGAGACAGGATCTCATGATGCAGTATAGGCTGGCCTCAAACTCACAATCTTACTGCCTCAGCCTCCCAGTGTTGGGATTAGAGACTTGGATATGACTCGGAGCCTCGTTCTAGCTGCCACTCCCCCTTTTCCACTGCTAGACACTGGTGGTGGGAACACACACTCTTAGCTTTCATTAGGTGGTGGAACATGTTGGGTTTATGCCACTGGGGTGCAGAAGAGCTGTGGCTCAAAGTCCTTTCTTGTCTGAACCTCACCACTTGGGAATTGCTTCCACTAGCTGTAGAGGAGGCCCGCCCATGTGACTGCCCCAGCTACTGGGTGTGTTCAACTTTAATAATATTTGGATTGTGAGCTTCTTAATGGAGGTCAAAGAGATGTCTCCATAAAGCCCAAGCAAGGACTATGCCCTCCACGTCCAAGTCCAAATCCTTGCCAAAGGCAGGGAGGGCGAGGCTGCACTGGAGGCTAAAGGTGACCTCAGGCAGTGTTGTGCCTCCCAACTCCTTAGGACTCGAGGCAGGAGCTGGGATAGCATACTTTGTCAGATTGACCGAGATCTGGGATGTGAAGGGTTATTTTTACCCCCACTTTGATTCCCTATAGCTCAGGGATGAGAAGGACACAGGACACCTGGAACACACCACCCGAACAAAACGCAGACGCTCTGTGCTCAGCAAGTCACCCACAGGAGCTTTTCCTCACCCTTACTAATTCATCTTCTATGCTAAACTCACAGTTCTGAAATGAGGAGGAGTCTGTGCTGAACTCATATTTCTCGAGGAGGAGGGATGGGCTTCTGAGAGCTGGCAACCTTGGCTGGTAGCATGCCCCATGGGGTAGCTCTCCTCTCGGCCCTCTTCTAAAACTACAATTGCTGGAAGGTTCTTTTTCTCATGTAAAGCACTTACTACCAAAGGAAGCTGTCATGCATTGGCTATAGTTGTGGTGGAAGGTTCTAGACCAGGCTTACGGGTAAACAAGGGAGCTGTGTCATTATGATCATATGTGTGGGACCTTCAATTAGCTCCTAAAGAGAGCAGGTAAAGGGGCCCAGGGAAGTCACAGCAGAGCTGGGGCTATGGGAGTGGGGGCAGAAAGTCAGATCCCAAGCCACTAAGACAGAGGGACACATCTGTGAGAGGTACCTGGAGCTGCCTCATCTGCTGGAGCTGGAGTCTGAGTTCAACCACGTTCCGCCTCATGTCAAGCAGACTCATGTGGATGGATGAGGTACCAGCAGGCAGGGCTTGGCTAGGAGGCAGTGGGGCCTCCAAAGTGCCTAGACTCTTCCCAGCTGAAACATGGACCGTTCCTGTGAGGGGGAAAAAAAAAACAAAATCAAAACCCAGCAAAGCCCTTAGAACGCAGACAGCACCTGAGCTGTGGGGCCTATCTGCACACAGAGGACTAAAAAATTAATTAAGAAAAACACCAGGAAAACAATAGGTCCCAGAATGCTAAGAGTTTCAGTGTGGAACCACCATGTTCTAGAAGCTTCACCGTCGTGGGATGGCAGAGCAGGGTTTACAGCATGAAGCCATGTCAAGGAGGCTAAGTATCTTGGCTGCTGCCAGCCCCTCTGTATCCATCTATTTCCCCTCCCTCTCCCTTCTCTCCTCCCTGTTTATCCCCTTATGCTGTGATTCCTCCACCTTTCCTTTTCTTTTTCTTCAAATGCACAGAGTTTCATAGACAAAAGTTGAAAAGTATACAGGACAAAATATTAACAACATTCTGGCTGCTGATATTCTAATACTCTTATCACTAAATTTTAGATTTTTAAAATCTGTTTGGTATATATAGCTGTCATTCCAGAGTGGGGGAGGATTTAATTTTTGGGTCTTCATAGAGCACGCTGTGTGACCATCTCCTGCTGGCAGGTGGACATGGGACTGATGGAGATAGAGACAGGAAAGTAATCAACAGAAGGTAAACTTGGCTGAGTCCTCACAGGCCTCTAAAACCTCCTTTGGTTTTAGTAAGATTTCTGTGCATTACTACCCTCTGTAAGACAACACGATTTTCCTTTAAAATTCTTTAGGAAAGAAATTAAAACCAAAAGGCAATGGAAAGAGTCGCTTAGGCTGGGGCTAGGAGCACAGCGCAGTGTTGGAATACTCTGAGGTCCTAGACTCAACTTCTAGCACTAAAGGGGCTAAGGCTGAGAAGGACAGCTCCTCACGTATTCCCCAGCTGCCCTTATTCTCCGTCTTTGGTTCAATTTATGAAAGATTCATACATTTTGCGAGCCCACTGGGGAGGGTCAGCAAGGTTTAAAGGGAATGCAAAATTATGGAACAGGCCCCCAGAGTAAATACTGTATCTGTATCACACACACACTCACACACACAAACACACACACATGCACACATACTCACGCACATGCACACACACATACACACTCATACATAGACACATAAACGCGGAAACACACATATACACATGTACACACACAGAACTTCTGTCTATTCTTAGGGAACAGGCCCCCAGAGTAAATGCTGAATCTGTGTAACACATACATAGACACACATGCACGCTCACACACAGAGATACACAGACACTCAGACACATACACACCTATATACACACAGAAGTTTGGGCTATTCTTATGAGCCTCAGTGGTCATTCACACCATCACCAAGCGGGTCTTGAGAAACTTTTACAAGTATCCCTGACACAGATCAGCGTCACCCTCAGAGAAGCCAGTGTCTGCCATCTGTGCAGTGTTGAGAAGACTGTTTTCCACTGTGATGACAAAGGAAGAGAACACCCAGTGACATCTCTTGCTCCAGCCGTGGGTCACAATTAACTCAGTGTCTTCCAAGGTCACGTATTCTGACAGGGAACAACTACCAGTTCCAAGTTGTCGCTTTTGAATCAGACAGCCTGTGCCTTGTGTGGAGGCAACGATACATGTGTACAGACATGAGAACTCCTGATATCACAACATACATCATCTGCAGAGTAGAAGGAACCACCCTGGTTCCACTTCAGTAAAAATGACACTGTGAAAGCCAATCTGTCCTGCCAGCTCCTCAGTCAAACGAAGGCCCATTCCTTCTGCATACCTTGTGATCCTAGTGCATTCTGGGGTTCCAGTTTACCTCACCAATCTTTCTTATCTATCTATCTATCTATCTATCTATCTATCTATCTATCTATCTATCTATCTATCTATCTATCTAGTGTGTGTGTGTGTGTGTGTGTGTGTGTGTGTGTGTGTGTGTGTGTGTACATGTCGATTCTCACCTTCCAACTTTCAGTGGGTTCTGGGATCACACTTGAGTTGCTAGGTTTGCACAATAAGCACCTTTACCCACAGAGCCAACTCGTAAAGAGAACAGGCTCCAGCCTGCACGTTTTTGTTATAGATGAATGCTTATATCAGGCTTCAAAAACATTTTCAAAAACCAGCTTCTTTATGGAATCTATATTGTTTAAGAATACATCTTTTTCAATAACAGCCAGTTCTACTGCGTGTGGTTTTTGGTCCCACCGATTCCCTGAAACGGCTGCTCATAAAGTGGCCAGCAATGGCTCCTCTCCAGGGAACATGACGTCATCTAGCACATCACTGGTCTTCGTTGTCTATCAGTCACTTCTTTCTTTTCCTGTCACATTGAGATGTCTCTTCCCTGCCTTCTTCCTTCTCTGCTGCTCCATCTCCATCAGTCTCTTCTCTAAATCCTCCCTCTATTGACCTTTGAGACCCGGGTACCTGTTGTCCTAGGTTTGCTCTTCTCTCTGGCCATGTTTTGAGGGGAAGTCCATCCTCTCCCACCACTTGTCCAGCTCACTGCCCCCCCCAACCTACGGTTATCTTCAGAGTCATATACAAATAGCGTCAAGTCACCCACAGTCTTCCCTACAAGCAGATCCAATTCATTATCTCCTCTCACGGCCCCACAAACTGCTTTCTGTCTCTATTTGATTTTAGCCAAGGTCACTATTATCCACTTCAATATTTAGGCCAGAACCTGGAAGCTATTCTCACTCTCCATTTTTCCATGTATAAACTTGAGCAAGCAACTCTCAGTTCTTGATTTAATGGGCATTGGTGCTACCCTGTGGGCTAAGGAAGTCAACAGTTGTAACTGCTTAGCCCAATGTCTGACCAAGAGTGAATCTTACTGGCCTTGGCTGAATTCTCTGAGCAGAATGGGAGAAAGGACCATTTTCTCTACCTTTGTCTAGAGTCTCAGCAAGTATGGAGCTCTGGGGGTGACCCAACAGCTAGCAAGGATCTACGGCAAAGCCCTGAAATGCAGACTCAGGATGGAGAGGACCTAGTACTGGGGACTCCAAGTAAGCCCCGCTCATGCTAGAGTCACAAGACCTAGAATTGGGATGCCACACCCACAGATGGGTAGTCATGTTCAGTTTATTTCCAAGTCTAGCAAGAAGACACAACATACAGTTTGCCCCCAGAATCTTACTCCTAGGGGTAATTGGTCTTGGTTAGTTTATATCTTAAAATTATCATTATCTTCATCTTCATCATCATCATCATCATCACCACCATCATGTGTGTGTGGGGGGGGTTGGGCTCATGATATAGCATGTAGTTGCTAGTCAGAGTACAACTCTGGAGTTCATTCTCTCCTACCTCTCTGTGGGTCCCGGGGACTGAGGTCACCAGGCTTGCACAAGTGTCTTTAGCCACTGAGACATCTCACTGGCCCTGGGTTAGTCAGGTTTTAACAAGTGTGCATGTGATGTGAACTAACACTGGTGCAGATTTAGAATGACTGCCACCAGCTGGGGGACCTAGAGCATCTTAACTTACTATGTGTGAATCTGTTTCTCTCCGCAAGATACAGATGGCAACACCTTCCTCACAGGTTAAGTGTGCTAACCAACAACATAATACACATGGTACGCCTCACAAGTGCCCTCTGCTCCTTTGTGTCTACAGGAAAGTACACATTTCTAAGTAACCAGGAAGTCTGGACTTCATTTCTGTTGACCTTTAATCAAGTGAGTTTCTTGCCTTCTACATAAGTCTGTCATTTGTCTATACACAGGGATAACACTGCTTATAGTTTACTTCCTAGGAGTATGGAAGAATCAATACATTTTGTGCACTGTACTGGCTGCCATGGCAACTAAACCCCTGTGGGCAGTGTGTAACCTTGGTACATTCGTTAGAAAGAGAAAGACCAAACTGGGCAGAGACGCAGGAGGGCAAATCACTCGCATTGTCAATGCTTTGCATATAACATGTGACCACTAAGTCCGTCTGTCCCCCACAATTACTTATTATGCTTGGAAACACGGCCAAAGAAACTACACTTGTTTATTCTGCCTTGCTCAATAGGGACATTTACAAAAACTTCAGACTGAAGAAAGCAAACAACCTGTGTATCTTTCAAGGACTTGTGCATCATAACATGAAAGGATGAGATCAAATAGGAGGTATGTGGACTGTGTGTCACGTGTGTGGGGATGTGTGTTCCACTTCCTTATGTGGAAAAAGAAAACAAAAATGGTACCTACCTAGCCCACGGTGATAGACATTAATGGGTTAATGCACGGACACTGCCGGACACACAGGAAACACTCCCTCAATGTTTCCTTATTATTACTCTACATAAGTTGAGAAGCATCGAAGCCTACAAGCCAGCATGTACACATTGAGCAGAATGATGTTTAGTACACTCGTCATTTCCAGAATGGGTTCCGGAGGCACTGTTAGTAGTTTCATTCTATCCTCTGAGGTTCATAATAAATAAGG